>NC_090930.1:255049041-255376176 GCF_040938575.1 Ambystoma mexicanum
AATGCAAAGTTATTGGGTGCCACAAACCAGAAATATCCATTAGCTTCAATCCAATTTTCTCAATATTGATCAGTTGCAGGTGTATTTTAAAAACATGTTTGTCCTAAGCCGCATGTACACCATTTTGCCACTTAAAACATGGTTACTCATTCTAGCCCTCTATATGTTTGGAATGCAAATCCCATGGTTCTTCACCATTGACTATGCTGGATAGGGATGATGGGAATCGAAGTGGATAGGGATGATGGGAGTTGAAGTCCAAAACATCTGGTTGGCTACATATTCAGTAACAATGACTTAGTGAGAGGGAACAATAACATCCACATGTATAAGTATAAACGAAACCTAATACATGATATACAATGTTTGGGGTGTTCCTTTGAAAGCATAAAATGATTTTCAGCAGAATTCCTTAATCATCTCAATCTTGTGTCCACCCTCGATGAAACCATTGTCATCATGCCTTATGAAAGAGACCAGCACGCCAAATGTACAGGTCTAGTTTTCATCAATGTGTTTTCAAGGCTGTATATCACAGAATAGCCCAACAATGTTTTGGGATGGTAAGGTTATGGTAACGATGCAGTGATGGAGTAAAGGCACACCCAACTCCTCCAGTGACAACAAGTTTAGCGAGCTGATGAGATATGTCAGCATGTTGATGCACTGGCGGCAAAGATGTGTGGAATCCAAGATCTTTCACGGCTTGAATCTCTTTGAGGCCAACATTTGCTCGTATGGTGTCTTTGCTGCAACTGTAAAAGTTGCTCTAGGTCAATGAATCCCAATCGTGTGCCCTCAGTGTGTGTGTGTGTATAGTGAATTTCATCTACGCATCAAGCTTTTCTGAAAGCTTCTAAGCCAATACCCATGGCCTCATGGCCTCTTCCCTTTCTCTGTGACACTCTCTAGTCACTTCTCTCACTCACTCACTCACTCACTCACTCACTCACTCACTCACTCACTCACTCACTCACTCACTCTCTCCTTAGATTCATGTTGTCCTCCAGCCCTCCCCCTATCTCTTCTACACTTGACTACTTCAACCCAACCTCACCTACCAAATTAGGACACATTTACCACATCGCCACCTCAACTTGCACTCATATCAACTTATTTGCTCCTCAAATGGTGAAAGAATTGAGCATTGATTCACAAGCATTTTCCATTGGGTGCATCCCATTGATAAATTCTTTGTGATTCACGCCCTTGGTCACAATAACCCACCCTTATCTCATGGACGTCATTTCACCAAAATGCAAAAGGTACCAGAAGTGATAACACATGACCCTTGACCTCTGATGACATCACAGGAACTGATGTCATTTCACCCACCCCAAAGTGACATCACAGGAAGCGATGGAACACAACTTTATACCCTTGACAAAACAGGAAGTGGCATCAGATAGCATTGTAACTAACTACACAATGAAACATACAGTTACGATATCACTTAATGTGATATATATTTTATACAAGAATGGATCAACATATGTATCATTAATATCAGTGTGTATAGGCCCATATTGCCAAATTACTGTGAATGCAAGTAGACGTCCCACGCCAAATGATAATGATGTGTTATTATATAGCACTCACGCTTAAGTGCTTTATATAGAACAAATATACACCCAATATCACTTAACCTGTGTTGGTACTCATTTATCAACCTCAGAAGGATGAGTTGGCTTTTCCAGGATTCGAACCTGCAACCTGCAGATCTCACACACACACACATCGCAACTGAGAGCGCTCATCCCACGTAGCTATCTTACCGGCTATAGCTATTTTACTGGCTATAGTAGAATGAGCAACTACATGTCTGAATGTTCTCATAGTCAAAAAGCAAATGACACTCTGTAGTGGATACCATTAAACTGGTAACTGAGATTTAACAGCAGGCCAGTTCAGCGCAGGTCCAGACCAAAGTTGGCCACATGTAAAGCTTGCTTGGATCTTCTTTTCAGGCTTCAGAGGTTGGCAAAATACGTACCATTGGGAGGGTTGAGAACTGTGTATTAAAGAATTTAGAGAAGCCCAGGGAAAGCAGCGGACTCACACGGCATCCCCTACTCTGGGCACTTGTTATCTCACACATGCAAACAATCATCCTGAACAGCATGCCAGGGAGATAGGAAAGATAGATACAACAAATCATTCATTGTGGCACAATGAAATCAAGGGCCACTTGATGTGAATGGTCAAACGTTTCTACACTGTACACAAGCTTTTAGGCACAAGGATTTTGTCAAGTGACCGCGGATACAGAGATGGAATGTTTTGGGATGATCATAAAAGAGACAACGGCAGAAATAAAATGGTATAACTGCAACTTGCGAAAAGCAAAATACATAGTCCGAAGTGGATGCTTAGTCTACTCTAAATGCTTTTTGGAAGTTTTCGTCTGCATTGTGAATTTGAGGTGTTTAAGAACAGACTCAGTCGGTGACTCACCCCCTGAAGTGTGCCTGAAATAAACCTTTAATGACTCTAGCAAATATTGTAAAGAATTTCAGAAAGACAAATTATGTATTCTTCCTAATATTTCTCATTTAGGGTCACTGTTCAAAGTGTTACACTTGTGGAACCCCCTGTTTTTTCTAAGAGGCGTGAACAAGAAATCCAGTCACTCCAGAAACAAAGAGCCACATGGCACTGGCCACAGCACAGGAGCTACAATTCTTTTAAAAAACAAATGTATATACCTATCTATTTATTTTTTAGGGGTAGGAAGGAGACCACGGCGGTGGCAAGTGAGACCTCACAACCCTTGCGACCCCCAAATGGCATACCTTCCTTATCTATCTGAGCTCTTTAAGGTAAGCTCTCTCTTTCATGGCTGGACTCTTTCCTGCCTCATTCATATCTGCAGCTGTCCTGACCCTTTTGAACGTATCCTGTTGTTTCCACAAATTAAATTACTTTGATGTAATTTACTTTGTGAAAATTACTTTGAAATTACTTCAAATGTGTTAAGTATTTGTGGGATTAGGGATAAAATGGGGGTGGGGAAGGGTCTGGGGTGGGTCTGCTAGTGAAGGGGAAGGAGGGTTGGGAGAATCCCCCAAAAAAAGAAAAATCAAAGTATTTGTAAAGTCATTTCAATTAGGCAATAAGCCCAGAGACTGCGGGTTATTACTGCATAAGATAATGCTGCTGGGGCCCTTAGTTAACGAAGGCCCCGGGGGCATTACCATATGCAGTAATGGCCTGCAGTAGAGGCACTTATTGCCATTAGTACCCCGATTCGCTAGACCGGGGTACTAATGATGTTTTTTTCCGGCTATGAGACGCGTTACGTTTCAAAGCCGAAAAATAAAGTTTAAAAAGTAAATAAAATGGCTGTCACAGACAGGAAAACGTAGTCCATTTTCTCTTTCCTTGGTGAACATAGTAAACAAAGAAAATGGCCACCATGGAAGGGGAGAAGGGACTAAAGTAGTCCCTTCTCCCCTTCCATGGTGGCCATCGAAGTCAATTGAAAAACAAAAAGTAAATAAAAGACTGGCCACCATGGAAAGGGAGAAGGGCCCCATTAATCAATGATCTTTGAGTGGGTGGTCTTCAACCAGATCACTAGGTACCTTCAGGATAATTGCTTCAATTCGGCTTACGTAGGAAGTACTCCACTGAGACTGCATTCATTCATGTGTCCACCTTTTTAAGTCTGATGATCATGAATCCCAAATCTCTTCTTTTCTTTTAACCCTCTGTGCCGCTTTTGAGAACTCCTCGCTCCTCCACACTTACCAGGTAATTGGGATTCACACATCTGCTCTCTCCTGGATTGCCTCCTACCAGTAAGGACATTTGTTTCACATCTCGTGGAACTCCCAAACCTCTGACTCCACCCATCTTCCTGTCGGCATTTGGAAGGATCAGTACTTGGATCTCTGCTTTTCACACTCTTTACCTCTTCCCTACGAAGACTTACCTCTTCCTCTGGCTTTCACTATCACCTCTTTGCTGATGACACTCAAAATCTTTTTCTCCTTTCTCTCCTTTACCCCAACCACCTCAGAATGGATTATTAGCTGACTCTCTGCAATCCTTCACTGGAAGGCTCTCTGCTCCCTCATGCTGAACTCTTCAAACATGGAAGTCATCTTTATCCCAGTTATGGATTGTCATCTGGTAAGGGTGTAGATGTCCTGGCTATTTTGATTTTTATTAATAATACAATGATGTGGGTAATCCATCTCAAGAAGTGTATGCTGCTAAACAGACCCCCCCCCTTCAGAAACCTCCATGCCAAAAGCACAGTGACATGTTTTCCCTGCTGCACCAGCCGCCTGATCTGCAACCCATACACTTCAGTGGCAAAGAGCAATAATAATTGTGCAGGCTATCCGTCGAGTGGCATGATAATCTCTAAGAATAAGCCAAACCTGGGTTTTGGTATTGTTATTGATAGCACACATAATTATTAGTATCACCAGATTAGTATCATACTGATGTCAACTCTGTGAGCTCAGGCCAGCTATTGAAAGGCTATGTGAATTCATAACTAGACAGCCCGTCTCTGCCTCATCTAGCAGGCCAGCAGGCAGTATAGCGGTCACTCTTTGACCCTTTAGGGGCAGGATAACATCTCTCTGCAGCACAGGAAGGTCTCAGCAGGAGGGTTCATGGAAGCCATGCTTCAAAGAGGCACATCTATAATAAAAGGGCAAGCCTCACTAAGGACATTTGAAGCTGGAGGCTTGGGAAGGAGGGGGGGGGGGCGTTAGCCCAGTCAGACAGAATGGAATGGAGTAGAGGAAGAGTTCCTTTACGTTGATTTTCTGTGAGCATCTCTTTTCTTCCTGTCTGCTCCATTTCCTGTAGAGAAAAGCACTTTGGGTATGATTCAAGGGGGGAAATGTCACTTGTAAATATAACAGGTATTGGTCCCCTTTGATTCATTCTTGGATTCTTAAGGACAGAATCATTTTGGAAAAGCAGTCCATGCCAACCCCCTCTGCCAGTGGTGAAGACAAGTGTTCCAAGGGAGAGGCAACCTCTGTCCCCTGTCCATCCTCACAAAACATTGTTGGTGACTGCTATTAGAACAGATCTGCACTCCCTGCCAGCTGCAAACGTACCCAGGCATTCTCTTTGAAGGTGAAGGAGTACTGCAGGTGCCAACTCGCTTCCTCGAATTCAACGTTAAGAGGAAAAGGGCTAATTGTGTCCCCGATCCCCTCGATTTGGACTTCCAGAACCAGGGAAAGTCAAAGTACCTGGATTCCTGTGTTCTGCCACCTTGAGCCATGCTCAAACCTGAGTTGACCACATCTGAATGCCTTCAACTCATTCAGGATTATTAATGCATTTTAGAAGAAAAAAATATATCACATATGCCCTGATGTCATAAATGTCCCTTGAGAACACAAGTGACATAGTGCCAGATGGTGGCATCATGTTGTGTTCCGTCCTCATCCGCATAGCAGAAATAGTGGAGGCATGAAGGAATGCCTCCAACTGGGAGATCCTCTAGAATAGCAGCAAATGCACCTTCTACGTGGCCCACACGCACTGCTGCAGACACGTGGTGTGGTGAAACACGTGACCGGGCACATAACACACATTAATGCACTGGCCACATAAACTATTGTGAACAGCGCTATTTTCCACCCGTCAAGGGCCTGCCTGAAGCACGTGACCTGCATAGATACACACATGCAGGAGGTTACTTCCACTTGTGACAATGAAGGGTGAACACATTTTTTTAGATCATTTTTTGGATATAAACAATTTTGAAAAACAACAGAACTTCTCGTTTATCTTTTTGAAATTTGAAGTATATTTTTGACTTTAAAGCTGAACTATCAGTAATTTTGAAAAACCACAACCCAGGTTGGGAAACGTAGAGAGCGGCTGTGTGACTAGGTATTTTACTTGGTCTCTTGCTTCACATGAGCAAATTTCACACACAGCATTGAAGCACCAAAGTACTATTTTTGGAGAAAATGCACAGTTTGCTTGTGTAAGGAAGCTAACAGAGGAGGTTGCACAGAAAAAGATATGTTATCTGGCAACTTGGAGAGAATGAAGGGTGTCAAATAGTACAGTATGCCGGATAACATAATGCCTTTATTCTGAATGGTCGAGAACTAAGAACGAGATAGAGTAAAATGTCTGAATAACAAAGCGCACTAAAATTCTGCTCCATTCACTGGCATGCGACCATCCAGAATGCTCTGTTATCTGGACGTTTACACTTGGGTAGCGGAACTTTTAGCAAGCCATTTATACAGTTTTCTGGATAATACAGTGATGGATAACAAAATGTTTTGTATATATTCTTCTCATTGGAAGAAAAGGGCGTCAATGCACCATGCTTCTTCTTTTCAATATACTATGAAACTATGGAAGAAAACATCCTACTAAACAACATACCGACAATGCCATGCAATTCAACAAAATCACATGGCAAAGTGACACATATGCACTCACTTCACGCTAACAATTGAGCCAAGACGACTGATTCACAGCTCATACAACAAGGGTGCCAATCATAATTGCTCGTATTTCCGATTTCCATTTCCTTCATGTTTTGCTGGAGGGGCCAGTCCTCCACATCACCTTCTTTCCTGCACGGAAGTGGAACTAACCTTTGGAAAGTGTTCTCACCGCTACTACTTAGTCGGCCTAACAGTGCAAAAATAGCATAAAGCCACAGCGTCACCACTACGATTGTGCTGTGTAAAATTATTGTGTGGTTAGAGGATTCACAGAATAAACACCACACAAAACCCAAACGCGCAAAGGAAAGACTGCAGCTCTGTACACGCCCACAACACTCCGTGAGGGTGGCCCAACACTGTGACGTAGGCCCACAATGCGCCACAACGGAGGCACTTTGGACCCACATTGCACCACGACTGGAGTTACTAATCAGGTGATTGCAGCATGTGAGGGGCTCAAACATACAGAATGGCTCAACAAATAACTGCCCCCACCAAGCTCCAGGCAAAGGAAGTCTGTGAGTAGCACTATCATGCACGTGCTCAGTGGAACATTGAGTACGCCTGAAAGAGTGACTACCAAGTGTGCGCTGCCTCAACGTACAGCACCATGATGTGTAAACAGGCCAAACAACAGTGCGGGTGGAAGCAGGTCTGTGGAACATCTGTCTCCGAGGCAGCATTGCTTACACCGAGCAATGTTATTGGCCTACTTCTATTTAATGTGTGGCTTCTGCATCCTCAATGACTAAACGTAGGAATGGCAAAATGATGATGGGCCAGTGGTTAACGTGGCACTTGGGGTCCCCTCTTGCTTCCTTCATAGTTGTAAACATGTCCCAGGCTACAGTGTTGCAGTGAAGGTGCAGTGAGTGTTGTGGGCGGCTGCCACCTAACGTGTCACTGCTGTATGTTGGGGGGTTCAGGAGAACTGAGGAAGGAAGCTAGTTCACCATGGATAATGTGCCTGTCAGTGAACATAGCCAGTCAGTTCCCCTCTTGCCAACTAATGTGCTGGTTGATCCACAACAACAACAACAAGATCATACATTCTACAAGGCCAGAATACACCATGGACCACAGTGTGTGTGTGTGTTATGGAGACACCGCTTGCATGCATCATTGCCCCAAGTGGAATCTCCCTTTGTTGCTCTCCTTGCCTATGGTGTTCATGCATCATTTGGCCCAGCCCATGCCTGGATGTGGTGCAGGAAACCTTCCTATGTATGGCACAATTGTAGAGGTTGAGGCCCTCAGTCTACCAGGCTGTGGAAAATCATCAAGGCTACACTGTGTGGTGGCACACAGGTGCATGGTGGTAGATGTTTCAAGCGACACTGTTCTACATTGTTTGATAAGCAACATTCAATCATGGTACTTTCGCTGACATTGGGCGATGCAAGGAGCCTGATGCTGAGGTCTACCGTGACAGCTAACACAGTGAAGCAGATGAATGGTCTAACTATCTGCCTTCTGCCACACCCACGGATGCACCTGACTGGGGTGATATAATTAATGCGAAAGTCAATTGTCACATTCACCAACAAGTATGATTGGAAACCCATGGCAGGGGGTGTCTAGGGTGTGCATGATGAAGAAGGACATACAATCGTTCATGTTTGTTGCTTCTAATGTGTACTGGATCTAGTTCAGAGTGTTGTTAATACACTGGACACCTTCCTTGAGCCAATTTCTACCAGCATAGGCAGGAATATCCAACAAATTTACGAGAAGGTGTTGGGGTGGTGGAAAGACACTGAGGTGAGCAGGTCAATGAAGTTTGAATTCAAACACTTACTGTACTTGCGTGGGAGTCACAGGATGTTCAAGCAGACTGTACCTGCTGATGAAAGAGGGAAGTTGCCAGACATTACCAACAAAGGGCCACTGGTGTTGAGATTCAATAGGGTGCATGTGCATGAACCACAGTGAATGATGGGGGTGCCTCTCACCCTCTTTAAGGACAGTCTCTTCTAAGTAAGCTGTAAGGATTATGGAAGTGGGTCTGTGGCCTGTGGGAGTAGCTGGGTGACATCTATGTCTCAGTCATGAATACGGTGTAAATGTCATGGGCAGTGCTCTGCTTGGTATGATGCATGTTAGGTAGTTGGCCCTATGGTTACATGTGTGAGGTAGCCACAGTATGTATGCGTGTATGTATAGCCATTTTAAAGTGCAACAAAGGCCTGAAGGCATCAAGGCGCTGAGGAAAAATAACAGAGAGGAGAGGGAGACGACCTGTATTAAAACAACAGTACTTTTGGCTGTTTGCGAAAGCTAGATAGGACTGGATTGCTCCTCATATGGAGTGGGAAGGCATTCCACAGAGACGGGGTCCAACACAGAAAATGCTCTGCCTCCCGCACAAGCACATTGAAAGCAGGGGACGGACAGCAGAAACGTATTGGACGAGCGAAGGAGTCACTTTGGAGGGTACAGAGAGAGCTTTGCTTGAATACATTCAGCTCAGACAGAATGAATAGCACCGTCAACCGTGCATAAGAACTTAAAATTCACCCAAGATCTAATGGCCAGCCAGTGAAGGCGCTGAAGAAGGTGGTGAGAGTGGGACAGTATAGGAGTGCTAAGAGCAAGCCTAGATGCTGCATTCTGAAGGATCTGGAGGCGTTGGAGTAACGCCTCAGGCTGGCCAAGATAAATGCCGTTACAATAATCAATTGCACCCATAATAGAGGCGGTCACAATACCCATGATGTTTCCTGTCACCAGTGACATCACAGATTAGTGGAGATTGTGTGTCTGGTTACAGGTAACACTTCGGATGTGTAAGGAGAAGGACATGTGGTTGTGCTACATCTTGGTCCAAACTGCTCAACACAGTGACTAGACTTTAGCCTGCCTGTACTATTCTTAGGACAGCTGAGAGAGGGATGGGCAGTGACATAAAAGTGAAAAACAGGAAAGGCAGGGACACAGAAGAAAAGATGGGTGTGGCAGAGGTCACGTCACCTGCAACCACTTGCACCCGCTATCCACCTGTGCAAGGGCACTTATCTTCCACAACGACAGACACCTCTACTTTAAGGTGCACATGGCAATGAACCAGGAAAAACATCACAAACTTCATGCGCCTATAATGAAACACAATTCCCCAATCCTAGCTAAATAGATCATGCCTGCCATCGAAACCTTCATCCCCTTCCACCTGGATGGGGTCCATGCCCCTCAAAGGCTTTCTGGATGACACTGTAACACACCTTAAAGGGGTCCAACATGTAGCAGCATCAGTCATCAAAGGACGGCTAAGTCTAACACAGCTAAACAACCCTTATTGAACACCATTGTCTCCCAGTTCATAGACAGTTCACCTCCAAAATATCATGCACCATCTGCAAGGCTGTCTCCCTCATGTCCACAAACCACCTTGCGGATAACCAATGCATTTCCTCAGCCCTACAATTCACCAGAGGTAAGGAAATGTACAGACTCCCACTATGCTGGGCCAGGAAGGACAGAATCAGAACACAGGACTTCTCTGTCCATGCCCATAGACCCTAATACACAATGGGTCTCATTAGAAGTTTGGCGGTAGCCTTGCCAGTAAAACCGGCAGGCTGCCACCAAACTTCTGAAAATTTCCGGCGCCTGCGTATGGGAAATTACCGGGTCATTACGACCCTGCCGGACCCTGTAATTGCCCATTTGCGGGCACCGGAAAAAAGATGCTCCCCATTCTCATTTGGCCCCATAGGGCTGAATGGGAATGGGGAGGTCGGATGCACCGGCACCATTTATAACGGTTCCGGTGCATCCAACATGCTGTGCTTGCGGGTGCCTTTCTGCCTGCCAGGTCCGACTTGGCGGGCAGAAAGGCACCTGCGAGCACAACTCGTAGTTTGCCGGTCCGGGAACTACGGTACCGGCATGCTTACCGGTACCGTAGTTCCTGGACCGGCAAACCTATAATGAGGCCCAATCTCTGTCAACATCGGACACACCATCACGCTCCTACCTTTTGGGAATGAACCCTATACCATCATGCACAAGGAATGGCACCTCCATAAGTCCTAACTCCACACACCCTCGACTCCCTAGCAAACCCGAACTTGTATCATCTCAACCCCAAGCTACATCACCTGGCTGCATGTACATACCTTGCTGAATACATGCCTGCAAACTCCCATAGTTACTTCCCAAACCCATCCACCAATCTATTCCCAAATGCTCCCATTCATGTTCACATCCCCATATGACCAAGTAGGTTCACTGTAGCTTCCTGAAGCAAAGCCCGCCATCATTAAAAACGCAAATATGAACTCAATTGGAATAAGGGTGCAAAACATATCGCTGCCCACATCACCTCCTCACCCACCCACCAACTACTTACAGGAATGAACTGTCTTCCTGTTAACCAAACACTGAAGGTGCAATGCAAGGTATTGGTTGGCCAGCCAAACAAATATGTGAAAACTATATACATGTCAGTGACCATCTACATACAGTGGCCATGATGACCTGAAACCAACCAGTGCAATGAACCATGGCTACATGGCCAACAGAAACATTTCAATTACCTAATTGACCCACAGAGTACTGCAACTAACCTTGTGACACTCATACCACAGACCCTGGAACATGGAGATGATGTGTCAAACACATAGCGACATGGACACAAACCCACTCAAACATTCACCAGCAAGCAAACACATTCACCACATGCTTCAATAACAATGCAACACCAGGGATGTTCATAGAAAGCAGGGAAACGTGCAAATAGAACAGGAAACTGGTCTAAACAAACACAAAAAACGACCCCTCCCAAACAGGAAATAACCCCATACAGCGATGTACAATGATCAATTGTCCTTCTCTTCCTGTTCTGGGAATGATCGCACCAAGGCCCACTCTACCTGATTACTGACCTCCCGCAGTCAGGCTATCCTCTTCACAGGGAGAGTTTCCTAGGTCTGTCTCACCCTCGCCTCAATGTCTTGGGTAGACCACTGAGTCTCCTTCATGACTGAGGGCCATGAATGGGCCATGGGATCCTCTGCCTCAGCCCTGGCACCTGGCAATGGAAGCTGTATATGCTTCAGCAGGGGCTACCCATATCTCCTCCTCCTCCTCACAGCTGCCACCTGTGAGGGCACCCTTAGCCTGTCCTCTTGCCTTGCCCGGGTTCTCCCTTCGCAAAGATGATCTGCTGCTGAGACAGGCACCCAGGCTGACACTGTCCTGGAATGACTGTTGGGCCACCACAGCCTGTGCTCCACTTGGCACCTTGCATGGCCAGAAACTTGCACCTCCCCATGCAGTCCATTCATGGATGCCATCTCATCTGCCTTGGTACAGTCCTCCACCTCCATCAGGGCCAAACTGGCCAATGGAGCGACAACACCAGGGGAGCCAGCGTAGATGTTAGGTATGGAAGCCCAATTTCAGGTAGTTTGGGGAACAGATGTAGATGTGGAGGAGGGGCCATTGAAGTGGCTGTCAAAAGAGACTAACTCTACTCAGTGCTAATGCAGGGTGGGTGAAGACCATGACCACATCTATGTGATGTGTTGCAGCTTGCTGTTGAGTGGCAAGTACAGCATCATGGAAAGCAATGCTTTGATACAATCCACCAACCAGCAGTGGAAGCACTGTGGCCTTGATGGTGTCTTCTGATGAAGAAAGATTTGGCCATTGTCTGGGTGAGGAATCAGAGAAGGTATTAAGGGCTGCAGCCCATATGCCTGGGCTAGGGGGGGTGTGATGACACCTTCACAGTGTCCTGCACAGCCTCCTGTCTCATGTTCATATCTGCAGCATGTGTATCCCCTAGATCATCCACCAGACACAGAGGGCCGGCTTTCAATGTTCTCCTTCTCCCACTCCACACACAACCCTGACATCAAAATTGTTGTCTGCAGTCTCCATGACTCCTCTGTCTCCTGGGAAGCACTTCCCTGTCCCTCTGCTGTTGAGGCGCCTAAATGAATAACATCACCTATTTCCTCTTTCTCAGCAGCTGTGCCAATGGAGAACACAACAACTCTAGGCACACACACACACCTCTATGGAGCTCAGTGCCATGGAGACTACTTGCAGTTTATCATGCCTCATGTGAGGGTCCCTCTTTAGCTGCTGAGACAGTGGAAAAGCATGCCAAGATAAAAACATCACTGTAGAATATTTAACACATATCCAATGGTAAACATATCAAGTTGCAAGCTACTAGTCAGGCAAAAAAGACACTTGCCACCTAAGGTTTACACATGCACAAAGCATACCATTGATAACTTGCCAAGAGTCAATTATCTCGAGCCAATGGCTAATAATGAGTGCCAATTTTGGGCCCTCTGCATCTCTACACAATACTGTGACATGTGGCCATGCTTAGAGCAAACAACATGTGATCTTTTACTCTGGTCACAGATGCATGTCTCAAATGCTTGCCTGCAGAGACATCATAATGGAAAGGACACATGGGCACTTGACCTCAAATTCACTGAGTAATTTCTGTCCATCTTGTTTTGAACATCCCGGACACTCTTGGAGATCTGTATGCAAAACACATGCATTTGGCGAGAGTCAGCAACAGACGCAGGACTACTGGACACTCCATGACACAAGAACTAAAGTTCAAAATGTTCCATGACAACCTTCAAATGTGTCTTGCTACTTCTAATTCATGGCAGAAAGCATGGACAGACAAGGGAGAATGACATGTCCCACTAGCATGGGAATCTCAAACAAAAGATGGCCATCCATGTAAGGTATTTCCTTGTGGGTCAACCTTCACGCCTGCCACACTCACCTCCCACATTTCCCCATCGCCACCATCCCACACATGCAGGCATCATGCAGCACCAGATGGATATCGCCTGAGCAGATGATGAGACAACATGTCCTTCAGGACTTCCCTTGTGAGAGCATCACATCTTCTCATGTGAATATCACTGAGGAGCAAGTCATGGGCCCAGGTGTTTTTAAAAATGCATGTACAGATGCATGTGGCAGCTTCCAGAGCTTCCCTCCACTACTTGAGCATATGTAACAAAGCCCTGCATGGCCCCACGAGGCTATGCCTCCCTTACCATTGCTGTAGTGTGACAATGAGTCACCAATCAAAAAACATGTTGCCCATCACTTGGACCCCCCCGTTAGGGGTAGACATATTCTCTCCCACGCTTCGTAGAATCTCATCCATGCCATGGTAACAATGAAGGAGCTGACTCTCTTCTGAGCAGCTTGGATCTGGGCCTGAACCAGGGCATGAAGTGCTGAGTTCACCTTCTCCAGTATCTAGACCTATAGCAGTGTCACACATTGGTGGCCACGAGAATGCACCTCAACACTACCTCAATGGCGGCCCTTTCTTTCTTCTTGCTCCGCATCCTCATGCCATTGAAGCGCTTTTTGATGATTTTCACAGTATGGACTGCCACATCCTTCTGCGTTGATGCCAACCATGAAGTCGTCCCAGATACTTTGAGGGTCAGTCGTACCAAGCTCCTTGTCAGCACTGAAGCGGGGCTCATAGTGGCCGAGAAGTTGACAGCCCCCAGCCTCTCCACCTTTGCGGTGTCAGATGATGGAGCACCTATTGCAGAGGTGAGGCTAGTATGATATGATATGATAGGTTATTTATAACGCGCTTAATACCCAGAGGTTTCTAAGCGTGGAACCGGCGATCGAACCTGTGTTGCTCCGTGTCGTCTTGCTTCCAAGGCGAGCATGTTGCCCCTAGGCTATCCTCCCGATAGGGGTGAGAGCGTGTCTGTATCTGAAATGGGGAGGTGCGATGGTACAAGGGAGTTGTTTGTGTCCAGCAGAGGCATATGAGGTGGGGCGCATATATGGATTAGGTTTGCGTAACTCCATTGCGTGTGCTGCTAGGACTGAGCACAGCACCATGAGCACAGAGCCATCTCTTCAAGGAGCCTCTCCTCCTCAACACCTAGGCCATCACGTCACCCCTCGCGCCACCTGACCCACTAGATGCTGCCCACCCCTCGCCTCCCTGCCACCCGGTACAGCTGTACCCCTCCTCTGTGCCCCACTGTATCCCACCCCCCACTGTAGATCTGTTCTGTTGTTACCTCTGAAAGGTGCCCCGTTATGCATCTGTAATGTTGTACACCTCTGTAAAGTGCTCCATTATGTATCTGTATTGGTGTATACCTCAGTAAAACGTTCCATTGCTTCTCGAAGCTAGGGACATGCTCAACAGATACAATATCAATAATAATAATAATTATTATTATTATAGTGATAATAATAATAATAATAATAAGTCTGAGGGAACAGCCACAGAAAGAGAAGATGGTACCAAAAGATAAGGGGAGCTGGACTTGCTCACAGACTTTGTGGACGAGCCTCAGGGGATGTCTATACTTGGGCAGGCAATACTCTGTCAGTAACAGAATGCAAGCACCTGTGGCAGGAGGTGACAGAAATATAAATGCCTGAGGTGGGGAGCACTGTACCAGCAATGAGATATCTAAGGGTATGGGCGACCTGACTAGGAGCACACAGGAAATGTTGGGGACGTACATGAGTCCATCCCAGACAACAGGTGGAGGAACCTCCTGCAGACAGAGGCGCGGACTGAAATAGAAGAGGTGGTCAGTGACCTCATATTAAGAGAGCAGGTAATGGACGTTGGATGCATCGACAAATATATATCCACATTTGATGAGTGACATGTGTGCAGACATTCAATGTGAGCATATGTATAGGGACATCATTCAGGGTGTTTCTTTTCCTCCTGTCATCCCATATGTCATGTGAACATTCCATGCCTCATGTTATGGGGGTGTGACACTGTGGGATGTATTTACCCATGCATCCTAGCCCTACCTCAAAACTGTGCAGTACTGACATGGAAAACATCATGATGGCCAGAGCTTCCCAGAAAATGCACAGGGAAATGCATGAAGAATAGGCTGCCACTCATTTTTGCCGATGTTATGGGCACAGAAGGACACTGCCTAAAACCACCATTGGACTACCCGCACAGTAGTCTGAAACCATTGGGAATGGCAATGCTGATTGCCAAATGCAACCTAGAATTGTGGGGAATTCATTTCTTAAATCCCAAAAATGGGTGCAGTACCAGTACTCACCACTATCCAAAAGCCGGCGTTTTAAAACCACCCTGTGTTTCTCTGAAGGCAGGCTCAAACTGTCTATTTTAAACATTGCAACACATCTAAAAACTCACTGGACACCAGCAGACATTTGGTAGAATGGAGTGTTGTGTGCCTACAAAATCTGGGAAATGAAGAGCCCAAAAACAATGCTTATAACAAAATGCTATGGAGTCAGCAGCTTAAGCCTAACTGCGACTGGATTTAAAACCACCAAAATCGAAAATGTTAAATTAAATGAGTGACCTATGTTTGGTGTCACATGCCTTTGTAACTGTTGAAATGTCATAGTTTTGCACTTAGAATCAGCATTCTAGCTGCATGTGTAAAATTACAAGTTATTTTAAAAGCAACAAAAAGTTAGCTGAAGGTCTGGCTTAAGGAACTTGATTTTGCCTAGCAACGGATCCCATCAGGAGTGAAACTTGAGTCACAACTATGTTCCCAGGCCAACCTTCCTTTTGCTGCCCACACAAAGGATATGCCATCTATCTGATAATTGAATTATCTGTGCTCTGCCAGAGAGTGAACAAAGCCCTCTCCACTCAGGCAAAGGTTTTTATTACAGACGTCGTAAAAAGTGGCTTCCTCCTGGAGAAGCTGGGAGGGGCACTGCCTGTGAGAAGCAAGCTGGCTTGGCAGAAACTGGAAAGACTGGTTTCTGTACCATGTGACCTGAAAAGACACACCCCTGCAGCAAGGATATGGTTTTATAAAAAGGGGGATAATTCATAGTGCGGACATGTGAACATTTTATAAATGATACCATAATTCTTGTGATTTTTCTGCCCACAGTTTAAGACATGGCAGGAACCGGTGGTATGTTCAGGGGGGTTTTAGCGGAAAAGTGGATATTACTCTAAATGTGTGCATGTTAAAAATCTGAAACTTCATCAGTTAATGTCCCTACCCCCTGCACACATGTATGTAAAGTTGGGTCCATGTCAGAAATTGCAAAGTCAGTTAAAAAGTGAAATATGTGCCAGTTCTGAATGCAAGCTCCCAGGAAGAGCAGAGTTTGAACAGGGGATACCTCCTGTAATGCATGATGGGTGCATATGATTTTAAAACAATATGTACCTCTGCAAATATGTATTTGTTTCAAATCTAGATTTGTGTGTAAGTTGACAGGAGGAGTGGACTTTCTGCAGGCTGTAAAATGACATCAATCTGACTCACAGTTCAGTTTGCCAATCAAGCGGAGGAATGGAAGCCTGACCAATGACGAATGAGAGGGGCAAGTCTAGTGATGCAACACACACACCCATTCTCAAGAAACAGATAAAAGCAGAGAGTCAGGACACATAGAGACATTCAATTTCATCTGCCGCTGGAAGCCCTGCCGGAAAAATCCATACTTACCTCCATCAAACTCCAGAAAGCCAAACTAGAGACTTCAATCTATCCAGAGCAGAGACCAGACCAGAGAGAAAGCAGTGCTGTGCCTAGCAGAGACCAGACCAGAGAGAAAGCAGTGCTGTGCCTAGCAGAGACCAGACCAGAGAGAAAGCAGTGCTGTGCCTAGCCGAGACCAGACCAGGCGCTGTGAGCAGAATCCGGAAACACCTGACCAGACTGAAGATTGTGACCAAGTCGCTTTCCTGTTCAAAATCTCTTGTGAGTACTTAGCAAAACTCAGAACACATCTCTTAGTTTAAATTCATCTAATTCAATCTATTTAACCTAAGTAGAACTGCCTCCTATCTGTCACCTGTCATTTCTAGTAAAATTTGTCATTTTGAAAAAGTGTGCGTTTAAAATTTACAAAACCAAAAACGACCTTTACTAAATTACTCATATCTCCGCAACCGTTTGGGCTAGAGACTTGCAATAACTTTCATTTGGAAGCTGAGATCCCAGGCTTTCCTAGGACCCCAAAACGGTAGAGATGGTCCTTGCGGTTCCTTTGTAATAGCGCTCGGCGCATCCGCGAATTTTGCCGCGATTTGCAATTTCTTCACATGTAAAAAAACTGCTGCTGCCTGATTTCATTTGCCAGAAATTCGTTTAACCTGCTAACTATCCCTGCATCATTGCTAGTGTGAGCCTGGACTAATATTAACTAGATACCACTCATCCTGAACCTCTAAAAGGGAATTAAGAGCGTTTCCAGCATATTTCTCATTCATTGCTAGCACCTATCAAAGCATTTGCCTGTGTTTTCAAACTTCTGTTTAAGCTTGCTGGATTGAACTGAATTACAGTTGATTGCATTTCTGAGAACTGTGTGTTTTCCTTCCATTTCCTTGCCTTGCATCAAGGGGGGGGAGGGGAGTAGCCAGAGAAAAGTGAATACATTGTTTGGTTGAAATCATATTGCGTATTTTCTGTACTGCATTCATTGAATATTGCATCCACCTGAGCCTACATAAAGCATCCTCTACCACATTATACTTTTGTTCCTATTTACCAGTGTGCTACCTTATCCATTTCATGTCAACTCATTAGTGATTAAAGAAGTGTGCTAGTGCCCGATTCTCCGTTGTTAATATTTACCATATCGGATTAAGTGTGATATTCAATTATTAATTTATTAAAAAGTGTGATATATATTTTAATTTATCAAATAAACCTTTTAAACTTGCAAAACAGAATTACTTCTTGGCTCAGTGGGGTCAGGGGGATTCCAAGAGAGGGGTGTTATACAAGGGTAGTCATCCAGAACGCATGAACTGGACCTAAAGATATATCAATAAGGGTTTTCATTCAGTATTCTAGACTAGGCGTTAACTTGGCTGTAGTGCTGAATTGAATCCTCTTACAAAGTGGGGGCTCGAGCCGAGACGTTGGGTTAGATTTACCACTTGTGCAGCTTAATACAGTGTGCTAACTGACGGGATACATACATCCGGTCGGATCACCACGCTGCATTACGCTGTGAAGCATTCCTCAAAAGGGACACTCCAAGAAAAGTTCTGTTCTGCAAAAATAAAATACAAACTTCTGTAAGTCAGGACAGAGACCAATCTCTAGAATGACGACCTTAGTAGACATGAAAATAGCCAGAGAGCACCTCTTGCATAAGCTATTTGTGAGAGGTGAATGGACCGAACAGGGCCAGGATGTGTGGTTGCAGGCCATCACACAACAGGTCACTGAAACAGGGTCAGATATATATAGAGATCAGGGTCCCTTACATGTGGCCCTGAGTGAACTATATATGGCTCCTAAAGCCAAAGAGGAACACAATAAGATTGCCAGGATAGCAGCATACCTGTACCTATATATGGGAGACATGCAGGATAGATGTGCTGAAAGCCAAAATCTGGCAAATAGGCAACAGATGGCATTACAGAAGGCCCAATCTGATCTGGACTCTTCTGAGCAGAGGCTGCAGAGGAGCCAGGAGGCAGAAAATGATAGTAGGCAATATATCATTAAAATAAAAGAGGATATGGGCATCCTACAACAGGAAAAGACAGACCAGGATACCCGATTTCTGGCCCTGCAGAAGGAGCACCAAGACAGTTTGGACTCCTTACTGCAGAACCAGAAAAAGCTGGAGCAACAGATCAATTTCAACAGGGCATGCACAGAGCAGGTAGCCACCCTGCAAATCCAACTAGACAGAGAGAAAGAGGAGAGCAACAAACTAATTTTGAAAGACCTAGATACCCAGGCAGAGTTTGATCAGGAGCGCCAGAAAGCCGGCGCCTTCCAAAGGCAAAGGGACGACCTGGCGGGACAGATGCAGGCTCTTAGTCAGGAAAGAGACACTTTAGGCCAGGAGGTCTGCCACTTAAAAAAGGAAATGGAAGAAAATCACCTGGCCCTCCAGGGGCTGGGTGACCTCCAAAAAGAAAACCAGAACTTGGTAGAGCACACCAGAAGGGTGGAAGATGCTCTGGCAAGAAAGGAGCAGGCCAGTAGGGATGGGACTCAGGAGGTAAACCTCCTGCAGCAAAGACTGGCCCAGTTCTCCAGGACCAACCAGGAAGCACAGAGGGAAAATGAGGCCCTCTGTCAACACAATGATAGGCTCCAGCAACAGGTAGCGATGCAGGAGAAACTGATAGAGTCGAGTAAGGCCTTAACAGAGGAACTGAAGGCACAAATGCAGGCTCTTGCATTGCAACAGGGAGCAGGGGCGGATAGAGATGAGGTCCGCTGGGAAAGAGAGACTCCTGACCATAACCGCAGGAGCCCTAACCCCAGGGGCCTTCATCTCCCCCAGTCCCTGGACTCTGCCACCCCCATGTCCCCTGGCGCACATGAGCACAGGGCCGCAGGGATGGCAGATTACTATCCAGCTAAGAGTATGGGGCTCATAGGCCAGTACCACTCAGGAATGGAGGGGTGGGCATCCGGGTATGGGCACCCAAGTACAGTACAGTTCAATGGGGAACCCCAGGAGAGTAGGCCCATTAAGGGCATCCTGAAAACCTCTGCCCAGTTAGGTCAGTGGAGGGGGTACCCATCAAATCCTGGCAGCAAGGAGGAATCTGAAGACTCCTCTGAACTGCGCAGGACACAGGAGACCAGGTCCCCACATTCTGCCAGCCATTCCCAGGCTCGCAGAATCCGGGAAAACCTGGAAGAACAGATGGGAACCTCGGGGAGCAGTGCCTCTGAGTCCGAGGAAGAATGGACAAGGGTTACCCGAACCAAAAAGGCCAATAAGGCAAAAAGGGCCTTGCTCAAGGACCCCTTAAAGCAGATTAAGGCGATCAGGAGCGTCATCACGCCTTACCATAAGAACGCTAAGTATTCTGTTTGGGAGCACTTAGAGTTGTTTGAACAAATGATGGAGACTTTTCATTTGAAGGACAGCCAAAGCTGTATTCAATATGTAAAGTGGACCTTCTCCCCGGAATACTCCAGTTTCTTTGCGGGGCTGGAGGACCAAAATCATATAAGATGGTCCACCTATAAGGCGGCCATCCTGAAACATTTTTCTGTTCACAGAAATCCTCAAGAGGCTCGCAAGGCAGCCTACAATTTGCAATGTGGGGAGGATCAGGCCCCACAAGAATTTGTGCAGGAGTTAAAGCGTGCTTTTGCACAGACCACAAGAAGGGTGCGCACAGACAGTCGAGAATTCGTTAATAAATTTTTTCATGCCTTGCCCAAATACATCATGACCCAGCTCGTGAGGGATTTTCACGAGAAAAGATCTTTAGACTGGGTCATTGAACAGGCTACCCGGATCTATGAGGTGCAGAAACCGGTAGATAGCAAAAGTAATGCCCAGAAAAACCCCAAAGCCAACAGCACCCCTGCTGCTGCCAAGGTGGCAGAGGTAAAGGTCACCCCCGTTTTGGATTTGGAGATGGGGGGGCCTAAAAACCTGCCTGCACCTAATAATGCTAGGCCCAGGAGGTCCTCGGGTCAGTCACAGACAGGGAGCCAAGGAGGCAGCCCCACAAATGGGGTCCCTCGCTCTCCTGATTATGTAAGTCCCCGTTACAAGGGAAATCGACCCATCCTGGGTTATGTGTGGACTCCTCCAGCCCAAGGGGGGGGATCCAGACAAGCACCTAACCCAGGGAACTTCCCTCCAAACTTCCCACAGGAGGGCAGAAATTTACCAAACCCTGGGCAGAACTTTTTCCCCAGATATCCACCCGACTTTCAGCCCCAAAACCATCCATCCTTCTTTCCCCAATTCCCTGAGCCCAGACCACTGAATCCGGGAGAGGGGAGGCCAAGGGTGGAGGGGTACCCAAATCTTCCCAACCCGGGGTATTACCAGAGAAGGGACAGCTACCCTTCCCGGGATCAGCCCAGGGGAGAAAACAGGGCCCCGTATCAGCCTGAGCGGGTTTCCCAGTTAGAGCGCCAGGTTCAAAACATGGCGCGGGATATGGGTCACATACTGAGGGCTCAGCAGAACCCTCAGATCAGCATGCCGGCGCAGAACGCACCCAACTCTGGACCTGGTGCTCCAGAACAATGACGGGGGCAGCACCCCGATAACTCACCGGTTCCCAGGGAGGAGGCACAAGGGGAAGGGGGGTGTAAAGCCTTGGAGGAAGCTTCCTTCCTCACTTGTAAACAGCCCCTGGAAACCCAGGAACCGGAAACAAAATCTCTTGCCCCTGAAAGTCTGCCTCCTAAGGAGCAGAGGGGGGGTAGGAGAAACAAAAGACCCAAACAGACTCAGTTTGAGGAGGAGGTACAGATCTTCCAATTTGAGGGAGAGGGATCCTCAGAGGATCCTGGGAAAAGGATCTTCTCCTTCAGAGAGGGGGGAACTCCTCCCAAAGAAAAATGGGTCCCTAGGGATGCAAATCCAGACTGGGGAGATGTGGAGACTGAGCTACCGCCGCCCACCATCTCATCCCAGAACCAACAGCAAGAAAATCCCCTGGTTCAAACCCATCCTGGCGACTGCCTCCAAAAAGGGGGGGGCGGCCCAGAAACGGAGCCAGGGGAACCCACAATGGCTCTGATCTCCAGTTGCACATTTTTTCTTTCAGATTCCCAAGACTCTCCACAGAATTCTGCCCAAATCTCCTCGCTAGCGATGTCCAAAACCAGAAAATTAGCCCACCAGTTGTCCAAAAATGTACATTATCTGTGCCCCCTTGAGGAGAAGGAGGGAAGATATTATGCCCCGGTACAAGTACAGGGGCAGGGTACAATCTCAGCACTGGTGGACACTGGATCTCAAGCTACCCTTCTGTCCAGAAGGGCCTTTGACGAACTGAATGCAGGAAGGGGAGAGAATTACCAAATTCCTCTCACCTCTCTTCCTGGACAACTGCTGAACTTTGACGGGAAGGAAATTCCCGTCGAGGGGACGGCAGACTTGGACATTAAGATCGGGCGACATAAGTTGAAACACCCGGTCATAGTTGTGACCCCAGAGGGCACCCCTTGTTTACTAGGGAATGACCTCCTGAGAAGGTTGTCACCCCTAATAGATTGCGTAAACAAGGTCCTCTGGACTCAGACTAGCCGACCCATAAAATTAAAACAGAGTGTCAACCATGTTAGTTTAAACGGCACATGCCACATGGTTGAACAAAAATCTGACCAAGTAGAATTTCACTTCCAGAACAACCAAATTCCAGACGTGACGGTAATAGCAGTAGGACAACAGACTGGTGATGGGGGGTCCTCTCTATTTCTGAAAATCAACCTTCCTTCCAGTCTAAAGTGGTATTCCACGCTGGAAGGAAACACTCTGAAATTCTATACTAATCCACAATCAGAAACCCCCACTCCTATAGTCCAGAAAGATGTGAAATCAGCTCAAAGCCTGGCTGATATTCAGCAAATTGGAGAGCAGTTGTTCATCCCTGTTCAGTTAAATGATGGGAAGGACTCTGTTCTCGCTCGAGTGTGTGTGAACAACGGTAAGAGCTTCATCAGCGAAGCCATGTTCCGCCAACTCCCAAAAGATCCAGCCATTCCCACCTTCAAACTGATAGACAAATGGGAAATGGACCTGGAAGCACCTGACTCCAAACATCTCCTGCCAAGCAGGTGTATGCTCAAAATCTCCATTGGCAACAAGAGCATAGTCCATAATTGTTGGGTCGTGCGAGACGTCACTGCCGCCTTTTACTTAGGCAGTGACATTCTCAATCGCTTTGCCATTAGTTTGGACCTAATAAACTTCAAAGCTTGGTCCCGATTAGCGGATAATCCCATGGGCTTTGATGATCCAGAAAAAGCATTTAGGTCAGCTCAATTGCTACCTTATGCAGTTGAAATTCAGGTTAAAGAGGAAGTCACCATCCCAGAAAGGACCCGACACTTCTCCCTGGAAGTGAAAGTTAAAAGTGGACAAGAGTTGAAAAACCCTGATGCTTACATACATCTAAATGCTTCTCTCCAACAGCAAGGGTTGGGGGTAAACCCGACTCCATTAGTCAACATAGAACATGACCCCATTCTAATAGAGGTGGATAACAGCGACTTAAAGAGTATTACTCTAGCCGCAGGCACCATTATTGGAATGGCGGTTGATGACCGACATTTCTCCATTGATCTTGTAAATGAACTGTTAGGACCCATCCCCAAGGACTGTTTTGACAGTGACAGTGATGACAACGCAACACCAGACAGGATTTTTACCCGGCATGGGGGGAACTTCCTGGTGTACACTTCCTGCCCCTATGGTAAGGAAGATGTGACCTGTGACTTCAGGAGGGATGAGGTGATTTTCCAGGTCCATGAGGGCTGCCTTTCCCACCTGAAGCCTCCGGTCCAAATCAGCACTCTGACCAGGGACTTCTCCACCCAGCTGGAGGAGGCCGCGGAGATAGCCAAACCAGAAGTCTTTCCAGGCTTCAGGCAGATGGTGGAAGAGAGAGTCAACCTAGCTGATGCCTGTGTGACTCTGGAACAAAAGCAAAAGTTGAAACAAGTTTTCTTGGATTTCCAAGATCTCTTTGCGGTAGACTCATATGACTGTGGTCGCACCGACATCCACACCACAACAATCCCCACGGACCCTGGCATGACTCCAGTGTTTGTGAAGCAATATCGCTTGCCTCTCGCATCAATGGAGTCCCTTACTGAAATAATTAAGAACCTTGAGTCCCGGGGAATAATCCGTCCAGTCCACAGCACCTTCAATAATCCGGTGCTGGGAATATTGAAGCCAAACGGCCAGTGGAGACTCTGCGCTGACCTCAGGGAGCTCAACAAACGGGTCCACACTTCCCGATGGCCTCTTCCCTACATTGACCAAGGGCTGGCCCAGATTCAGGGGTCACAGGTATTCACTGCAATAGACCTGACCAATGGATACTGGACCGTGCCTGTCAGTAGGGAGGACCAATACAAGCTGGCTTTTACCTTTGGGGGCCAGCAGTACACATGGACCCGGACTCCCTTCGGATACCTTAACTCCGGTAATGAGTTCAATATTTTCCTATATAAGGCCATGCCCGACCTGGGTACGAGGGGTAACCTGGCTTATGTAGATGATGTCCTCATCAAAAGCTCAACTGTTGAGGAACACATAGCGGAGATCCGTTATGTTCTGACACAGTTGAGGGCCGCCGGAGCAAAACTTTCCTTTCAGAAAGCACAGTGGTGTAGAACCCGTGTTAACTTCTTGGGGCATGAGATTACTCCTCAGGGTCTTTGTCCCCAGGAAAAGAAAGTGGAAGCACTTCAGAAACTGAAAGACCCCACAACTCTGCGGGAACTAAGGAGCCTCCTTGGACTGACTAATTACAGCAGAAAGTTCATTGAGGGCTACGCAGAGATCACCAGACCCCTGATTCATCTCCTGAAGGGGGGGGTCAAGTGGGAATGGGGTCCAGAACAAGCCGAGGCAGTAAAACAACTCAAAAGAAGCCTCTCACAAGCGCCTTGCCTAGCTTACCCTGTCAGAAACAAGGAGTTCTTCCTGGAGACAGGGTTCTCTAATACGTGCTTGACGGCAGTATTATACCAAAAGCATGACAAGGTCAATAAAGTAATCTCCTATGCGAGCAAAACTTTATCCTCTGTGGAGGAAAAATTCAACGATTGTGAGAAGGCACTCCTGGCAACGGTGTGGGCATTGAAGAATTACCGCCCGTTTATCCAGGGGGAACACATCATAGTGGAGACTCCACACCAGCCTCTGCAATATCTCCAAAGTGACAGAATCCGGGCCGGAAATGTGAGTAATTCCCGAATTACTTCCTGGATTCTGTCAATGCAAGGCTTTCCTGTGGAGGTCAGATATGGCCAAAACAAGAAGAGTCCCCTCGCGCAAGGTCTGGCTGACTTGCATGATTGTGCCAGAGAAAACTGTCTCGAGGACGAAAGTCTAAAAATAAAGGACAACATGGAGGCATACCTTAATTCCCCACACAAAGTCTTTGAAGAAGACAAGTGTGAGGGAATGCCCACTGTGTATGTGGATGGATGCTCTTACCATGTTGACAACAACGGGGAGAAAGAACTGGTGGCCGGCATAGGGAATGCATGGGTGAATGAGTCCCCAGAACCCTCCGCTGGATACAAAATTGGTCCCCGAAGTAGTCAGGTGGCAGAATTGATGGCTGTGCATCATGCCATCCTCACTGCTGTCCAGCATCAACTCCACAAACTGGTCATAATCACAGATTCGGATTATGTACGGAACGGGTTCGTGGAGCACCTGGTTAATTGGAAAACCAGAGGCATGTTATGTGCTAACAACAAACCCTTGAAACATGGGAAGTTGATCCAAAACATTGATGATCTGGTCACATCGAATGGGATGACCATCTATTGGAAAAAGATCAAGGGTCATTCCAAAGTAGAGGGACCAGACAAAACTGGAAATGACTTAGCTGATCAGCTGGCCAAAACCGGAGCCATCCAAGGGGATCTAATTGAGATTGAGTCCCTGTCGGGGGAAATCCAGGTCACTGCTATCACTAGGTCCCAGACAAATGCTCACAACGACCTTTCAATTGCACAATGGAGTAAGGAGACCCCTGATGCTGATTTGATTACCGCTCAGAAGGGGGATCCAATTATTGGTAAATTTTACCAGCACCTTGAGGACCCTGAGAACTTTCCCCTGACGGATACCGATTACATTGGGAAAGAGGACCTAAGAGTGTTGATGAAATGTCCAAAAATGTTCCGGATCCAAGACGGTTTGCTGGTAAGGAAATCCAAAGCTGGCCACGATCAGTGGGTGGTTCCTACCTCATTCCGAAGCCTGATGTTAAGTCACGCCCATGATGCGGCCACCGCCGGTCATAGGGGGTTTCACACAACACTGGAAATCTTAAGAGAGGTTGCATACTGGCCACACATGGGCCAGGACCTCAACCAATATTTGAAGGGTTGTCTTGTGTGTGCACAATTTCAGCCGACATCCCTCACACACCGGGCACCTTTACAAAAGCGGGGAATGACACTGCCATGGTCAGATTTACAAATCGACTTTGTAGGCCCTGTGATTCGCTCGGCTAGGGGGAATAAGTACATGTTGACTGTGACATGCTTGTTTACCAAGTGGGTGGAATGTCTCCCAGCCCCAAACTGCAAGGCAGAAACTGCAGCTGCCTTGATGATTAACCACATCTTTTCCCGTTTTGGTCTACCTCAAAGGATTGAGTCAGACAGAGGTAGCCACTTCACCAGTGAAGTAATGACAAAGATGTGGGAGATACTGGGGGTCAAGAGAAAGCTGCATATTGCTTATAGACCAGCTTCTTCTGGGGCAGTAGAGAGATATAACCGGACAATTGTGAGCATATTAAAGAAGTTTGTGGCAGATTCTGGGCCAAGTTGGGATATCCGATTACCTCTGGTCCTAATGGCCATCAGATCTACCCCTTCATCTGCAACCAAAATGTCACCATTTGAGTTGATGACTGGGCGCAAGATGGTGCTTCCGCAGCATTTGCTCTACAGGACCCAAGAGCAGACACTGATAAATGCCTCCACTACTCATGAGTATGTAGAGAATTTAAGGAAACACCTCCAACATGCTTTTGCTTATGCTCAGCGGAATCTAGAAAGATCGGCTGATAGCATGAAGACCCATTATGACCTGAAAACTTCCAGGAAGGAATATCAGGTGGGAGACCGGGTCTATCTATACAACTTCCAAAGGAACCAGGCCAAGCAGCGCAAATTTTTGCCTACATGGAAGGGACCCTTTGAGATCGTCGATAAGATCTCCCCTGTGGCCTACAAGATCCGCATCCCCAAAGGCGGTTCGGCAGAGGGGAAAGACAAGTGGGTCCACATAAACCAGTTGAAATGTTGCCATCCCAGGCACACTCTGCAACAACTGGAGGAATCCTCTGGAATCCTAGCGGGTACTGTCTCAGACTAATTCAGTTCCAATCATAAAACATACCACATCTAGTCTCTAAAATATTGTGATTTACATGAAACTGTCTCTAGTGATGCTGTTTTTTTTTTCAAAATAAGAATGTAATATTTCGTTACGATGAAATGCATATGCTGCCCCACTATCTCAACAGTGGTGGAAAAAAAAATCGTCTATGAGTAGATATTGCCGCTCTTCCTTTATCATCCTAGGAGAGATGAAACCATGAAGGATGACCAAGAAGGACGATCCGGAGACCGGGAGCAAAGACACAACGGGCCCGGGGTACCGCCCAATCTTCCCATCAGGACCGGCGAGGAGAACTGATCGATCTGACCGGATGGAGAAGAAGATGCTGAACTGTGCCATCTAGTGGAAGAAGATGAGGAAACATCCCAGGTCTTGCGAGTCCCATTCGTGAAATAGAATGGCCATCGCAAGAGGGGGGCTTGTGGGATGTATTTACCCATGCATCCTAGCCCTACCTCAAAACTGTGCAGTACTGACATGGAAAACATCATGATGGCCAGAGCTTCCCAGAAAATGCACAGGGAAATGCATGAAGAATAGGCTGCCACTCATTTTTGCCGATGTTATGGGCACAGAAGGACACTGCCTAAAACCACCATTGGACTACCCGCACAGTAGTCTGAAACCATTGGGAATGGCAATGCTGATTGCCAAATGCAACCTAGAATTGTGGGGAATTCATTTCTTAAATCCCAAAAATGGGTGCAGTACCAGTACTCACCACTATCCAAAAGCCGGCGTTTTAAAACCACCCTGTGTTTCTCTGAAGGCAGGCTCAAACTGTCTATTTTAAACATTGCAACACATCTAAAAACTCACTGGACACCAGCAGACATTTGGTAGAATGGAGTGTTGTGTGCCTACAAAATCTGGGAAATGAAGAGCCCAAAAACAATGCTTATAACAAAATGCTATGGAGTCAGCAGCTTAAGCCTAACTGCGACTGGATTTAAAACCACCAAAATCGAAAATGTTAAATTAAATGAGTGACCTATGTTTGGTGTCACATGCCTTTGTAACTGTTGAAATGTCATAGTTTTGCACTTAGAATCAGCATTCTAGCTGCATGTGTAAAATTACAAGTTATTTTAAAAGCAACAAAAAGTTAGCTGAAGGTCTGGCTTAAGGAACTTGATTTTGCCTAGCAACGGATCCCATCAGGAGTGAAACTTGAGTCACAACTATGTTCCCAGGCCAACCTTCCTTTTGCTGCCCACACAAAGGATATGCCATCTATCTGATAATTGAATTATCTGTGCTCTGCCAGAGAGTGAACAAAGCCCTCTCCACTCAGGCAAAGGTTTTTATTACAGACGTCGTAAAAAGTGGCTTCCTCCTGGAGAAGCTGGGAGGGGCACTGCCTGTGAGAAGCAAGCTGGCTTGGCAGAAACTGGAAAGACTGGTTTCTGTACCATGTGACCTGAAAAGACACACCCCTGCAGCAAGGATATGGTTTTATAAAAAGGGGGATAATTCATAGTGCGGACATGTGAACATTTTATAAATGATACCATAATTCTTGTGATTTTTCTGCCCACAGTTTAAGACATGGTAGGAACCGGTGGTATGTTCAGGGGGGTTTTAGCGGAAAAGTGGATATTACTCTAAATGTGTGCATGTTAAAAATCTGAAACTTCATCAGTTAATGTCCCTACCCCCTGCACACATGTATGTAAAGTTGGGTCCATGTCAGAAATTGCAAAGTCAGTTAAAAAGTGAAATATGTGCCAGTTCTGAATGCAAGCTCCCAGGAAGAGCAGAGTTTGAACAGGGGATACCTCCTGTAATGCATGATGGGTGCATATGATTTTAAAACAATATGTACCTCTGCAAATATGTATTTGTTTCAAATCTAGATTTGTGTGTAAGTTGACAGGAGGAGTGGACTTTCTGCAGGCTGTAAAATGACATCAATCTCACTCACAGTTCAGTTTGCCAATCAAGCGGAGGAATGGAAGCCTGACCAATGACGAATGAGAGGGGCAAGTCTAGTGATGCAACACACACACCCATTCTCAAGAAACAGATAAAAGCAGAGAGTCAGGACACATAGAGACATTCAATTTCATCTGCCGCTGGAAGCCCTGCCGGAAAAATCCATACTTACCTCCATCAAACTCCAGAAAGCCAAACTAGAGACTTCAATCTATCCAGAGCAGAGACCAGACCAGAGAGAAAGCAGTGCTGTGCCTAGCAGAGACCAGACCAGAGAGAAAGCAGTGCTGTGCCTAGCAGAGACCAGACCAGAGAGAAAGCAGTGCTGTGCCTAGCCGAGACCAGACCAGGCGCTGTGAGCAGAATCCGGAAACACCTGACCAGACTGAAGATCGTGACCAAGTCGCTTTCCTGTTCAAAATCTCTTGTGAGTACTTAGCAAAACTCAGAACACATCTCTTAGTTTAAATTCATCTAATTCAATCTATTTAACCTAAGTAGAACTGCCTCCTATCTGTCACCTGTCATTTCTAGTAAAATTTGTCATTTTGAAAAAGTGTGCGTTTAAAATTTACAAAACCAAAAACGACCTTTACTAAATTACTCATATCTCCGCAACCGTTTGGGCTAGAGACTTGCAATAACTTTCATTTGGAAGCTGAGATCCCAGGCTTTCCTAGGACCCCAAAACGGTAGAGATGGTCCTTGCGGTTCCTTTGTAATAGCGCTCGGCGCATCCGCGAATTTTGCCGCGATTTGCAATTTCTTCACATGTAAAAAAACTGCTGCTGCCTGATTTCATTTGCCAGAAATTCGTTTAACCTGCTAACTATCCCTGCATCATTGCTAGTGTGAGCCTGGACTAATATTAACTAGATACCACTCATCCTGAACCTCTAAAAGGGAATTAAGAGCGTTTCCAGCATATTTCTCATTCATTGCTAGCACCTATCAAAGCATTTGCCTGTGTTTTCAAACTTCTGTTTAAGCTTGCTGGATTGAACTGAATTACAGTTGATTGCATTTCTGAGAACTGTGTGTTTTCCTTCCATTTCCTTGCCTTGCATCAAGGGGGGGGAGGGGAGTAGCCAGAGAAAAGTGATTACATTGTTTGGTTGAAATCATATTGCGTATTTTCTGTACTGCATTCATTGAATATTGCATCCACCTGAGCCTACATAAAGCATCCTCTACCACATTATACTTTTGTTCCTATTTACCAGTGTGCTACCTTATCCATTTCATGTCAACTCATTAGTGATTAAAGAAGTGTGCTAGTGCCCGATTCTCCGTTGTTAATATTTACCATATCGGATTAAGTGTGATATTCAATTATTAATTTATTAAAAAGTGTGATATATATTTTAATTTATCAAATAAACCTTTTAAACTTGCAAAACAGAATTACTTCTTGGCTCAGTGGGGTCAGGGGGATTCCAAGAGAGGGGTGTGATATAGGGGTAGTCATCCAGAACGCATGAACTGGACCTAAAGATATATCAATAAGGGTTTTCATTCAGTATTCTAGACTAGGCGTTAACTTGGCTGTAGTGCTGAATTGAATCCTCTTACAACACGCCTGGTAAAGTCATCATCCCAGGGATAGTGAAACATAGCGGCCTTTCCACATAACACTATCTTTCATACAAGAGATAAGACTACCTTGTAAAGTGCTCATTGAATGCAAGACATGCGTTACACCACCCAATGTAAGTGCGAGGTCAGGGGATGCTCTTGTGGCCCCGCTACAGTTGCCTCCTTAGGTTTCACTTGCTACTGTCCATGTTTGAGTCATGTCTTTTGTGGCAGCCACTAAGTGAGTAAGAAGTACGATAAATGGATCACCTGCTGTGCGGAGTCCTGTGGTCACTCAACCACAAGCTTTAGGTTGCATTGTTGGAATGTCAGTCATCATTCACAGGCCTGACTGTGAGTGGCAACCGTAGACTGCCAAGTGGTTTCAATTGGGGCCATGCCCACCTTTGACTGACCACAGCGATTTAGTGGCTGCATAGGAGTATGACCAAGAACTCTAGTGTTCTAATGCTCTGCATGAAGTGGAAAGAGGGCATGATGATGTAAGTTCCACATGCCCTAGAATGCATTTTATAGTAGCAGAGCATCAGAGACAGTGGGCCTCATTACGAGGCTGGTAGTAGCCGTGCCTGTAATACAGGCACAGCTGCCGCTGGTATTCATTTTTTTCCAGCGTCCAGCAAAGAGAAAATACCGGGTCATTATGAACTTTCTGGACCCGGTAATTGCCCTTTTCTGGGCGCCGTAAAAAATTACTCCACATTCCCATTTGGGAATGGGGAGGGTGGTAGCACCGGTACTGTTAATAATGGTATTGGTGCTACGGTCATGTTCTGCTCGCGGGTGCTGGTACGGCCACGAGGTCAGACCTGGTGGCTGCAAGGGCATCCACGAGCAGAACTCATAGTATACCGGTACGGTAGCAATGGTGCTGGTAGCGCTACCGGCACCGTTGTTGCCTTACTGCCATACTTATAATGAGGCCCAGTATGTTGGTAGGCCTCATATGCGCATATGGCACCACCTTTAAGTCTGATATTGCCAGAAGTCATTGGTACCACTGCCATACACATTGATGTAAGTATGGAGATAGACACTTTGGGCCCCAGCAGGGGTTTGGCGGAGTGGTAAAATATGGCAGTAACGCTATTACTGCTGCATTTACCGCTCAGCCCAATCCCGAGCATTGCCCTAGCTCGGCGCATTCACCTCCAGCTCTGAGCTGGAGGTAAATGCGCCAACGGCATGGACATTTTCAGCGCGATCACTGCCGGTGGTATTAGCACCAGCTGTAATTGCGCCACTCATTGCCATTTGGTCCAATGGGCCCAATGGGAATGGGGACTTACCGCCCACTGACCCCCATAACTCAGGATCCGGTGCAAATTGCGCCGGACCGAGTTGTGGTTATGCTAATTGCATTGGGCAGCATCCCGGCGCAATTAGCGCCAGGACACCACCCAACTTGTGATGAGGCCTATTGTAAAAGTGCCTCGATTCATGCCCTCTAGAGTGTGTACATGGGTATGCACTGTGTGATTTAACTGTGTGGATGCATAGCACGGTTCAACCATTTATTTGGGAGTGTATCACATGATGGCCGGTACATGCACCCACAGCCCCAACCACTTACCTGCCATTGTTGGTTTACAGCCACTCACATAGGGTAAAGGTCCATCATTGCTTGCTCTTTACCCATCCTATGTCTGTCATTTGTTCTTCCTGCTGTTGGCAAACACATTGGACAGGACTCATGGTAGCCACCGTCCTAAATGGCTACTGGTTAGCTGTGCATCTGACATGGGTGTGTGGAGCATACACACACCCTCACATAAGGGATGTCAGCATACACTGCTTCCAATAGGTTTGTTTCCTAAAGGTCCAATCAGGGAGTGTGAGGTAGAAGAATGCAGGTGGTCAGTGACTCTTCTAACCTCTGCTTGTGGGATTGGTATAGTGTGGCATTTGTAAGGGGAGACAATTTATTGGGCTGTGAAATGGTGAACTGGGACTCTACTGAGCCATGACCAGGCAATCGGATTCACACTGGGAGAATGTAAAGTGTGAAGATGGAAATTAGGGATCATTCATGGTGTGTCAGTGTCCTTGACATGTGTTCTGTAGGTGTGCAATGCCAGAGACTTGCAGCACACGCCACTGCATGTTGCATTTCCAAACCTGACATACAGATTTGATGGTGTACATGACAATGGTGTAGAGGGAGCATTGCATGTAGCATGTTTGGTTGCTTATTCAGCATACATGTTGTCTGTGTGGAAGGTTATATGAGCTTGGTTTAGGGGGCCAGCAGCCTGCTCAAATGCATAATATGCTGGCTTTTCATGGGACACTGTATACAAATTGAAGCCTATGTCCGTACATTCTGAAATGTTGTTTGTTCTTTTGCAGGTGAAGATACAAGAGTGAAAGCTCATGTTCCACTATCTACCAGCAAAGGCCAGCTAGTAATGTCTGCTGAACAACTGCAATGCTTTCAGGCAATAGTGAGCATTCCTGACAACTCTCCCTTTGTAGATAGATTGCAGATACTGATGTGGAGGACTTATTTGGTGAACTGATGCATGGGCCAGAGCTCACAGGCCAGGAAGAGGGGGAGTTCCTTTATTATTATTTTGGCATTTATTGAGCATGGACCTAGCTTTGGGAAGCATCAAAGCACTTTACAATCATAAGGGAAAGAGCACAGTAAGGGAAGGAAGCAGGGCGCTAACAACAAGGGAGCATGGTCTATTGGCAGCAAGGGATCTACACGAAACCAAGGGAGAACACAGTGTTCCTGTTCTTGTCCCTCAGTCTGAGGGACAGACACAGACCACTTTAACCTTATCTGGTGGCACACAGGCTGACATCTGCTAGTGGTGCCAGGGACAAAGGGGCAGATGAGGCTCAAGATACACACGTGGCTTGCTGTGGTGTGTCCACAGCTGCAGGGGCTGCATCAGGGTCAGCCCCATTGCCAAGAGCATCTGTGGGGGATATAGTGCTGGGTCGACCAAGTACCCCAGGCACAGGACATCATCTACTGACTGTTGACTCATTAAGACAGGGCAGACCATTTTCCGCCTAGGCCACGCACACATGGGGGCTGCTTGGATGTCAGCCAATCGGTGTCAGAGGAGGAGTTGCTGCATGCGAGAGCAGGCAGGGATAGGTTCTGCGGATTTGTCTGAGAATATGACCCAGATGGGCAATGCCGTGTTAGCAGCCATTGGGGATCTTTGCCAGGAATTGCATTCATTGAAGGGTGACATGAACCTGGGCTAGGTCGCACTGAGGGAAAACATGCACTAGGACATGGTGCATTTAGGGGAAGCATGCACCAGGACATGGCTGCCACTAGTGGGGTTTTGCATGGCTCTCTGTCACACACTGCTGTGGCAGTGGAGGATTGGACTTTGGCACTGTGTTGTTTGAAAGGTCACCTAGTCCAGAATGCACCACAGGAGGGTGTATCACAATGACTGTGGACATGTTGCCTCTCCAGGTTTGACTTATATGTGTTTTGCATGCTATTCGTTTGGGCCTACTCTGTTGTGTTTTTTTCTAAACTGAAGGTGGTGTTTGAAATGTCTGCTGGTGTGGTGTGTTTTCTTGCCAGTACAGGTCTTTTTGAGGGGGTGTACATATGATGTGGTCTGCTTTTGTTGTGGCCACAATACTTGGCTATGCATGTATGTTTCTGCGTTGTAAATGTGGTGTTCCATGGCAGAGGTTTGATTGTGATCTGTCACCTGTGGCATAGGTGCTCACATTCCTTTACAGAGAGTGGACAGCAAGGCCACTCATGGGGCGAGATGTAGTCCTTTTGCAACAAGTGCGTTTGTTATGGGCGTCCACAATTTTAAAAGTCTACCCACAGTGTTATGTGTGGTGATGTATATTTTGTTCATGTTCATGGGTTGTGTCTCCTGGTGTTTGGTTAATGTAACGATGACGCCTCATGTACTCCATTTGTTGCTTGTGGGTGGACATTTGAGGCATGTGTTATGGGTACCCTGTGTGTGTTTGAGTATGTTTGTGGCATCTAGAGGCGGTGAGCATATAGTGTGTTGTTTCTATTTCTGTGGACACATCCATTGCCGCTACTAGAAAGGCATCTGCAGGGTTTTATATTGGGCAGACAGGGCGTGCCATCTTTAATCAATAAAACCTGTCATGGAGTGGAGTTTGGAATGTGTCCACAGCATAGGGTGTGGTTCACACCATAAAGGTTTGCACTAGATGGTTGCAGGTGGGCTGCACCTTTGCCACACTGTGGGAGGGGCTGTGTGGATTTGTCCGCAAACCCACCTGCACTTTCACAGGATTGCCACAGCTGTGCAGGACAAAAGACACCAGTATGAACTTAGATACGACTGGTGGTGTGTATATCAATGCACCATCCTAGTGTTCAAGGCATCCGACCCCCTGGCCTGAGCACTCCAAAGGTGCAAGCAATGCATGGATGGCCATTCTTGCTGGGTCTCACTATGCTTACACAGTGCTTTTATACTTTGCTCCAGCGCCGGATAGCCAGTAGGTTTCACAGCATTTGGGGTTTGTGTGAGAGCACTGTATTCTCTCTGGATTAGGTCTGTTTTGCACTTTGGTGGATGTGGTTTGGAGTTTGCCTGGTGCCTCCCTGCCCATGCTCATGTCGCTCCCCTTTTCTCGCAATATAATGAGGCTTCAGGCATATTCAACCCCATTCTCCGCCCTTCTTTTTGCCGTTCTTTTAAGTTATTGCATCGTTAATGCGGACGAGCGCAATGAGCTTGGGCAGGGTGCAAGGGTTGCTGTGTCAGCGCAAAGGGCCTTTTGTGAAATGGGTTTGGGCATTGCCCACCACGCAAAGTACAATTTTCCAGCACCAAGTCCACTTGCGAGGCGCTAAACGTTTTGTAAATCAGGCCCAGTGGCACTCAGGACAGCTGCCTTGGAAATAGGCACCATCTGCCGCCTTCGCACTGTGCAGGGATGTGAGTCATAGCAAGTGTGTTCCACAGTGTGAATGAAACACTTTCTGTGGACTGTGCTGTCTAGGGTCAGTTCTGCTAGGACATTTCAGGTCATGTTATGTAAAAACCAAGCAAATCGATGGAAGAGACTTTTTACTGCTAGCTTAATAAGGAATGTAACAAACAGATTTTGCATAAATCCATTTAATAACATGATTTTTTTCATGAAGGTAAGAAGTAAAGCAAACGATTTGACACTCTGCAGTGAATGTTATAGGAAGCGGAGCACACTGATTCTTGCTTAAGCTTGTTCTGCATTTGAAAACAGCAGCCAAAATGTTTTCGCCCTTCCCTATTGTGCATATAGCTAACATAGTGCAATAGTGCATATTGCCTTTTGCCCTGCTGCACATCTGAACATAATTAAGACCGGACTGAAACCTGTTTGCTCCCACTCCTATCCAAAATCCAACAATAATTGTGTTCCACGTTTGCCTTTATAAAAGGTATCTTTATATAATCCTTGCTTAATATGGAAAGGAACAGACCTTACAGCCTCCATTTCCCATTGGTGGTTGAAAATGTTGAAACAAATCAATGTGGTCTTTGTTTGAAATGGTACAAGCATTTTTGTAATATAGCTTGGACACAGCAATTTTACTTGTGCCCAGTGGTACAAATCACCAGTACATACATATATATATAGCCCTTAGCAACATAGCTACGACGATCATATAACAGCCCTCACGCCATATAAATAATATCCTCCATTTTAGACCTTGCTGGCAATTATTTTTAACTCTGGCAGCCATTTTGAGATCTACAACGCTCAGTAGTTGGGTCTAGTGCCACTGGTCTATACGTTGGGAGCAATACTGCCGTTACCTTCAAGTCGTCAATCGTTTTAGCTCACCCCACTGTTTCTGACGCACACTTTGATGAAATAAACGAAACCTGCCATGGGGGAACTGCATATTTACTTGATCCTCTCAATCCATGTTTTCGAAACGGCAAATGGAATCAATTTCACAGTCAACATATTGGTTGCTTTGCTTTGCATTTGGCCTGCTCTGTCTTGTTTTCAATTGCAGGGCTGGCGCCTTCCAATGACTTCATCAAACGTGGGCTCGCATGTTGGCCGCAGTAGGTTATTTTGTCACCAAATCCATCTGTTGCCTTCCTGGCTGCTGCTACTGCCACCTCAATAATTGCCTGCCTCGAAATTAATTCACAATAACATATAAATGCCATGTTACAGCATCATTCCCTCTCCCTTTAAATGTTACTTAATGTTAACTCCCAAAAATATGTTCTGCGTGCCTTTTCCATGAGACTGCAAACTGCTTTGCGGACGACACAATTTCTAGGGGTGGTGGGGTATTGGAGCACTCTGAGCTCCAAGGAACAGCACAGAAAGCAGCATCCTCATCTGTTCATGACTTTGTAATGAGTGACTATATATATATATATATATATATATATATATCTATCTTTAGGGCGCTGATTTTCATCAGGCAAAGTGAGAGTGGCACTCTTCACAGTCGTTTTAGATAAATAAAGCATCCGGATTCAAAATTGTCGTTTAGTAGAGAAAAGTTTTCTTTATTTGGATCCTTACAACTCGGCAAGCAAAATTTAAAAGTTAAAATTACAGGCCATCAAAATGTGGCACTCCCATTGTGCAAAAAATTGCGCGTTTTCGGGCGTTGACGCGTTTCGTGGCAAATCTCGCCGCTTGTTCACAACAGCAAGCCCCCAACAACTTGTGAGTTTTTAAAACATTAGTGCAGAGCATACGGGAAAACACTGGAGATTATTTTGGTCAAAATAGAAGAAGGACTCCCTTAGCCAATGCACATCTTGTCTAGCAAAAGCATGGTGGCCATCTTATAATGTGACAGAGGTAGTGCTTTTGACTCTTATATGCAGCTTTTCTACACTAGACACATGAAAAGTACCCCTCGTGCATTGAATATTTTAAATTGTGCTTGAGTATCCTCTGTTTTGGGGATTCCGTGCATTATTGAAAACACAGTATCTGACATTTCAAATCTAATGTCATGTAGATGCCCGACTTGCCACAAACTTATAAACAGCCACATAGACATTTAACGGTATTTTGACACAGAGTTCTACCAAACACGTGCACAATGCACTGACAGGGTTATGGGCCACCCGGTCCCAATGTGCGATTAACGCCTAGTGGCTTCATTGATCAGCATAGCATTGACTTTCTCAGAAACCTTTGTATTTCATGAAATGCATATTGCACCAATGGCTATGTTGGTTAATGATCCAGTTGTCTCATCTTTGGCTTACAATCGGCAGCACAGTTCTTATACTCCGCAGTGCATTGGGATCCTATGATATGTGGGTAGCGAGATGATGCATACTTCAATGGCAGTCATTCTGATAGTGTGGCTGTCTTCATTGCTCTTCAATTAATAGGGTGCATAGTGCAAAAGGCGACAAGCGCCAAACTTTTTCTAATATGGCACTATGATATTATTCGTAAATAATGCATTGGAATCCTTACGTGCCAACATATCGATGGACCACATCATGCAGTGGCAACAGTTATGATGATTCCATAAGGTGCATAGTGCAAATAGCAGGAAGTGCCAAACCCTTTCTGATTTAGCAGCATGGTTTTGTTCATATAAAAGCTTTGGAATCCTTCAGTGCCAATATATTGGGAAACCAAACCATGCAGTAGCAATGATTGTGATCATGTTCCTATCTCTGATGTTCTAAAATGTGTAAAGTGCATAGTGCAGTAGCAGCAGTATTGGTCAGCATAACAATGTATCACGACTGAAACTTTCAGTTGGCAACGGAGTTGGTTTTGTGCAAAATTGCATTAGACTCATAAAGTGCATACATATTCATAAAATGCAAGGTGCAATAGCAGCAATTATTATCAGTTGCATACTTATTCCATAAAATCATTTCTGAATTTCCCATTACAAAGTGCATTGAACTGCTGCATCCAGTGTGTCTCGCACGGAACCTAATCATATAATTCTTTACCAAATTGCACATTTACTAGTTTTGTCCACTGCATTTCTTAAGGCTCCTTAAAATCCACCAGTTCCCAACATCTCTGCACCACATGTTAAAAATATCAACTATCACACGTGTAAATATAAAACGAAAGAGACAATCACCAAGAAATCTGAAAAAATCATAAAAATATTAAAATACTAGTGTCCAACTTAGACTCCTAATCACAAAGCACATTTTGTAATCTTGCAAAGTGGCATATTATAGCGGAAATTATAACATTTTATCTTAATTCATACATTTGTTGACTCAAAAGAGGGAAGACAATCCAGACAGACATCATTGTCCTAAAAAAGTGTACAGTTCTTCGTCTATGTTGTGCCCATGCGGGAATTTGATTTCAAAGTCTAGAATGCACCTAGTCTTTTTTTGTCGTAAAAGTTTTTCTTTGTTACCACCTCTGGGACCTGTATCAATTTTGTGAATCCCAAAGAAACCAAAGCTCTCCATGTTTTTATTGTGGCAATCTGTAAAGTGCTTGGCCATAGGGTAATTAGCATCACTGTTGATGATGGCTCGTACGTGCTGTTGTATGCAAGTCTTTAATTTACATTTCGTACTGCCTATGTACCATTTTTGGCAGGAACATGTGAGGACATAGACAACATATTCAGTTTCACATGTGATTTTGTCCAATATCGAAACAGTTTGGCCTGTAATGGGGTGTTTAAAAGAACCACAGTTCTTAGCATACTTGCAGATGCTGCATCAAGTGCATTTGAAAAAACCCTTCTTTTGACTTAATAGCCAGCTTTTCTTGTTGGTGTCTTCTTCTTTGATCATATAACTTTGAACCAGAGAGTCTTTTATAGATCGATTTCTTCTAAATGTTATCTGAGGTCTTTAGGTTACTGCGAAGATCTTGGTCCACCATGAGGATTTTCCAATGGTTGTTGAGAATTCGCCTAATCGCAGGTACCTGAGTGTCAAAAGTTAGGATCAGGCGAGTACTGTCTTTTTCCGTCTTCGTCAAGTCGTTCCTCTCGGATCCTGCTATGAGACTTGATCGTTCTTTCGATCTGGCTTTGAGATACGCTCTCTCAATCACTCTCTTGGGATACAGTTGTTTTGAGAAGCCATGAGCCGTAATTTTACTTTCTCTGTCGTAGGATTCCAGTGTGGTGTTGTTTCTTCTCAACCTGATAAATTCTCCATACGGAACACTCCAAATGAGATTTTTGGGGTGTCCTGTTCGCATGCAGTGGTGTATTTGACCCTGTAGCTTTTCTATGCAGCTCACAAGTTATCTTCTCGTTCATAATTCTCACGTTGACATCGAGGAAGGTGATTAATGTGCGACTATGCGTTTCCGTGAATTGGAGATTGTTCTTGTTGAGGTTCAAACGGTTGACAAAGTCCACCCAACCCAGCTCCGTCCCTTTCCAGATAATGAAGAGATCATCAATGTATCTCAGCCATAAAATCACATTGTCTGTATATTCACGATTACTGTCTGTCCAGACTTCAAGTTCCTCCCAAGCGCCCATCGTTAGATTTGCATACGATGGCGCAAAGGTGGTGCCCATAGCCGTTCCCTGCAACTGTTTGAAGTACTCATTGTTGAAGAGGAAGACGTTGTTTGTGAGGCACAGTTCAATCATCAAGAATACCATTTGCGTGTGTCCCAAATAGTTTAGGGATCTGGTGTGAAGATAATGTTGACACGCCTGTTTTCCATACTCATGGCCAATAGATGTGTAAAGCGAAACCACATCCATACTGGCCAACAAATATTCCTTTTCCCATGGTATGTCTTCGATCCTGGATAGGAAATCCGTCGTGTCTCTTAGGTAGGACGAAAGCATAGAGACAAAAGGAAAGAGGACTTCGTCTATATACTTGGACATATTTTCCAGAGCCGACCCTATCAAGCAAACAATGGGCCTCCCTGGTGGTTTTCTCATGTTCTTCTGTACCTTGGGGAGAAAATAGATTGTTGGTGTAATGGAGTTAGTGGTCGATAAGAACTTGCGACTCTCTTCGGTTAATAGGCCCTTTTCTTCCCATTCTGCAAAAAACATATTGATCTTATTTTCCAATTCTTTAATGGGGTTGGTTTTGATCCTTGCATAGCATTTTTTGTCATTGAGCTGTCTATATGCCTCTCTTATATAGTTTGTTCTGTTCTGTATGATTATAGTTCGCCCTTTATCAGATGGTTTGATAATGCAGTTTTTTAGTTCCTGTAGCTCCTGTAATGCTTGTCTATCTTGGGCTGACATATTATCCTTTGGAATTCGCTTTTGTTCTTTCCTCCGTAGTTTTTTCAGGTCTTCCACTATGAACTCTGAAATGCCTCAATGTTGTTCCCAAGGTTGGCCATGGGGTTAAACCTTGATTTCAATTTCAATTGGCTCTTAACTGTCCAGTCTGTTCTAATGTCAAGTTCATCAAAATCTATGGGTACACCATCATTACCCACTTCTGTTCCCTTTTCCAAATCTACCAGATCTGTTAGTGTATTCAACTCCTTGATCTTTACCTCAGTTTGCCCCGTTTCTTTTACTTTAGGGCGTTTTTTGTATATGTTGGTCGCGAAGAATTTCATTAGACGTATCTTGCGTATGTATTGGTCAAAGTCTATTCTTGTTTGTACGTAGTCATTCTTGGTTTTGGGGCAAAAATTTAGACCCAGACTAAGTACCTTGGTTTGGTTTTCAGTGAGAGCGTGTTCTGACAGATTAATTATATATATTCACTAAAACAAGCTTTGTTAAGGGGACGTTATGGTTAAGTTCCACTACTAAAAACCTATGAAATTCACTAAAAAAAACTTTGCTAACGGAACATTATGGTTCAAAGTAAAACCGAAAACCCCCTGAAATTCGCCAGTTATGGTAAGCTAAGCAACCATAACTCGCGCCACCACCGTGCTTGCTAAGACTAACACCTAGGACATCAAAGATGACATCACAAATGTCATTGATGACATAACTGATGACATCACATGTGCATTTCCTTTTCATGAAAAGTCTGTACAAGGGATTCTTATTATAATGTTGACAAAAAAGTGTCAAGGATCATTGGAATAAATATCATGAGCTAATTAGTGCATTAAGCATTGCATTGATATAAATAGCAAAGTGGTCAAACATGAAATTTTAAGGAATTATTAGCATTGACCATGGGTAAATATAGTGACAGTCTACAAACGCCGAAAATCAGCACGCGCCGTAAGGTTTAAAAAAAGGGCAACTACACAGTGAGATGGTAATTCAGTTATGAAGCCAAAATGAATGGACAAGCAAGAAAAAATTACATCTATTCATTTTAAACAATACCAAAACAACATGCAAAGTGATACACAAAGCTATGTGGGGAAGCATAACATTTCAAAGAAGAAATATTAACGGTCAACATGGGTGACTCTAGTCATAGTCTGCAAAAGCGGAGAATCTGCACTCACCGTTATTTGGGGAAAATTACAACTGTGCAGAAAGATAATACTTCGGTTATATTGTTACAATTAGTGTTTCGGTAATATAAAATGAAAGCGCGGTTTGGTGTAGAGTCGTCAAAATTAAACGTACATGATATTTACTGCCTCCATTGTTTTCGGCCAAGTCAGACAGCAATGTGTTCGGACCAAAGAATCGTTGTGAACTGATATTTCATGTTCCTTACAAACGTTTTTAAAACATAACCTTATCAAATGGTATTTTTTCCAAGCTTTCATTCATTGCATTGCGCTTGTTGTTTCCCTTTCGCTCAAGGTCAAAAAACAATTGCTCCTTATGGATTCACTTGGATGCGTGGGCCTACTGAGCTCGCAACCAAAAAGCAAATCAAGTGACCTTCACTCAGAAGGCAAATACATTCTCACTTTGCAACAACATATGACAATCCAATCATGAGAACCGCTACTCCCACACACCTCCAGAACCGCTGTTTCCATCAGACAGTCCAGGCGGCGGCCTCATATTTCAAAACGTCGGATGCCAGTCTGACTACAATATTAATCTAAATACATTGTACCACAGACGCAGTAATTGGTCGCCGTACATTGAGCACCAACTTCCACTTTACCGTATGAATTTGGTGACAAGAAAACACCACTTTTTGAGTTTCCGCTGCCACATTCCATCCCAGCCTAATTAAAGCTCACCTTCGGAAACAGTATTTCATAAGTATAAAACGTGCATTGGTGTCTTGTTTTGTATGTGTTACCGGTGATGTCCGCGTACACCAAAACATGAACAAAAGATGGCGGGGGCAGCGAAGAAATCTGATGCACTTCACGCTGTTCAACAACCAATCAGTAAAAGCGCTACATGTCTGCGGACATGACGCTACGGATTAGCCAATCGATTTCTTGTCCGCAGAGCGAACTCGGAAGTGTGACTGCAGAGCAGACATAGATATGACTAATTTATTTAGACCTACTTTTTGGTCATTTTAAAGAAAACAACTGGACAGATTGAAACCAAATTTGCAGAAGCACGCTTTCGGGACCAAGCCCCTGCCCCTGCCATAAATTTGGTGAAAATCCATCCAGCGGTTTGGCCTGTAGGTGTGCGCAAAGTTTTTCCCCCATTCAGTCTATGGGAAAAAAAGACGTTTTGGGACCCCCCCTATAACTTTTCCCCCCCTGGACCAAACATCACAAAACTTTGCAAAAAATTTCAAAGTGGCCCGTATATTATTTTTGCAGTTTGGTGAAGATTCGCCCAGGGGGAGCGGAATTATAGGCCGCCCAAAAAGTGCTCTTCCTATGGAAACAGCAACTTAACCATAACTACACGGCCACTACCGTGGTCGTGTAATGAGAGTGGCGTGATTGAAAAAGAAGACTATGCATGGCAAGGCTATCTCAAACTTTCTACGTCATGAAGGGGCATGTGTAGCTGTTACGGTGCAGTGTGCAGAAGATGGTTGAAGGAATATGGTCTAAAGCATTCCAGCTTGGGAAGCTTGGGAAGGGGATTGTTTCATTGGGGCAGAGAGATAACGTGATTTGCTCAGAATGACATCCTTATTTCCGGGTTGGTGTTATCAGCCAGGTCTCCAAGTTCCAAGATGCGCACCATAACACCTAGACCACACCGCCACCTGAGCGCACCCTTTGCACTTTACTTTTGGGTCAGTGCGCATGTCTCTTTGCCTGGAATACAGTAGGGAGAACATGTCGGTCAAAGGCCCAGAGCTTCAGAACAATCTAACCCGGGGTGTTAGCCCGGAGGCGAACCAATGAATGCTCATGAGGGCCGGACTGGCACACACAACAATGAAATAGTGGTCAACAGCAGCAGAATGACAATTTGTTACTTTAATAACAGCCTCGTTGAATAGTACTCAAGGTTTTTTGGGTAAAAGTGTTACAAATTGAGAAAATATCTGTTCAGTATCACTGGTCACAACTATTACCTGCAGGGTTAAGTAACTCATCAAACTGGCCCACTTTGGCCAAAAAAGGGCCCACTTTGATCATAGAAATTGGCTCACACTAGTATGTTCTGCCTGTTTTTCGGGCATTACCCTATTGCCCTTTAGATCAGGCCGGGCCTTCAGGACGGCCCTGAACATGATGTTTCTTGTCTGAAGGGCCCCATATGCATTGTTCCCTGGCTGTGGATGCCCTCACTCCCCTTGGACATGGTCAGCCCCGCGCACCGTGCCCCCACCCCGGCTGCCTTCTCCCCGCCACCCCGAGTAACTGGATTCACCTGCCATGCTCCTAACCCTGTCAGATAGTCCACCTTTCTCTGCCTAAATCAAATGCATGTTTTTATCTGTGTTTTCAGAACCCCAATCTGTTTGTATTTTCAATGCATACATTTATGTTGGGTTTCTGTTGTGCTCCATCTCCCCCTCAACTTTCCCCCTCCCTCCCCTACCACCGCACCTCCATTAGCACCCTAAAGCCTATTGCAGGCATGTAAAACATTAAAACAACTGCAAACAATGCAGCACAATAAATAGACACGACCTTCGAATCCAAATCTCTTTTTTTTCTTGTACCGTTGAAAAAACACACAAAGCCAGAAATGCTCAATAGGGTGTATGTAAAAAAAGGTGAAGATAAGCATAAGGGTCCCTCTCTTAAAATGGCGGGGCCGCAATGCAGGCGTGGGGCGCAGGCGCGCATTACAATGCACCAATTAGCAACAGCATGCTTCCACGCGGTAATGAGATACCTTACCAAGCTTCATAATGATTTTATGAGGGGTCCAATTCAGAAAATCAAAAGTATGCCTCTTTTAAGGGAGATCAATAAAGATGCAGCATGAGCACTGTGGGTGGGGTTGCCAGATGTTTGCTTCCACAGCACGTCTGGGAATACAAGGCCTCCACAGTGTTATATTGAAAATCGATGTGTGATTTTAAGATGGGGATTGTGAGTGTGCTATGCTAATCTTTTTTCTTTTCCTTCCACGCCGTTTTTCTGCCTGCTTAATGGGAGGAAAGGGGGGGGCTACACACGAGGCAAGTGCCATATATTTTAGTGCGGGTTCCAGCTGAATGCATGTAATGAGTCCCTTTGAGGACGAAAGGGAGGTTACCACATTTGCTTTTTTTTCTCCCCACTGGCAGGATGCCTTTATTTGAAATGCAAGGCCTTGGCATTGTTTAAAGTGACAGCGCCAGCCCCCTCAGGCCCCATTTTCAGTGTGCATTGGAAATTTCAAAATCGTTATTGCAGAAATGATTTATTTGGCTCTGCGTTTCCATTCAGTAAACATTAGGGAACGCTGCAGAGTAAGGGGTTCGGTATTCGGTGGGCGCCTTTGCTGCCAGTGCTAAGGCGCCGCAGATGTCAGCCTGTGTTCAGGTTTCAAAATGGCATCTCTATTTCTCTGCCTACTGCTGCAACGTCAGAAGGCAGCGACAGGGTCATAAAAACTGCATTATTTCAAAAGTGGGCCGTGAAACAATGCGGCAGTTTCTCAATTTAGCACTAACATGTATAAATATTCTAAGTCTTTACAATTAGGGAAAGGCGGGTAATTGTTGAACGAGCTGTAAACTGCCGTGAGGAGCCTGCTTACATATACACTTACGCGTAAACAGTCCTCACTGTGCAATTATGATTGATTCCATGAATGAGGGTAGATCCTCAACGGAAAACTGGGTGGATCCAGGCTACATTCCACCCACCATGAGTCTCTAAATTCATAATCACTTATTTCTTAGATGATGTGCAAATGATCTCTAGGGACTGAGTAACCATCCTCCTTGTAGTTGTTTTTTATATTTTATTTATAGTTTATAGAACACCTTAAGCCAAAGCGCTGAACAATTAAAACTAGGTACGGTACAATAACATTGAATAGACAATAAAATCCAGTTAACGATCAATCAGGGATGTTGAAATAGGTGAGTTTTTAGAAAGGCACAAAAAAGAGAGTAGACAGAAATAGAGCGAAGAGAGTGGGAGAGCATTCCAGTTGAGAGGGGCAAGAAATCAATGGATCGGAAATGAGACTGGGCACACGGGGGCGAGGAACCACAAGTCCAAAGAGGAAGACCGGAGAGAACGAGATGGAATATAGAAAGATAATAGTACAGCAAGGTAGTTGGGGGCAAGACCGTAGAGGGGTTTAAAAAAAAGACAAAGTGAAATTTAATTTGAGAGTGGAAAGACAGCCAGCCGAGTGTAGCAAGAGAAGGGGAAATAGAGTCTCGATTAGGGGGAAGACATAGTAGACGAATGGAGGAGTTGAAGACCTATCTTAAAGGTGCGAGGCGGGAACTTGTAAGACCAAAGTGAATAGTAGAGCAGTAGAAAAGTCGAGAAAAGATCAGTGAAGAAATTAAAAGTTTACATGCCTGGAAGGTGAGAAAAGGACAAGCTTTGCAGGTATTGTGAGGATGGGAGCAACAGGAACGAGAGGTAAGAGAAATATGATGAGAGAAAGAAAGGTTTGAGTCAAAGTGGAGACCAAGATTACGAGCTGTGGTTCAGATTGGGAGTTTAGAGGGTGGAAAGGATATGAACAGGGGTGGAAGATGAGGAGGAAGGGTGTTTGCAGGGAAGAACAGAACCTCCGTCTTCCCAGCTTTAAGGGTGAGAAAATGAGAAGACATCCAAGATTTGATGGCGACGTGACAAGCTGTGAGAGTGTGGTGAATATTTGGGGAGAAAGAAGAGAAGGAACGTGCTTCTCTGCCACGTTTGATACTGTTGTCCACAACATACTCTTTCCACCTTTCTCATATGCGTGCCCAAGCCTCTGTCCCATCCTGGATTACCTCCCTTCTCATCAACAGAAACGAGGTTGCCGCTCACTCTCCTTGTCAAGTCAATCCTCAGACCCTCTGATGGGGTATCCACCAGGGATCACCTCTCTATTCCCATCAATTCAACAAATACATAAAAACACTTGAGCAGGTCATCCATTCCCTTGACTTTGTTTTGTATTCGGATTTTAATTCTGAGGGGCCACAAAACTTCTGACAGTACCGATGACAGCCACCACACCTGCATGATGATAACCCACAGAGGCAAGCATGCCAACTGTTTGAAACTCAATGGTGACAAAATAGAAGTCCTCATGACCACCCACTATCCTGATCATTGGCCTCCCTCCACCTACCCATCTCCCTACCCCTTCCCTCACCCATTGTCAATGCTTAAAACATGTGGGGTCCCCTCTAGAAATGTACCTCCCTTTCTGAACCCAAATAAACTCAGTGGTAACCACCTGCTTCTCTCATTTCGACACTCTCAAAAGAATTGCTTCATTTCTCATGTTTCCAAATATAGTCACAATGATAAATGTCCTTACTTCCTCCAGACCAGAATAGGATGACCTTGAATAATTAGGCCAGCCCCTCATTTCCTTGCAGAAACTTAATTGAGCTCAGAATGCTGCAGCCTGCCTTCACTTACACCTCAAAGGAGACGACTACATATCCCTTGCGCTAGTCACACCTCACTGACTGCCATTTCAAGGCTTTAGGCATCGCCGACTATGCAAATTCTAAACCAGGACTTCCATATATTCAACATTAAATTCCCAAACTCCACGCCACCCAAACACCTTTGCTCTTCATTAAGATTCCCACCTCGTACAACAAATCGTAAACTGGTGGCCAGGCATTAGTCAGCCTCACCTCTAGACTTTGGAATCAGCTCCCCTTTCATATCAGAACCTTCAGCGACCACTTACCCTTTCAACAAATCCTGAATAGGTGGCTGTTCTAATGAAGGTAGTTTTGATTACCAGGACCCTCCCTTGCATTCTTGGCATCAGTGCTAAAAGATCATCTTGGTAGTTGTTTCAGAGCTCTTCAAATAATAATAGTAATAATGATTGGAGTGACACATGTCTGGCTATAAATCAATATACATTGTTTTATCATTTTAAATATGAGGTTACATCTTTCAACTCGATCCAGAGATACTTATTGAAATTCCCCAATGTTACATGTAGAATGGATTTTATGAGGTTTTGGATGATTTGTATCCCACGAATGGCATTGTGGGAGCCTGTTTGAAAATAGATAGGCAACTCTGAATTTGTAGACAATGCAAACAACCAGATACCGTTGAAACTCTTGGACACTCTTTGGTCTATTGTGAGTGTTAAAAACAAATTTAAGGCAACTGTGTTTTGCTTCTTTTTTTATCTGAACACAGAATGGTAACTCCGGAAAATTGGAGGACTACGCCTTTGAATGGTTCTCCAATATTCGTAATTTTAGCCACTGTGTGGTTTTTAAATAAGATTTGTCTTAATGTATACATGGATTTTTATTTGAAGGTAAATTTGCACTGATATTTATGGACATTTTAGTATTATATTTTTATGAGAAATTAAATGTATTTTTTTGTGCTTTGCTAATGTTATATCTGCAATTTTGAAATGTTCTTATTTATGTGTTATGCGAAAGGTTTGTTTTTCAAATCAACCATATTAATAAAATAAAATAATAATAATAATAACAGTAATATTACTAATAATCATCATAATAACCGTAGGAATAATAATAATAATAATAATAATAATAATAATAATAATAATAATAACAATAATAACTAGCTTCACCTGGCATGTCATATGTTGATTTAACACTATCCACTCTGTCTCCCTCTCTCTCTTGCTCACTCCTCCCGGTCTCTATTATCCCTCTCAATCTCATTCTATGTTTCTGTCTTTCTCTCGCTGCGGCTTGAGGTGTGCTAGCATGTTCACATTTGCAAGAGCCACACCAGGCAGTGTGACAAGAGAAAAACGCAGAAATCTTAAAGCGTGGGTAGGCGGAGGCACTATGCTTTTCTGCACAGCAAGCTATTAAAAAAAGAAAATCATTTCATTGCACTAACCTTGTAAAATGTCTTTTTATAATTTTACAAAATGTTGTCTTACAGAGGAAGCCCATTATTAAAACCAAGACTAACCATTCTAAACAGATACAAGCTACAGAAAATCTGTTGCTGGGTAATTAACATTTGTCTTTTGGACCTTGTGAATCTATTTAGATTCGCATGCTATGCACAGACTAGCGAGCAATGTGTTACATCAATGGTGTTTGAACAACTGTAATAGTTAAAGTTAATGTCTAAATACTGATTGGTTATTCTTGAAAATAAATGCCTTACTACTGCTTGTCTCACCTGTGGATTTGTCCTGGTTTTGGTTAGCAAAGCATTTTTTTTATTCTTTATTAAAATGATATAGTTTATTTATTCATATAAGTTGCATAATACATTTTACATTATTTACAAATTAGAACAATATGCTGCATCCTTAAGAAAAGCAACGAGGGCCAAGAGACACAAAGAGTTACTTTAGGCAGCTTGTGTAAGCTCCAAGATATTGTCAAGGAATTGTACAACTGTGTATAACAGCTTATTATGTTTGCCTTGAAGGAGTTTTGGCCATCTTGAATCGCCTTGTTCTTGTTGGTCTGAGATCTTAAATAGGTCTCCAAAGAGGATTCTCTTGTCCACGAGTGCAGGGCATATCATGATTAGATGCATGAGAGACTCTGTTTTTTCTTTATTCTTGCAAAAGCGGCAAACATTTTCCTCCTTTGGTATATTTCGAATTTGGGATAGTCTTTTTCTGGTAGGAAGGATATTTAGTCGTAATTTCATGAAAATTGTTTGAATGACTGGGTCCGGAAAAAGTTCCAAATAATTTGGAAGTTCATTCAGAGCTCCTATGTCAATTGGGCATTGTAAGTTCATAGAGTATGCTGCCTTTTCTGCTATTGTTCTAGACCAATCATTGCACTGAAGTTTGATCTTTGCACGCTGTGGCCGGTTTATCAACATTTCCGTCGTGATTTCTTCTTTTGTCATTTGGTTGAACAGCTCATCCTTCCATGCTTTCAAGCTGGTATTATGTTTTGCTTGTGGCGTTATTTTAAGGATTTGCATTGCTGGAACTGTATCTTCATTTATGACTTTACGAAGGAGATCAAACTGCTTCCAGCGTACTATTGAGGCAAGTGATTGTAGGGCTACCTCAAAACGTATTCTGGGCATAGGATAGTTCCTTGGGAGCTGTACGATTTTACGCCAGAATGATGCCTCTAACTTTTGCCAGTTTATTCTGGTAGCAATGATCATGGCGTCGCTACCATAATTGATGATCGGAATTACCTTTTGGCGGAAGAATGCCATGATCGTTTTTTCTGAAAATGTTCCATAGCATCTATGCAGCATCACGCCTTGACGTGCTAGCAGTTGGATTTTTCCTTCAAGACAGGTCACCCAGGCTGTTTCTTCCTTTTGTTGGTTTAATAACACGCCAAGATATTTGAACGAGGTTACCATATTCAGCACTTTGTTATCCAGGGTGAAGTTTGGTCTGCTTTGGGAAGACGACTTATGATAATTGGTTAATGCCATGATTTGGGTTTTTTGATATTTATCTGGAGTTCATCTCTTGGTCATATATGATTCTGTCATCCGTAGATTCTCCTGTAGTCCAGATGGCGTTTTGTCTAGGAGTACAATGTCGTCAGCAAACACCAAATACGGGATCAGAATTGAATTTATCTTTGGTGGATTGAAATTTGCAGTGTTGATGCTTGCAAAGTAATCAGCAGTATACAGATTGTACAGGTTTGCTGCTAAGGGGCATCCCTGTTTTAGGCCATTCCAGGTTCTTATCGCCTCCGTCGTTGTACCTTCTTTTGTTAGCCTAATCGAAACTGTCATGTTGGTGTATAATAGTTTGATCGGTTCGCTGATTTCAAGTGGGCAATTCCATTTAGCAAGTTTGTTCCACGGGATGGACCTGTTTATGGCATCAAAGGCCATGTGTAATTTTATGAACGCTTCATAAACGGGGGCGTTGTTGCTTATGGCTTCATGTTTTAGCAGGTTTAAAGTTAGAAGGTTTACATTAGTTCCTACGTTCGCGGTGAAGCCGGTTTGTCGACTATCCAACCGGTTAGAAGTTTTCGCCCATGTGGTCAAGTTTTGTAGCAGATATGAGGCGAACAGTTTTCCCAAAGGATCTAGCAGGGCAATTGGTCTAAAGTTGGCTGGGTTATCTCTGTTGCCCTGTTTATAAATTGGAATCAGTACCGCTTTGGTCAAGTGGATGGTAATAACTTGACACTATTTATTAAGGTTAGTATGAGATCCATTAGGTTCGCCCAAGTCTCTGGATCACGCTTCAGGGCATCATTAGATAATCCATCCGGTCCGGGTGCTCTGGAGGAATTTAGTTTGCCAATCATTTCTGCAAATATGTGCTTCTCCCAGGAGATGGTCCATTGATTTGAGATTGTCGCTATCTCCATATTTTCGTTGCTATTCAGCGATTTGTAGAGATTAGAAAAATGTGTGATCCAATTCTTTTGGGTGACATTAGATACCATTGCTTGTTGTTGCTGGTGATTATTATTTAGCAGATCCCAAAGAGATCTCAAGTTCTTGTTTCTGAGTGTTTGTAGCATAGCTTTGGCATATCACCAGTGGAGGAGAACAGCAGCCGCAAACCCCCATCCACAACCTCAGCCTCCCGCACTCATGCTGGGATTACAGGCGCGCGCCACCACGCCCGGTTTTGGTTAGCAAAGCATTATTTTTGAGTGAAATTGTGTACTGAACTCCACGTTTCAGCTTTACATGCAAAAGGTTAGCTAAGAATGCAAATGTAGCCCCCGCTCTCCAAGTAAAAGGTGCACTTCATGTAGGGCCTAGTTGTGTGTGCTAGGGGTTTACATTCTGGGATGCAATGTACGATCCATCAACCAATTCTTGGTTTGCTTATGGGACTCCTTTCTTGGTCCTGAGAAGAAACCACAGAAAACGGTCTAGTTTTGTGCGATTCCTTTGTTATCTCTATGCAAAACATAACCTCCCGATGAACAATGAGTGAATGTACGGCTTTTTCTGCCCTTGTTTGCAGGGACTGGAAAAGGGCAGGCAACACAATAGACCAACTTACAAAGAACCTAAAAATACATTTCGGTGAAAAACATGAGTGTATTTTGAACACTATCTTGTCCTTGTGTTTTGCTGTGAAGGGCTCATTGATCGATATAGCCTGGAGCTCCTTGAGCCTTCTTTCTTAAGTTAAAACTACCAAAAAAGCCTGTTTGTAGATAGGATATGTGAGTGGGCATTCTGAATGGGTTTAAACGGTGGTTTTATTGACCTGTGTAGCACTGTGGTTAAGTCCCAGCAAGAAAATCTGTTTTAGTGCACCTGGGCTTAGTTCCTTATCATGTCCTGTTAACCACAGTGACTGAGACTGTCTGCTATTCAATTGTCTACACCCGGGGCATGCTTTGCCTGCAGCCATATTCCTTTCTTTGTGTACCACTGCCAAATGTGTTGATCAATTTAGGGCAGAGCTGGGAGTGAGTGCCCCTTTGTCTGTTAAAATAAATCATTGCTGCAGTGTTGTCTGCCTTTATGAGAAATGCATACTCTTTTTTTAGTGCCTAGATGCCGTGTAGCACTTGAAGAAAACACCATGAGCTCTCACACCATGTTGTCCCAAAACAAAGTTCTTTGAAATGATAGTTCAAGGAACCTACCTTAAACCAATACATTCTCCTTTGCTTCTGTAACATTGAAGTATGAAAGTATGCTTCTTTCATTTCCAGTGCTGTCAATGTTGGCACTCCACAATCTGGGGGCTGCCCATATGGCTAACCTGCCAGTCAGTACCAACCACAAATAAAGAGATGTTTGTATCAGCACAGAGGTAACAGGTACTTCCAAACCCCATCCATCAACACCCAAGGTTTCTGCATCTGCCTTCCCGCTATTCGACTAACAAACCCTGTCCTACTTTCTTACAGAGAAATGTGCAGCGAGGCCAACATTATTAGCAAAAGGGCGCCATATAAGACCACTCTCCATTACACCTTGGCAATGAGGTCTCCTTAGTTCAGCAATGGGATACCCACTTGCAGATTCGACATTCTGAGCTTTTGAGCTTTAATTAACTTGTTTTCTAGCCTGGTGTCTAATACTGCTTACTGTGTCTTTTCCTTCTTGGGCACGAGGAAGTACGATAAATATATTCACCAATTTCCATCATTGCAAGGAGCCCTTTCCTAGCACCCTTTACTTCGCATCATCTGACCTCGTCCTGCAGTAGTGGGAGATGGTCTAGTTTTGTGTACATATTTGTTGAGAAATTCCACCTGGTATCCATTATGCACTGTGTCTAATACGCACGTGTTTGTCAATATCTGTTAAGCATGGCCAAAGTCCAGAATTTTCCCTCTGTGTTACTGGGATCGGAGGAGACTCTGTTTGTTGTCATTGTTTAGGGGTCGTTCTGCCTCTGGCAGGGTCTTCACTCGTAGAGTGTCTCCCTCATCTCTGTTCATGATAATGTCCCTGTTGACATTGCATGTGGTTGAAACGCTGTTGTCCTTGGCTCCACCCTCCCTGGGTGCATTGAGCCCAGTCGTTAAGCTGATGGCATGACTGGGAAGGGACGGTGCATAGCTCCTCCTGGTGCTAAGCCAGCTCCAGCTCTGCAAAGTGTGGCCTGAAAGCGAGCCAAATAACATTAGTCTCTCGTGTTCATTTTGTACTTTTTTTTCTTCTAATGACCGATCATCTTGTTTCCCAAAGTGGCATTCTTCATCCAATATTTTTTTATTCTTGGTTTCAGGGCAAAAACCAGCAGTGTGTAACTACTAATATATTTTTAGGACTACTTCATTAGCTACCTGGTGTTCTGCAGTCTCAGCTGCATCGAAGCTGCTCTCGATCACTGCATTTGCTACAAGTTGATCTTCTTTAATGATGGACTGAAACTGAGTGTTAACCCCGTCAGACATGTCCTTTAGTAACGCCTGCATATCATCGCATTGTGCTTGCTTGGTCGTATCCGCTAACCAGCGCAGCAGCTTTGGCAATGCAGACATCGTCGGTGGCCATTTCCCTCCCAATGGAGTAAAGCCACTTACTGTACTACATGGTTTGTGTGTCTAGTAAGGATGCAGGTGTCGCATAGAGCTTGTGTGCATTGGTAATTACAAGGGAATACATCTGAAATTGGCTGTGAATAATCAATAATCAATACATCTGATGGTGAGGGTGTATATTTTTCTCAATTCTCACACTGAAGTATCTGAAGGTTACGGGTGTATCCATTGTATGCTGCATTTGTATTTTTACTGATTCCATTAATGGAACGCTGCAGGTTATTGGCTTCCATTCCTCTTTATGAAACTCTGCACTTATTCCTCTTCTTGTTTCTTGATGTCAAACCACAGAGTGCCACAGAGGAAGATTCATCTCACGTAGGGCACTAAGATGTGTGTGTCTAGATATCATCTGTGGAATACGCCACATAGGAAGATTTGTCTCATGTTGGGGACTTAGACGTGGATGTCTAGCTATCATCTGTGGAATACACCACGTATGTAGATTCGCCTCACGTGGGGGACTTAGAAGTGGATGTCTAGATATCATCTGTGGAATCCACCATGTGGGAAGATTCGTCTCACGTGGGGGACTTGGATGTGGATGTCTAGATATCATCTGTGGAATACACCACATAGGTAGATTCGCCTCACGTGGGGGACTTAGACGTAGATGTCTAGATATCATCTGTGGAATCCACCATGTAGGAAGATTCGTTTCACATGTGGGACTTAGATGTGGATGTATAGATATCATCTGTGGAATACACCACATAGGTAGATTCGCCTCACGTGGGGGACTTAGACGTAGATGTCTAGATATCATCTGTGGAATCCACCATGTAGGAAGATTCGTTTCACATGTGGGACTTGGATGTGGATGTCTAGATATCATCTGTGGAATACACCACATAGGTAGATTCGCCTCACGTGGGGGACTTAGATGTGGATGTATAGATATCATCTGTGGAATCCACCATGTAGGAAGATTTGTTTCACATCTGGGACTTAGATGTGGATGTATAGATATCATCTGTGGAATCCACCATGTGGGAAGATTTGTTTCACATCTGGGACTTAGATGTGGATGTCTAGATATCATCTGTGGAATCCACCACGTAGGAAGATTCGCCTCACATGGGGGACTTAGATGTGAGTGTCTAGATATCATCTGTGGAATCCATTGGATAATCCTGCTGCTCCTTCTGACATTTGTCTTTTTGTATGTGCACTCCTTATGTATCTGTTTGTTCCCCAACAACATTATCTGCTTGAATGGCATTTTTAAGGGGAGTTTGCCTATCCTTCACAAGATTTATCCTGCCTTCTTTTATCACTCACTGCTCTTTCTCTCGTCAGGATATTGACACTAGATTTAGAAACTCGAAGCCGGCTCTTTTCCTCATGGCAGCAGTTTCCTCTCTGTGGTTTGGCTTAAAGGCTCTAGGTCCTGCCTGCTCTTCAATTCCTTTCCATATGAGGGAAAATCTGGTCTCTGTGTCTTCCATTTCTGTAATGAGGTTGCAGATCTGGGTTCTGGTGTCATAAATGTAAATGTGAATTTACTTGCGGAGATGAAGGACGTGTCCTTGGGCTCACCTGGCATTGGACCTGATCTTTTTTAACATCAGCATTGTTTTATGTCCGGTGTTTGCTGATGCTCATTGCATGGTTTTGTGTAATGCTTTGAGTGTTTGCTTGGAAATGTTGCTATCGGCTCAGACTGCTTCAGTTAATATTTTTGGTCTTATCGTTGCCACCAATTTTGTTAGGATGCTTTTTAGTGGCAACAGTTCGGTGCAAATGTAAACTGACATCTACGTTGCTCGAAGCCATGTTTGTACATGTCGTGTGCTTCATTGCCAAGAGACCCTTTATTCGTCAGGGTTATTTCCCCCTATGCATAAGGCTTAGCAAGTGAGGACTCCTTAGTTGGCTCCGATGTTGGCTGCATTTTCGGTTACATAGTACGTTCCGGGACAGATTTAAGAGTTTTGACCCTTCTAGCCTTTGGACCACCACGTCCATAGCTGATCTTTCACACAGCACCTGGGGAAATAGTTGTCAGCTGTAATGGAACCGCATGAGTTCCTGTGTCTTTAGGAGTCAGGGATGACGCCCTCTTTTCCGTGTTTAATGGCATATCTGTCTCCCAGAAAATCAACTTCAAAACCCTCTTCGATGGTTCTTTCTTTCATGGCCTCCATTGCAAATTCTACCCCAGAATGTCCTATCGTAATTTAAAGAGTTTTTGATTTGAAAGCTTAGAGGCCAACTCTGTGGCTCAGCATGAGACCTCGGTAGGGACTGAGTTTAAAGTGTGTGTATATCAGGCCAGGGGAAATTCGACTTGCAAGGAGTCCTCGTTATCTGTGCTGTCAGGTGCGAGAGAGCAAGACACTCAATATTGGTAAACTAATTTGAGTCATTTTTGGATTGACGTGCCCTTATCATTTTGGGGGACTGGTTAACTGGCACCAGAGCTAGGTATATATGTCTTTCCTCAGTATTGTAGTGCATGCTGAACAGTTGTTGGAGTGCTGGTGCTGTGACGATCAGTGATCGGTTTCTTTCCTCTCAGCCCTCCTATGACAAGGCCAATGGTGGAATGAATACAAAATGCGGGTGTCTACTCATGGAGCATCAAGGGTACCTGTATATCTAGCATAGGGTTAGTAAGACAGGAACATCCACGCCTACCTTTCCTATGGAAGTAAACAACCCTATGGGGCTCAAATGGGAATGGGGAAGAATATTTTCCACCGCCCGCAAATAGGAAATTACCAGGTCCGGCAATGCTGTAATGACCCGGTAATTGCCCAATCGCGGGCGCCGGAAAAATAATGATACCGGCAGGGCTACCGCCAGTATTATAATGAGGATCACTGTGTTGACATTCTCTTGGCCTTAAATATCAGAATTTTGAAATGCATCACTAGAAAGGAGTTCTGTCGTTAGTATATTGGACATTAGAAAGGCTTCCTTCAGGATGCCTTAATACATGTAGGATGTGACTACTCTTCTAGGTATATGTTCTCACGGTTTTAAGAAGTGAGGGGTATATGTCTGACATTATCACATTACTTCAGACCCTTTCTGCCACGCTCATTCCTATAGAGCAGTCACTGAAATGTAGGTGAATTCCAGGAATTCCGATTTGACTCTATTTTCAGCATCAAAGAATATGAGTGCTGCAGGAGGCCTCTTCTTATTGATCATTCCCGGCACAGCGATCAGGCTTTTAATGTTGTCATATCCATACCTCTGCTTTATGTTAATGTTAATGTTAAAGGATATTTATACCGCGCACTATTATCAATAACTCTTTTTAATTTTTTTATTTTTTTTACCACCGCCGGAGTGGTGCCCTAGCACTCTGATGGATCTGGAAAGAAAATGGGGTTGGTTGGGGTACATCAGTAGGACAAAGTTTGGAGAAAGAACAAGGGAGCTGTGATGTGCTGCAAGCAGCTCCAGTTTGGTTAACACTGTTCGCTGAGGTTTTTGGTGTGGTATCCGGTCTGTATCTGTCGTGTGCTGTTGTGTAAGGCTAGGTGTGGTTTATTTGTTGTTGCAGAGTAGTAAGTGTGTGCAGTTTGCTGTGGTTATAGGGGTATGGTTGTGTTTAGTTAGAGTTTGAGAGGTGTATGCAGAGGGGTGAGGTTTTAGTAGAGTTGGTTATTAGCATTGTTTATTGAAGAGACGCACACTCATTTTGTGGGTCTTTCAAGGATTAGACAAATGTCTTCCTTACAGTGATATTGTGTTGGCATGACACAAGGCTGTCCCTCACCTCTCTGTACATATGTCACGCTAGTCAGTCTCTAAAATTATATCTTTGTTGTTACTCAGCCCTCACTCTGTGCGTGACTCAAACTGGTCCCCATGGTTCTATCTAGTTGTAGTCCATGCCCATTCCCATAGCTCAATCTGGATGTGACACGGTTCAGTCATCGTCACCATGTCCAAATTTGATGCAAGGCAGTCACCATACCTATGTCTCCAGTTGATTTTGGTTGTGTGTGTCGGGTTAGTTGTTTCAGATGTAAGTCCATCTCCAGAAGTTCTGCCTGGGTTTTGTATATGTTAGTCTAGTGGGCTATGTCTTCTACTTACTAGATTAGGTGCAGGTTTCTTAGTTTAACACTAGTGGTCTTGTTTTGGCTAGCGGGTTTGCTTGAATAGTGAGGTTGGTTTTGAAGATGGCTATCTCAGTGTTTTCTGTCCCATCATGTGTTTGTTGTTAATTGGCTCTCTTTGCATGTTTGGTTTTATTGTTTCAGTTATCTCCCTCTGGTTCTGAAATCTTGAAGGTTTTGAGCAGTTTTCTGAATTTTAGGTGGTCTTTTGTTTTTCTTATTTCTTTCGGGAGGTTGTTCCAGGTTTTTGCCACCAGGTGGGAGAAAGAGGAGCCCCCAAGTTTTTTCCTTGCATATGGTTTTGGTTCCAGGTGGATTTCGTTGCTTGATCTGAATAGTCTCGTCAGCTTGTAGATGGTTATTTTCTTTTGTAGGAATTCTTCTCCCTGGCTGCTGATTGCTCTGTGTGTTATGCACATTGTTTTGAATGTGATACGTTGTTTAATTGAAAGCCAGTGTAGCATTTTTAGCGCTGGTGTGATGTGGTCTCTTCTAGATAGTCTGAGGAGAGGTCTGGTTGCAGCGTTTTGGATGTGTTGCAGTTTCTTCAACAGGTATTCCGGCATTCGGAGGTAGAGGCTGTTGGCATAGTCGATTCTTGACATGGTGAGGGTGACGATTGACAATGTTTTGTGGGTGCAGGACAGGAATGGTAGGATTCTTTTTGTTGAGTGATGAGGAAGAAGCATTTCTAAATTATTGTGTTTACTTGTGGTTCTAATGTCAGTACGTTGTCCATTAGGACTCCCATGTTTTTTACTACTTTTGATGGTGTGGGTGCCGTTCCCAATTCTGCAGCCACGGGATATTAGCGTTGTTCTCTTGGTCTTTGGATGTAATCATGATTTTTTTCTTTCCTGGTTTGATTTTTAAGTTGTTGGCGTTCATCCAGTCATGGATGTCTTTGAGACATTCTCCTAGAGTTGAGTTTTCTTCCTGTGCATCTTCGATTCTGTAGATGATTTGAGTGTCCTCTGCGTAGTTGTAGCACGTAAGATTTTACTTCTTGAAGATTTTGATTAGCGGAGTCTGGTAGATGTTGAAGTACAATTGTGATAGTGAAGATCCTTGGCCTACTCTGCAGTCATTCACTCGTGTAGCTTTATCCAGACAGTCTCTGATCTGCTTGCTAGGAATGATTTTATCTAGAGTAGTGCTAAGTCTGTTGTACCTATTTCTTCTAATTTCTTGATGAGTGTTTCATGGCTTATTGTGTTGAATGCTGCGGAAAGGTGGAGTAGAATCAGATCGGAGGTTGTGTTGGAGTCAGCGTTTGTCTTTAGGTCATCCCAGATGGATAGGAGAGCAGTTTCTGTTCCTCTCACCGGTCTGAAGCTGACTTGTGCTTGGTCCAGCAACTGGTGTTTTTCTACGTGCTCTTGAGTTAATTTGTATACATAGGTTTCTAGGAGTTCTGCCGGGTAGGGGATGTTTGAAATCGGTCTGTAGTTGGAGATGTCTTCCACTTCACCACTTGTGTTCTTAAGGAGTGGTTTAATATACGCTGATTTGAAGGCTCATGGTACAGTCCCTGTTGTGAGCAACAGGTTCAAGAGATGTCTGTAGTATTCTAATGGCATTCCTTGTGTGAGGATTGATTTGTAGGTGTCTGGGGGCAGGAGTCCATGGGCGAGCCTGCTTTCTTGCTATCTTGTACCAGCTTGATGAATGTCTCTACTGATATTTGCGGGAAGTTTTGGAGTTTGTGCTCCGGCTCCTCATTGGATCTGGTTGGTTGTGTGTTAGGATTGATCGGTCTGTTTTGTATGATTTGTCGGATGTTGTTGATTTTATTTTTGAAATGGTCTGCTAGGTCGTTGCAGTTTCTGTGGAGGTATCAGAGTGTTGTTACAACCCAGTGAGTTCCTCATTTCGTTTATGATGTGGAACATTTCTTTTTGTGTGTTGGTGGTTTTGGTGATTCTGTCGTCATAGTGCCTTTTCTTTGCCTTTTGAATTTCCTTCTTGTACGATGCTGGCATTTACAGGCATTCGGCTCACAAGGTAGAAAGTTGATAGCGTGCTGGCATGACTGAAGAAATGTTGTGCTTGTGAACTATAATAAACATGGTTATCAATATGAATGGGGATTGTTCCTTGTATTCCTACTGAGAATGCAGTGGCAAAGGATTTGAAGAGTGTCCTTCATTTATACTGGAACTGTTTGAATTTAGATGTTGTTGCTTATGACTCTAAGCAGAAAAAATCCCTGATGATGGATCTATGATCCGAAACACACTGTATTGCAGAGGCTTCTTTTAAACACTTGTTAAATTCATCAATGTATGAAACTTCATAATGTTGCACTCATTACCTCTGTTAGGTTGTCGACTCCATAAAGAACTCACCAGGTTTATAAAATAATGAGTGGTACCGCTGCTCGCGTGGCCCAGGCACGGAGAGGAGTAATCCCCCAATCTGATTGTTCATATTAAGCACTTAGAGCACAGGTGTGTACCGTAGAATTAATCCAAGCTTATACAACCATTGCTTCGAATCAACAGTGCCCAATGAATTCCTTTAATTTCGTCTGGAGGCGTTTTAGCAGTTGGCCAATTCAAATGAGGGACACAACTACAAACGCAGATGGAGTACACGAGTCACAAAAAATAGCAAGTTACTTCCTACTGTAGCAAATTGTCCTTGCTCCAACCTGGGGAAAGTAAAACTTGCATTTTACCTACACATTTCGTCTACCCATGTTAACTTTAACCTGTGCCCTTTCATTAAATACTGTTTATGAATCAGGCTCATTTACATTTGCCAAGTCCATTCGGACTTACATATGAGATTCTGTGGCAATCGCCCTGTCTGTGCAAATTCTAGTTGGTCGCAGCCACAAGTGGCACCTGCCGCACTTTGCATGTGCATGTCCAAATGCATTTTGTTGTGAATTGGCACTATGCTATAAAATGCAACAGTCTAACAGGTATTCTGTAAAGCGGCTTCGACCAGCATGCCGTGCGTTACAATGGCAATCCTAACACTAAGAACAACCACACCATGGCAGTAATTCTCCCCATGCTCGCCGGGCCAACCGCTTAATGCATACCCCTTCCGACCCACACCAGAGAGTTACCCGTGCACGTTCTTCCCGTGATCCCGCCATTGACCTTAAGATCTTCTCAGCAAAACACATCCAATTTTTTGCATTTTTTTTGTTGCTTAAATCTTATTTTATTTTATTTTTTGTAATTCTACTATTACTCTGCCATTAGCTGCATATTTACACCAAACGCCATTATACCTTTAACATCATTTTTAAAATAATAGAATTCTAAAATACTAAACCGACGTTGGGAACAAAGGATGACTTTCAAGTACGACAATTATGTTCTCAGGTTAAACATATATTCTGTTGCCTGCAGGACGTTCAATATACAGGGTGATTAACACATGCACTGTATACAGAATGTACCATTTAATGTAATCAGTGTATTGAACTTGTATTTTATTTGTTTCTTTAACGCTTTACGCCAAGGTGCTTTACATAGTTAATGCTATGGTACAATCAGTGCAAAGATGGACCAATTACAACAGGACACAAAGGAAAGAAAGAAGCACAGAAGAAAACCAGCCAGAAGAAATTAAGTGGTAGTCCCGAAAATCAGGGAAAATGAAGGTTGAGCAACAGGATGATTTGTAGCAAGAAAAAACCCAGCCACCCCTTAACACAAATAAACATCGGGAAGTGAAATATGAAAAAAGTGCAGTACATCCTGAGACCCAAAAAATAACTACGGAACGTCCCTCAAATAAACCCAGCCTGGATACGCCAGAATGAGGCACAGTGTCCTCCAAACGCACTTTGACGGTCAGCACATGACAAGTACACCGGCTCCTCAGGGGACAGCCAACGGAGGGAGACCGCTCCGATCATTCACCCTGGCGATGTACAGTGTGCGACGTACTTGCAATTTGAAGGCAAGGAGATTATGCTTTCAAGTCATTTAGCAAATGGTGTGATGAACACAGATATTTACTGGTTAAAGAGGAATAAAAATACAATAACACTTGAGGACAAGTGGTGCTCGGGTACCTTGAGGATGGGGCTTGCAAAAAAAAGACATTTCATTTGACACGGTTACATTTGTTATTTTAGCGTAATATTTTGTCACCTTAAGATAGCATTGCTCCAACCCGTTTTTAACTGTATTTCCCCTTCATTCTTGCAGACTCTGTTTGCCTTGCCCATCTTCTCTAACAGTCTAATCCTAATGTAAGTGCTCCAAAATGGTCACTTATCTTCCTATCCCTAACCATTACTAGAATAATAAGCCCTATAAATGTGAGCCCAAAGGAGCTCCATGCCATGTAAATCGCAATGCCGGAGGGTGACTGCTTTATACACGGACAAAGTCATGAGTAGCGGAAGACATTTTTACATGTTCTTGATGATGGTATGTTGTTCTAAATTCTCTCTAATAGGCAATACAGTTAAAAACAATGTTGAAAATCTGTGAATTGATCATAACCACAGGACATTGCTCTAAGCCGGTTCAATTGCATCATCTTGAGTCTGCCTACACCAATAAAGCAACTGACTAACAAAATGCAAATCAGTCTTGGTCCTGCCGCCAATCGCAGGGTCCCATAGCTAACGGCTAGTGCATGTCTGCTAGGGTGTCTGCAGTAAGTCTTCCTAAGAGAGAGGTGCTATGCCCAGATTCTGGCCACGTGCTTGCTTGCTGTGAACAGGGAATCAAGCTGTAAGGCAGAAACATGCCTGTATTTGCTTTGTTTGTGTGCAGAGGGTGCATGGTTTAACAGATTAGGCTTGGACGCTTCTATTGGAGAAATTACCAAGACGGATTTGCATATGGTGGGTCTCTTGTAATAGCCTAGATGGGTTACAGAAATGTAATGGAAGGTGTCCAGAGGAATTCCCATTGCCATTCCCACATCACCTTTCCCCTCTGTCGTATACCTTTGAAACAGGAAATAGCTGACTTGAAATTATGACTCCTCAGACTGGGGTGAGTCTCTGAGAGCTGTCACACTTCTCCTGTGAATTCATCCTTCAACAAAGTGTCCACGGACGTCACAACACACACCAATTGTTAACCAGTCATCGAGCTGTGATGTTACACCTAGATAATAATAGAATGATTCATTTATAATCCGTATATTATTTTGACTGCATCAACAGAGAGCACTTGTGGGAGAACATGATCATCAATGGATGCCTTGAATATCTTCTATTATCAATCAGGGACCTGTATACAGGGACATCACTACAAATTAGACTTGACAAACAAGGCCATCTTTCAAAGTCTATCCCTACTTCAAGAGGTTTAAAACAAGGGTGTCCTCTTACTGTCGCTTTATTTAACCATTTCATCACTAACTTGCGCAATGCCATGCACCCTCTACCCTCATGCTTTCCAAAGATCAACGGTCACATGACGGGTTGGCTTTTGTATGCCGATGATTTAGTTATCTTAGATAGAACCCTGCGTGGTCTACAAAAGAAACTGGATAGTCTGCAAAAGTATGTTGAACAGAACGGCCTAAAAATCAATGCCAACAAAGCTGAAATAGTGATCTTGGAGAACAGAAAGGGACGAAGGTCGAAATCTCCAAGTTGGATTTTGAATCAGCAGAGAATTAGACCAGTTTCGTCCATAAAATATCTAGGGGCAATAATAAGTGCAAGCGCTTCCGAAACCCCATGGAAAGAACACTTAGAGAGTAAAACCAAACAACTAACTACTCAAGGCATACTCATTGCACGGAAATAGGGGAAATTTTCACTTATGCCAATCATTCATTACTACACCCAGAAAGTGACACCAGCCCTTACCTGTGGTGCCAAACCCTGCCTCGGCTTGCCATGGGATCTATGGGACCACTTAGAAGGTAGATTCTGGAGACTAATTTTACGTTTACCCAATGCGTTACCTGTGGCAGTGATTAGATACAAAATCGGCCTTTTATCTTTGTACATACGGGTGCTTTGGAAGTCCTTGTTTCTTTTTGGCAAATTACATAGCCCTGACTGTCCACCCCAATACGAGATCTTGTTGACAAACAAAGCCATAACCCCTGATTGGACTCTGAAGATTTGGCTAGATCGATGCAATGATACGTTATCGAATCTAGGATTAACTATCGACATGCTAATAAGAAATCCCACACATGTAAAAAGGAAGCTTTGGGCTGATGACTGGAGAGAGACAGAACTAAAAAAAACAAATTCTACAGTGCACACACTGTCGAAAAAACTCCTTCATCATTTAATGTGACCCCGCCATACCTTAAGAGTTTCCCAAGCGTAAAACACAGAGACCTGGTCCTCAGATTCTGATTAAATATTCTACATACTCAGACCACACTATGTAGATATGGCCTAACTTCAGGAATCGAAAAATGCAGAGTGTGATGCTAAAGTAGAATCCTTGAAATCATGTAATCTCGTTCTGTCCTTCCTTGAGATCATATAGAACTTTGTTTTTTTCACGGCGGCTGAGCGGGTGACTGCAGCACCTTCATCCTGCATCTGGTGAGCCCACACAGAGGTATTGTAAACTTGTGTGCTTTTAGTGTAACTTTCTGATTTTGCCGCGGGTGCCCCTTGCCCGTGTGCGGCTCTTCCTGCATGCCTCCAGTTCCCCTTCCGTGTTCTTCTCTCCCTCTCTCTCCCCATCCATCCGGCCCACCTCTCATCATGCCCACCCCCCTCCTGATTGGCTTCTCCTTCTTCCGTGGCTGGTATGAGCCCTGTGCTGGTGACCACGCTCACCATTTTCATGGCGGCTGAGCGGGTGACTTCAGCACCTTCATCCTCCATCTGGTGAACTACAAAAAGAAGTATTGTAATCTTGTGTGCTTTTAGTGTAACTTTCTGATTTTGCCACGGGTGCCCCTCGCCCCTGTGCGGCCCTTCCTGCCTGCCTCCAGTTCCCCTTCCTTGTGAAACCTAGGCCTTCCTCTCTCTATTCAGGATTCTCAAATCTAGCTGTGTTTTTCTCATGTTATGATATGCACTGTTTTGTATTTAAAATTGCTTTGTGAAACCTAGGCCTTCCTCCCTCTATTCAGGATTCTCAAATCAAGCTGTGTTTTTCTCATGTTATAATTTGCACTGTTCAGTATTTAAAATTGCTTTTTGAAACCTAGGCCTTCCTCCCTCTATTCAGGATTCTCAGATTTAGCTGTGTTTTCTCTCCTGTCCTATAATGTGCATTCTGTAAACTCCTTAATCCTGATTGTCGTCATCTTGTCCTATTGCGCAACCTGCTTGCCTCTCACTGTCACGTCTGTCTACTCTAGTGTCCTGCTCTAGTACCTTTACCTCTCTCCTCTCCCACCTACTCCATGGTGCTCTCTGTCTCCCCTATCTTCTCTAACTGCTTCTCTATCGACTATCCTGCTCTCCTCACTAAATCAGGTAGGAAGAAGTTTAAAAAGGACATCCTGGTCTCCAACCCAGGCCTCCCTATCGCTGACACCTACACCAGTGCCTCCTCTAAGGAAACTCTCGCCAACATCCTCTTTGTCATTCCTTTGCCAGACCTATGGACCCTTCATATGGTCTCTGTGCTCTCTTCTTTCTCCTCCTCTCCCATTAATGGTGGCACCTGTTGGGACGCCCTCCTGGCCTCCTTCCATTCCTCATCATTGATGTTTACTCGAATGGGACAGTCCTGGTTCAAGGCCCTCAGGCTAACCTTCACCTCTTTGATAGACGCTTCCCGCGCCTCATCAATTTCCTTTCTTCTCCTGCTGTAACGCTCACCTGATTCCCGTAGAGGCGCCGGTCTTGACTGGGCGTATACCGTATCTTCAAAGGTGATGTGTACCACACGGCTGGCTCTTTGGGCTGGACCTCTGTGCACTGTATGTCTGACTCGAAGGGTAAGATGTCTGCAGATAGAAAATATGGGATTAATGAACTGGGTTATTAAATGTCTCTCTCTTCTTCCCTTTCTCTTCTCCTGTAGAACCCCGAAGGTTAACGCTCTCACCTTAGGTAAGTGAACGCCGTGCTCTCCATCTGCCTCGGGGCAGGGTGCTGTAACCAGTTTCTTCACTGGATAAGGGGAGCAGGCCTCTTGACTTCAGAGGACTGCTGTCTGTCGTTTACTGCACGAACGGTAAGTTTCGAGTACTTCTAATGTCTTTAAAGTCTTTAGTAATGATGACTCTTGTTTTGCAGGGTTCCGGCGATGGTGGATGACGGGCTGAAGTGAGTTGAAGATGGAGCCCGTGTGATGAATAGAAGCGCCTGGAAGCATGTAAATAAGCGCTTGTTGCCTGATTCACGATGCGCTCTAACTGTCTTTTTATTTTGCAGGTACAAGTTCGGAGCGGCTGCAGGGTGCCGGAATACCCACTGGGTTAGATGTGGAAAGGAGTAATGGCACGTGAGTATTAAAGTTCCCCAATGTCTTTAAACGCAAACTTGTTTTGTCTTTCAGATGCGGGATGCAGCGCCGAAGGCCTCCGGAGCGTGCGAAGAGTTGGTAAGCTTTTGTCTTTCAGATGCCGGAATGCAGTGTGAAGACCTCCGGAGCGCACGAAGAGTAGGTAAGCCTTTGTCTTGCAGATGTCGGAATGCAGCGCGAGGCGTTGGTGACAGCCGATGGACCAGGTTAGTGAAGAGCTGTCACTGAAGACCGTAATGCTAACCTGTTCTTTCTTGTCTTTATAGGTGTTGCTGAAGACTGGATTCAGGATGGTAAGCCTTTTTCCTTAGGCCCAGGATCAGATGCAGAAGACACGATGAGCGTTCTGCTGCAGAGGATGCAGAATAACGCAAAGCAAGATTCATCCATCGGGTGTGGTTTAAATAGCCTCCTGTAGTGCTTAGGTGTCTCCTTCCACAGCCACGCCTAGGTAAGAAAAGAGTTCCTGCTTCCAGAAGAGTTCCAGTGTTCTGAACCTAGGGAGTGGCTCCTGCCCCACCCAACAGGAAAAGTAGTTCCAAACAGAAGGGGATCAGATGCTCAACTGGCAGGCAAGTAAGCAGCATGGTCTGCTGCAGGTAAGTCCACCCAAGCATTATGAGCCCGGCGCTTCCAGCGCTGGGACTGGGCATATTTATGAGCCTGGTGCCACTGGCGCCAGGACTGGGTCCAAAAGGTCCCAATTGGGACTGGTTGGCACTCGGAACCTGGGTTATGGATCTGCTTCCAAGGGAGTTGGGAAAACCCTGACCTTTTGGAAGCAGAGATCATGACAGTACCCCCCATCAAGGCCCCTCCCAAACCGGGCTTCTCCGGGGGTTTTGGCTTGTCAGGAAATGTTCGGTGAAATCTTTTGATTAGGCGAGGAGCGTGGACATATTCAGCAGGTTCCCAGGATCTCTCTTGGGGGCCGTAGCCTTTCCAGTCAATTAGGTAAAATAGTTTAGATTTGGAGATCTTGGAGTCCAGAATGCTTTTGACTTCAAACTCGAGTTCTCCATCAACTAGGATAGGTTTTGGAGATTTAGTTAGTCGGGTTTGAGGTTGCACGGGTTTTAATAGAGAGACGTGGAAGACCGGATGTATCTTCATGTGCGGGGGCAAGTCCAACTTGACCGCTACTGGGTTTACTATGGTAGTGATGGAATAGGGACCAAGGTATCTTGGGTTGAATGTGCGTGGCCCTTTTAGAGGTAGATATTTGGTGGATAACCAGACTTGATCCCCTACTTGATATTGAGGGGCTTCCTTCCGATGTTGATCTGCTCCTTTCTTGTATTGTTCTTTAGCCCTTTGAAGGTGAGAAACAGCTTCCTTAAAGGCTTGGGTGATTGTAGAATGCAGGTAGTCTACTGCTGGTGTTTCAAGATCTTGGAGAGGATCCAACTCCGAGGTTCGAGGGTGACTGCCGTACAAAAGAAAAAACGGGTTTTCCCAGTTCCCGAATGGACAGAGTTATTGTAGGCATATTCGGCTATCCAAAGGATGTCTTTCCAAGTTTTTTCAGTTTGTTGCAGCATGCAGCGTAAATACTGTTCCAGAGTTTGATTGGTCCTCTCGGTTTGTCCGTCGGTCTGAGGGTGGTGACTGGTCGATAGTCTCACATCAATTTGAGCCGACCGACAGCAACTTCGCCAAAAATGAGAAATAAATTGACTACCTCGATCCGAAATTAGAACCGAAGGAAAACCGTGCAGTCGGACAATGTTTTCAAGAAACTCTCGGGCCAGAGTTGCTGCTGTTGGCAAGCCTTTGAGTGGAATGAAATGCGCCATCTTGGAGAATAAGTCCACGATTACTAGAATTGTATTGTATCCGGAGCATGGAGGTAGATCGGTGATGAAGTCCATAGAAAGCGTATGCCAAGGGCGAGGTGGGATGTCAATAGGGCGTAAGAGGCCTGCTGGTCTTTCCTTTTGACTCTTGTTTTGGGCGCATACTCCACAGGACATTGTAAAGTCTCTGATATCTTTTTTCCAAGACGACCACCAGAAGTAGCGCTTGATCTTTTCTGAGGTCTTGGCTATACCGGGATGTCCTTCCATTAAAGAATCGTGATAACAAGAGATTACTTTTTTCTGTAAATCTGTGCTGGGTAGGTATAATCGTTCTTGGAAATACAATAAGTTGTCCTTTACTGCAAAGTCCTTTCCCTGCAGATGCCAATTCTGTATGTCTGCTGGAGTTACAAGTTGCCTGGCTTTATCCTTAACTTCCTCTATGGATTGTGTGGCGATTACACCCAGAATTCTTTGTTCGGGAATGATTGGTACAGGTTTAGGGTTGATCAAGTGTTCTTCCACTCCCATCCGAGAAAGGGCATCAGCTTTACCGTTCTTTGTACCAGGTCGATTATGAAGTCAAACTCGGCAAAGAATAATGCCCAACGGAGTTGTCTAGAGGATTGGGCTTTTGCGGTTTTCAAATATTGCAGGTTTCGGTGATCCGTAATCACAGTCACGGTGTGTCGGGCCCCCAGCAGATAATGCCGCCAAGCCTTAAAGGCAGACTTGATAGCCAGAAGTTCCTTGTCAGTAATCGTGTAATTGATTTCAGGAGGCGAGAATTTGCGGGACCAAAATGCCACGGGATGCAACTGATTGGTTATCGGGTCCTTTTGTGATAGAACTGCCCCCATGGCAAGGCTTGAAGCATCAGTTTCCACGATGTAGGGGAGTTCGGGGCGAGGGTGTTTTAAGATTGGTGCAGAGATAAAATTAGTCTTTAAATCCTGGAAAGCTTGTTCCGCCTCGGTAGACCATTCAAAACGTTTGTTTTTCTTTAACAAGGCAGTGATGGGCTGGACTATTCAAGAGAATTCGGGGATAAACCTGCGGTAAAAGTTAGCGAAGCCTAACATGCTTTGCACACCTTTTACGGAGGATGGTGATGGCCATTTGAGAACTGCATCGACCTTCTTTGAATCCATACGCACTCCGCCAGGTGATAATATGAATCCCAAGAATTCAACTTCAGTCACGTTGAAAACACATTTTTCCAACTTAGCGAAAAGTTTGTGTTGACGCAATCTTTCGAGGACCATTTTCACGTGTTTCCGATGTTCAGATTCCGATGAAGAATAAACGAGGATGTCGTCAATGTAAACAACAACACACACATCTATGAGCTCTCTGAGGACATCGTTCATAAAATATTGAAAGGCGGCCGGGGCATTGCAAAGTCCGAAGGGCATGACCTGATATTCAAATATCCCATACTTGGTGCGGAAGGCCGTCTTCCATTCATCGCCCTCTTTTACTCGTACCAAGTGGTAAGCTCCTCTAAGATCCAGCTTTGTATATATGCATGCTTTTCTGACTTGGTCCAGGAGTTCAGGGATCAAAGGTAACGGATATCTATTCTTAACGGTGATCTGGTTCAGGGAGCGATAATCTATACAAGTTCTAAGGTCTCCTTCCTTTTTTGGAACGAAGAACAAAGCTGAAGAAGCAGGGGACTTGGAAGGACGAATAAACCCATTTGCCAGGTATTGATCCAGGTATTGTCGAAGGTGAAGGTTCTCAGGCTCGGTGAGGGCATAAATTCTACTACAAGGAGGAGTAGATCCAGGTATCAGGTCTATCTGGCAGTCATAAGACCTATGAGGAGGTAGAGAGTTAGCCTGATCCTTCCGGAAAACATCTTGGTATTCTAGGTATTCGGGAGGTAACTGGGGAGTCTCTGAAGAAATTGCTGCCAGTGCAACACCAGGTGGAGGGTGACAAGTAGAGACACATTTTGGAAACTGGACCGTTCTTGCTCGCCAATCGATCAGAGGATTGTGTTTCTCTAACCAAGGTATTCCTAGAATAATCTGAAACTGAGGGGCCTTGATCACATCGAACACGATCTTCTCATGGTGTCCATCTTGACTTACTAGCGTCACTTCTTGAGTGGTATGCGTTACTGGCCCGGAGGCTATCTCCGTACCATCCACCGTAGTAATGACGTCCTTTACAGCCTTGGGACAAAGAGTTAGATTCATCCTCAAAACCATTTCATGATCCACATAATTGCCGATGGCACCGCTGTCGACGTAAGCTTCAATTGCATGTAATCGATCCGGATTATCAGGGCTAATGAGGACCATAGGTATCACGAAATGCGAGGTCACAGAACTGGTTTTCAAGCTCGGCAAGAGGACCTCTATTCTTGTCGGGCGAGGTCGTTTCCCTGCTCAGAGTTTGTAACTTTGGTAACTGCAGCTCCTACTGCCTTCTTGGCAGGTCTCACCGGACAGTCTCGAAGAAAGTGCCCTGAGTTTCCGCAATAGAGGCATAATTGCAACTGTTTTCTCCTTTCCCGCTCCTTTTGTGTTAGAGGACCTTTCAGACCCCCTATTTGCATGGGTTCCCCGGAGTCTACTCCTTTGGAAGGAGTTGGCGGTTTGAAAAATACTCGAGCATCAAACTTGGAACGATCGGCCTTCCTGTTCTGCAGTCTGTGATCTATTTGAACGACTAAGTCTATATAGTCCGAACAATCTTGTGGGGGATTCACTACTTGGGCTAACACATCTTTGAGCTCTCCACGTAGACCTCTATAAAACAGCGTAATCCTTTTGTCCTCAGGCCATTGAGTTTCCACTATCAGTCTGTTGAAAAACGCAATATAAGCCAAAAGGTCTTGATTACCTTGTCGCAACGAAAGAAGCTCATTGTCCAAGGCCTGCCCCTGTGAATGTCTTGCGAACAGTTTTTCCATACTGAGCTGAAAAGCTTGAAAATCATGGAGGACCGGATCATCTTGATTTACTAAAGGAATCGACCAGTCTGCCGCATTGCCACTAAGGTACGAAAGCACGAAAGCTACTTTAGCTTGATCAGTTGGAAAGGCTGCTGGCCGGCATAAGAAATGCAACCGGCACTGATTGATAAATACTGCAAACCTCTTTGGGTCACCAGAAAATCGTTCGGGCGGAGCCAGAGGTACATTCCCAGGTAGGTTGATCTGCACTGGATTCATAGAGGATGTAGAAGGAAGATTTCCCCCAGATGCGGGTAACGGGGTCTGTCCGGCTTGTGACTGTAGCAATTGTCTAGCGAGATCATCTGTTCGCTCCTTGGAAATAATCAGTTCCCTTCTTAGAGCGTTCGTTTCCTGACGGGCTGCATGCACTTCTGCCCTTAGTTCCCCAAGTAACTGGGCTAGTTGGTCGGTATCCGAGGTTTCCATAGCGCCTGGACGGGAGTTTTGTGGTTGGCTTTGCGTTCTGTAACGCTCACCTGATTCCCGTAGAGGCGCCGGTCTTGACTGGGCGTATACCGTATCTTCAAAGGTGATGTGTACCACACGGCTGGCTCTTTGGGCTGGACCTCTGTGCACTGTATGTCTGACTCGAAGGGTAAGATGTCTGCAGATAGAAAATATGGGATTAATGAACTGGGTTATTAAATGTCTCTCTCTTCTTCCCTTTCTCTTCTCCTGTAGAACCCCGAAGGTTAACGCTCTCACCTTAGGTAAGTGAACGCCGTGCTCTCCATCTGCCTCGGGGCAGGGTGCTGTAACCAGTTTCTTCACTGGATAAGGGGAGCAGGCATCTTGACTTCAGAGGACTGCTGTCCGTCGTTTACTGCACGAACGGTAAGTTTCGAGTACTTCTAATGTATTTAAAGTCTTTAGTAATGATGTCTCTTGTTTTGCAGGGTTCCGGCGATGGTGGATGACGGGCTGAAGTGAGTTGAAGATGGAGCCCGTGTGATGAATAGAAGCGCCTGGAAGCACGTAAGTAAGCGCTTGTTGCCTGCTTCACGATGCGCTCTAACTGTCTTTTTATTTTGCAGGTACAAGTTCGGAGCGGCTGCAGGGTGCCGGAATACCCACTGGGTTAGATGTGGAAAGGAGTAATGGCATGTGAGTATTAAAGTTCCCCAATGTCTTTAAACGCACCTTGTTTTGTCTTTCAGATGCGGGATGCAGCGCCGAAGGCCTCCGGAGCGTGCGAAGAGTTGGTAAGCTTTTGTCTTTCAGATGCCGGAATGCAGTGTGAAGACCTCCGGAGCGCACGAAGAGTAGGTAAGCCTTTGTCTTGCAGATGTCGGAATGCAGCGCGAGGCGTTGGTGACAGCCGATGGACCAGGTTAGTGAAGAGCTGTCACTGAAGACCGTAATGCTAACCTGTTCTTTCTTGTCTTTATAGGTGTTGCTGAAGACTGGATTCAGGATGGTAAGCCTTTTTCCTTAGGCCCAGGATCAGATGCAGAAGACACGATGAGCGTTCTGCTGCAGAGGATGCAGAATAACGCAAAGCAAGATTCATCCATCGGGTGTGGTTTAAATAGCCTCCTGTAGTGCTTAGGTGTCTCCTTCCACAGCCACGCCTAGGTAAGAAAAGAGTTCCTGCTTTCCAGAAGAGTTCCAGTGTTCTGAACCTAGGGAGTGGCTCCTGCCCCACCCAACAGGAAAAGTAGTTCCAAACAGAAGAGGATCAGAGGCTCAACTGGCAGGCAAGTAAGCAGCATGGTCTGCTGCAGGTAAGTCCACCCAAGCATTATGAGCCCGACGCTTCCAGCGCTGGGACTGGGCATATTTATGAGCCTGGTGCCACTGGCGCCAGGACTGGGTCCAAAAGGTCCCAATTGGGACTGGTTGGCACTCGGAACCTGGGTTATGGATCTGCTTCCAAGGGAGTTGGGAAAACCCTGACCTTTTGGAAGCAGAGATCATGACACCTGCTGTCCCCTGACCTCTTTCCGCGGTGACCTCGCCTCCCCCCTCTGTCTCCTCCTTCACAACCTTGCCTTCTCCTTCCCTCTCTGCCCCCTCTCGGGCTCCTTCTACACCTCAAAGGGGTGTACCTCTGACCTGTAACCCTACCCGGAAGTCCTTCAAGGATGGCAACTTTCTCCATATTGCCACTCTAAACTCTTGCTCTGCTGTCAAACACTCCTCTGATATCTGCCGGTTCCTGGAGGAACTTGACCTCAATGTCCTTGGTCTGACCGAGACATGGTACATGGCCAGCTCTGCCACTTGCTTTGACATTATCCTACCAGATGGCTACAAGATCCTCTCCGCGCCCAAGTCCAACCGTTCTGGAGGAGGTGTAGCCCTGATCTTCCCTAAGTGGATTCCCACCTCTGTCATTCCTACGCAGTGGTACTCCTCTTATGAATGCCTTGTCTGCAGGCTCTCTCTCGCCCCCAGCCATTCCCTTACTGTGGCTACTATTTATCAGCCTCCTGGCCAAATCTCCTCCTTCCTCTCTGAGTGGGTAGACTTCTCCTCCTCACTCCTGGCCTCAACCACTCAACTCCTCCTTCTTGGAGATTTCAACATCCACCTGGATGCCTCATATCCTCCCTCAGTACTCTTTCCCGACCTCTGTGATACTCTCTCACTCATCATTCTCCCCTCTGGCCCAACTCACTCTGCAAGGCACACTCTGGATGTTCTGGTCTTATCAGTCCTTCCGCTCTGTCCCTCTCTCCACTCCTCTCCTCTGGAGTGATCAATTTCTCCTCTCCTCCTCCCTCACCCTCCCTACCCCTCAGGCCAAGCCACCTCCATCACTGCCACCCACCTTCTCGGTCATCTTACCCATGAAGCGTGTGTCAATTGAGCCTTTCGCCGCCACTTTCTCTCCCCCTCCTCCACCTTTGGCTGGCTCTCACCCTGACACAGCCCTCTGCACGCTCTACTCTGCTATATCTGATACTCTTGATATCCTTGCCCCTGTCATGAGAATCTGCCTGAAGCCCAAGGCCAAGTGCAACTCCTAGTACAACTCAGACCTCGTCACCCTAAAACGCAAGTGCAGGGTGGCCGAGAGGAAATGGCTTGATTCATGTACACCCTCTGACAAACTGGCCTGTCGCCTGCTCCAAAGGCAATACCAGCTCTCTGTCCTAACCAAGAAGAGAGCCCATATCCAAGCCTGCATCTCTGCAGCATCCAACAACTCGGCTGAACTCTTTAAAATCTTTAAAATCTGCAAGGAATTGGCCAATCCTACACGGCACTGGCTTCTCACTTCATTTCTAAAACTTAGGACATCCTGTCCTCACTCTCCTCCTATCGCCCCCTCCCTCTATTTCCTGCTGTTCCTCAGGCCCTTCTGCAGCCACCCCACCTCCCTCCTTCTCTGCGTTTTCCCTTTTTTCTGCAGATGAGGTTTCTAGACAAGTCCAATCTATGAAAGTCTCATCGAAACAGGTTCACCCCTGTTCCTCCAAAACTATCAAGAACCACATCGACTCCCTGGCTCTTGACCTGGCTGATTTCTGCAATCACTCCTTCACCACTGGAATCTTCCATCCCCTCTGAAGCACTCCCTTGTGCACCCTCTTCTTAAGAAACCCTCTGCCAACCCCTCCTGCCCGGCTAACTATCGCCCAATCTCCATCACTCCCTTCCTGGGTAAGCTCCTGGAGAAACTTGCCATCTCCCAGCTTAATCTTCACCCTGAATCTGTTGGCTGCCTTCATGACCATCAGTCTGCCTTCAGAGCTGACAGAAACAAGGAAACTGCTCTCCTGAACATCCGTGAAGACCTGCACTCCAACCTTGATTCCAATACCCTGTGCGTTCTCATCTTGCTTGATATCTCTTCTGCCTTTGACACGGACAACCATGCCATCCTGCTCAACCACCTCCGTGATAACCTGGGTATCACTGGTCAGGCTCTGGCGTGGCTGACTTCTTTCCTCTCTGACCGACCCTCCCATGTCCAATTTGGGTCTGTCCTCTCCGATATCTTTTTCTCTACCTGTGGTGTCCCCCAGGGATCTAACCTCTCTCCCTGGCTGTTCAACAAATACCTGGCACTCCTTGCCCACCGCATCGCCTCTCTCTGCCCCAATTTACAGTGCTATGCGGATGATACCCAGCTGACTTTTAGGCTACCCTCGGCCTCCTCCTCTCCTTCCCTCATCTCTGACTGTCTGTCTGCCATCCAGGAGTGGTGTGCCACCAATGACCTCTGATTTAATGCCAGTAAGACTGAGATTCTACTCATCGGCACACCCACTCCCTCCTTCCCCGCAGCTCTCTAACGGCCTCTCTTCGCCCTCTTCCTGCTCCCACCTGCAAGGCTAAAAACGTTGGGGTCATCTTCGAATCCACATCTCTCTTTCTCGCCTCACATCTCTGACGTCTCTAAGAAGTCACACTACCGGCTGCACCTCCTCAGAGCTACTCTTCCTTTCCTCTCCTTCCCCCAGAAGCTCACTGTCTCCAGTGCCCTGGTTCTCTCTAGGCTGGACTATTGTAACAGCCTCTATCTAAATCTGCCTACCTCTACTCTCCGCCCTCTGCAACTTATCCAGAACAGGACTGCAAGACTTGTCCTTGGCCTCAAGCCCAGGGATTGTATCTCTCCAGGACTGACATCTCTGCACTGGCTCCCAGTGGCTGCGAGGATTAAGTTCAAAACCCTCTGCATTGTCCACAAGGCCTTCTGGGGCCTGGGGCCTCCATACCTTCAACTCTCTCTTCCTAAATATCTTCCCTCTCCAGCTCTTCGCTCATCCGCCTCCAACTCCCTCAGTTGGTGGTAGATCTCTCTCTTCGGCAGCGGCCTACCTCTGGAACAGCCTTCTGGGAGCACCTCAAAACCTTCCCCTTTGCTTCTGCTTTTTCTCCCCCGCTCCCCTGCTGAATTCTTGACAGAAGCTGCACTGGTTACCTGGCCACCCTTCTGATCCCGGACCCAGGCCCCGCCAGTTGCCCACCTGCACTGCCTCCCTGGCAACCATTGCACCTGGGGACTGTTTTCTGTACCCCACAGTCCCCATACCAGCACCCATGTCTGCACTTTCCTTGCACTTGCCACCTTCTGGCTGTTTTATTATTTTATTTAGTCTACTATCCCATGTATTGCACTTTCCCCTGTCCCTTCCCCCTCGCACTTTTCCCTTCCCCCTTCCCATGCACTAGCGAGATCTAAATGATACCTGGCCTAGTAGGACCGTTGTCTGTTTTCCCTTGTTCCCCCAACCTTGCCTCGTTGCGCCTTGAAACACTTGTGTATAGGCGCATTATAATTTGCATATTATATCATATCATATGATCAATTTGCTAGAAAATGTGGACTTGGTGCGGAAGCCTGGTGGGAAGTCCTTTACGGAGGAGAAAAGGTGAGCCTAACACATGCACTAGTGACCTTCTTGGAGATTCTGTTTTTAAAGAAAATCAAAGAAATTGAATTTTAAAGATGAATTGTTTGGTGAGCTGTGATTGTGATAGGCAAAAGTTTGTAATTAACTAAATGCCAATAAATACAACAAATAATATTATTATGGCTTTGGAATTATCATCAGCTGATCAATATTCTTTATCTCAGCCTATCCTACTGCTCCCTTCTCTCTGCATCTTGGTCAGACCCCAAATTGAAGCAGGTACACATTTCGAGCATTTGAATGGTCTGGAGAGGCCAGTTATGCAGTGGTTGAGCACCAGTGTGACATTTGTAGTTTTTATCCCAGGTCTCCCAATGATTGAATTCTCCAGCAATCAAAGATTGGATTATAGTCACCTCATAACGTTCTGTACATTGCTTCTTATAGTGGCACTGCAGTAAAGCTCATTTCGACATCTTCCACTGATGAACCCACGTACCATTTAGGAAAAACCTGAGTACACTTACATTTTAACAGGATGTTGCACACTGACATGCCAGAGTTTGTAGCAGTCAGACCTGCAGAGGACACCTGAGGGAATCTTACCAGATCAGTTCATAGTTCAGGACATTGTATTGTTATTCCTTTATCCCAGAATGTTTCCCATAACCTGCTCTTATTAGTACACGAAAAAGACATCTTCCTGAGCAATCACTGTCTTATCCTGATAAGGGGGAGTATTTGGGTGACCAGTCCAGAGAAGAGCCAGGTCCACAGCTCCGGGGTCCTAATGCCTGGAATATGCTTCGGTGTTAACATTGCCGGTGTGGTCTTGTTTATGGACGTGAAAGCATGAGTAGCTGTGGATGTCAATTCAGACTGAAGGCGATGCACCGCTTTGTTGTCAGTGATGATAAATGTGTTTCAATATTTTCATAGAAATAAGATTGCCTGTGTCCTCGGCCCTTCATAGAACGTTGCTGTTGGTTTGACGTTGACGTGTGCATTCTCAAGAGTGAGCCGGTGTTGTGTGTGTGCACGGTGGATCACCCTGTGACGTGTGCAGTCCATTCAGGAAGCTCACACAAACCAGGTGATGCTGACTTGTGCCCTTCACCTTCTCAGGTGGAGCAGTTGCACACACTGCTGCTGGCTTCATGGAGCACGGAACCGATATTGCGACCAAAGGTTAAATCTAGGGAAATAATTACAAATGCGGAGGCGGTGCCTGGTTTTGCACATTGCATCTTTCACCCCGTGAAATACAGAACATACTGGGCCTAATTCACAGAGCGGTTTCCAATGGGTTTTGACATTATAAAACACTTGTGTGAATGGGACCATTATGTCTGCAGGCACGAGCTTTTAACAGCGTGGCTGCTCAAAGTACTCCCCACACCTTGCAGCTACTCAAGAGTGGCTGGTTACCAGACCAGCGTGTGCTCATTGGTGGACTACCTGAGGGTTCTTCCTATTATAGCTCAGGAACAAAGCATCTGTGTATTCCAGAATTACACCGCTCGGCACATTGTTGTGACATTGTATTTCACATCTTACGAATGGTGCTTAAGAGGGACATGGGTAAGTGGGTGCCTGTGGCAACCTTCAGGCAGTCAGCTGTGCCAGCATTCCAAAAGAAGAGTTAATGCAGCGATTCAATTGAATCACAATGTTATTTTAAAAATGGAGCCAGAACAGGGCTATTGTCTGACGTACATCAACCCAGAGCACAGGGAAAGCAGCACCTGGCACATGCCAAGGTGCCTTTCGGGGTGGCTGTGTGCCACTCTACATAGGTTCTCTGCCCAATGCAGTTTTAGATTAGCTGCCACGATTGGCTGTGCTCCTGGATGATGTCATCCTTTTTGGGCTTACTTGAGCCTCACATTATGCTAGGCTTTTTAAAGTCCTCAACTGATTGGTAGCCTGCACACAATATGACCTTAAAAGGTAGTAAATTGCTGCAATGCAGTAATGTGACTGGAGAGGGTTCCTTGCCTAATGCCCCGGCTGCCACACCTGCTACAGAAGCTTAGATTGTTTTGCTGCTGCCGCCACGCTTAGGCCTGCGCCACATCCTTCCTTTGCTCCCCTCACATTACAGATGGTGCTGCACATTGGGTGCACCCATTCTAATGGGCAGGTGCAAAGCATTATCATGCAAACCGAATGAACAGCACTGCCTGTTTTGGCATACTTCTGTCCATAGGACTCTCCCGTGGGTATGTTATAGTTTTTAGCTCATATCATGTGCCAATGACCAATTTAGTGATCTTATTGTGGTGGGGCCTCCTTTGAGAGTTGGCATGGTGTGCCCCAGCACTGGATAACCAGGCTGTAGTTTGTGGAAGAAAAGGAAAAGGTACAATTGAGGGGTAGGACAAAGCGGAAATAGATGTAGGACACAGAGACTAACTATTTGGAAGGATACAGAGAGGGCTGAGGTTGAGGGAGTGTTACTGTACAAGTATAGAGGTGCATGTGTAATGTTAGGCCATGTGCCAGATGACATGCTGATCAGAACGAGAGGGAAATAAGCCATATTAGGGTAACAAGCGTCTTCCTGTGATTATATATTCCAGTACATAAGAGGGAGGTATTACAATTGGTAAAAGCGTGGTTGTGTAATGGACCTGAGATGTGGTCAATATGTGCCTTTGAAGAAGAGAGGCCAGATTGTCAAATCGCTTTTTCAGGACTGCCTGCAAACCACGGTAATATGATCTAAGGCTGCCAAGCCAACTGTCAGACATGAGAGATCCAAGACTTGGCTGTGTGAAGAGGCGATTGAAGGGACTACTGTGGGGGAGAGGGAATGGAGAAGAGGAAGGGAAATCGACCCCTCTCGCCTCACGATGGGGGAAACCCCACTAAAAAGAGCCACAGGAGGGCTGTCAAGAGAGGTCTGGGGCGACTGTCATGTTGATGAGAAGAGGCCCTATCGATTTGAAAAGGAGAGATGTGCCTGGCCCTTGCTATAATTGCAACATTAAGTGAGCTGAAAAGTCTGAACTGGGAAATGTTGTTCAGAAGCATTTTGCAACTTTTCCAAATGACTGGGTAGATCGATGTACCAGGGATCCACGAAGACTTAGATCCTCTTGCAAATATGAGGTCAGGAACTGAGGGCACGTGTCATTTGGGAAGCCTCACAGTCTACTTTGGAGTAAGATAGAAACGAACGTGCCCTTGCATTTCCTGGCTATTTTTCAATGTAATATTGGTTTTCCCCCAATAGAGGCAACAGGCACATTAAAATGGGCTGCTTTTGGCACCTTATGAATGTGGGCGTTTCTTGGCAACTACCGGGCAACCTGAGTTCAGGGCAACGCGTTTGTCTTGGAAGCAAAACAGGTTAGAAACCACTCACTGGTGTTAAGTGCGTTATAAATGAACAATAAAATAAACAACGTAACAGAATGTGTAGCTTTTTCAGATTGAATCCTTTGTGCAAACGCATCCATCCTCCCTTTCCTGCAATGGCTCTTGTGCAAAGCTTTTCAGCTGCCATCAGCAGACCTGTTGAAGTGGATCTCAGGCCAGGGTATCTCAGTGGAAAACATCCCGCCACTATGCGTGTGTGTGAGAGAAGTAATGAATTCAGAAAGAAAATGTCAACTCTTTTCTCTGACTCTCAAAAGCTTGTGGTAGTCAATGCTCTCCTTCCAACATTGTCCTTTTTTTGCTTTTAGAACCGGACTTTTAAGGGAGGGAATATATTCCTGAGTTTGGAATGACTTAGAAGTAAGTTGCATCTATTTCTACCTGATAACATGTATCCAGGACCAATGACCTTCCTAATTGGGCACTGAAAGGCCAAGCAGTTTTTTACAACTACCTGCTTCTTGATATATGCCCCGAAAAATGCTGTATTCTGGCAAAGGATTTTTCTTCCCCATAGAATCTGAAGCTGCCGGCTCTTCGTATGTATCCTCAAGAATACAGCACACCCATCTAAAGAGCTCTGAACAAGAGGCTCTGATTGGTTTCGGACCAAACCTGAAGGAGACATCCAGAATCGCTTGCTGCATTTTCAGGAGATTTGCAGCAATTCTAAAGAACCTACCCTTTTAGAGACGTTCTCCTGCAAACTCTGATTGTGGGTAGAGCAAGATTCCTAATGTGGTACACACATGCCTGGGATGTTTAAGGGGAAAAAAAGTGGGCAAACATTAACAAAGATGGTGGTCCGCTTGAGTATTGAAAAAGCAACCTCTTTAAATTGAATTGTTAACTTGGTCTGGTGAATGTCTGGTGAATGTGTAATGGTGTAATCAAATAAAATTGGCCGTAGGTTAATCCTTCTACATTGAGACTCCTGAAAGCGTAAGATCATGGCATCTTTGGTATGCAACACCCTGGTGTGAGGCAGGTCCTTTTGTTGCGGGTGTGCCTCTTTGAATCATCATTCCAGGGAGTCTTCCTGCTGAGAGTTTTCTTGGATGGAGAGGGGTTAACTAAACTCCCATAGGTTCAAACAGACACATATGTACTGCCTATTGTCCTGCTGTGATACAAGACAATTTCCTCTCTTTTTGCCTGTCAGTTCTGTGTGGAGAATACACTGTAACCATCTATATTTCTCCATTTATCAAGAACAGTATGAGATACAAAAGAGTAATACACATGGGCACGGGAATCTAGCTCTCGAGTCCAGAAGAGTCAAGGAATAATTGTCTTTAAATCATATCCGTCATGACCCACATGTCCAGGAGTCAACACGTGGGTTGATAAGAATATATTACACACCCAATGATTAGAATTGTCAGCAACACTGTCAGGCAGAGAGAGGGACACTTCTATGGATTGTAACCCTTTATGTGCATCAAAAGAAGGGATGCAAAGAGTAGGTGCTGGGGATGAGAGAGTTTGAGGAGCAGAGGAGAGAAAGGAAGGAGATTAGTGTGTAGGAATTTGGATTTACATGATGTGTTAGAGTTGGGAGGAGGAAGCAAAAGGAGGAGTCTAGGGATAGAGATAGACTGCAGGATTATTCATCCAATTGGGATATGCCTGAAGCTGCCATGTTGGCTCAGACATATCCTGGTTGTTTGAATGCTACACACGAATGAAACAGCCAGTCAAAGTACTTCAGTGTCCCTGGACAAACTTAAAACCTACCTTTGAGCCAAAACCACAAATTACCTTCACTAAAATAAAACTAACGCAGATGGCACCATCAAAACAAGATTGGTAAAGTGCAAGAGAGATACAAGTCTGATCCAGAGACACGAGTATGAGTCACAAATTAATTTTTCATTTGATCATACATTTGAGCAAATTTAAACTGAAAAATGTTCAAACACACACACTCGAAAGCTGCTTCTAAAAGTGCATGTTATAGATGTGCATAATCTGAGGCACAATGTTGCTTTGAGTGTACCGGCGCGCAAATAAGGGTTCAGGATGCACATTCATACTTTTGCATGTTTCTGGTTTTGACATAGGGGATGCACACAACAACGAAAGCATTCCCCTGCCATTGCTCTGGGTCTGTCCATTAATGACAGAGGAATACACAATGCACAGGTGGGTCATATCTGACCCCTTTTTACGGTTGTCCAGCTCCTTCTTCAGAGATGTGAATGCATTTCTATTATTCTTTGCAAGTCTGCATGTATTGCTGGTTGAGGGGCACCATAAGCAATTTCCCTCCAGGCCAGAGAAAGAGTGGATGCAAGAGCTCCACCAGCATAGGTCCTGGTTTGCCTGCTCATTTCACCCTTTTGAATAGGATGATCTGCACATGTTCTAAACTTGGTCTAAACTTGATTATCTCTGCAACGCATATTAATTTCGCTTCTCACATATGGCAAGTACTATTAATAGATTTTTGTGGTAGGCTTCTTACAGGACAATTGAGCCATGCAGTAAGTGGATGTCTCTTTCTCTGGATGCAGCCTAGCCTCTCTGGCCGCTGAATTATAAGCCACTTCTTGGTCTTCTTTCTTCATCTGATAGTGTTTTTTAATTGAATGTTGGACTTAAAATGGTGCCATGATCAATATCAATAATGTCCTGCTGACAGGGCAGAAACAGACAACCTGGCAATAATCCACATAGCCTATGCTTCGGCTCACATGATTGATATGAGTATAATACACTTGTGACGTGGCTTTGAAAATTGTGTGAAGAATAGGGCACCATAGCAAAACCCAGGTATGGCTTATTCTTAGAGATGACCCTTCATCATATGGATAGATCCTCAATATTGTTATGGCTTTAGGTGAGTGGTGCAGATATAGATACAACCTCTGTCTGCAGTGACGTGGGTGTCATGGCAGCTGTTAAACAGGGCAACTGCATCCTTTGAACTTGCTCAGTGCCACTGAAGAGCAGTAGCTAGAGGCTGATGCAGCAGGGCAAACATGTTCACTTTGCTTTTGGTATGGAGTTTTCAGAAAGGGGTAGTCTAGTTAGCAGACCACGCTTTCAGAGATGGATTTCCCTCATCATTATATAATTAACAAAAAATGTAAAAAAGACAAGCATTCTACACCCTTACATATGGCAATCCTTCACAATACAGTTCTAAAAAGGGTTGATTTTGTTCCTTGCAGAAAGTTAGAAGGGAGTCCTATTGCTAGAAGTTGCGACAAATCTGTAGGTTTTGTCTAGTCTTCCTTGGGGGGCAGCCACCCCCTTCGAGGCTAGGAAGGTGAGCCCTGGGGGGCAGCCACCCCCTTCGAGGCTAGGAAGGTGAGCCCTCTAAGCAAAATCCTCCCTTCAGGTTTTGGGCAAGCTGGACCTCACTGGACATTGTATGCATACCTGGGAACCCAGGAAACGTATGTTCCATTCAATTCGGAGAATCAAAATAACATTGAAAGTGCCTTTGGATGTTTGGCCCAAGACAATGCTGGTCTCTCTGTGGTCTTGACAGCTGAACATAAACAACACACCTCTTTTGTGCGAGAATAAAGTCATGATCACTCTTGAACGGAGAAGGAGAAGCAGTACGCAGAGGCGAGTCTCCGATGTGCCGATGTCATTGAGGGGTGGATCAGCAATGCACAGTGGCGAAGGCTGTGGGGTGGAAAGATACTGGAGACAGCGAGACATGCCGCTGATGAGGCACCGAGGCATGTAGAGTTTGCAAGTCCAAGGCTGAACAGAACTGGCCTTATTGAGTCGTGACCATGCAGAGGACTTGGTGGGCCCGATGAACGATGCCGAGCCCAGAACATGAGGGAGGAACAAATCCCTGATTGCAGAGTAGCGCTGAGATGAGCAGAACAGCAAACTCATTTGTATCCAGACCGCAACACCAGATAGTCATGGAGAATGCCACACCTACCGACAGATGCCACCTCACTCGAGCAAACACTGTGATGGAGAAGGTACCTAGGCTACTCATAGTGGAGAGGGCTGGATATGATATAATAATAATAATAATAATAATAATAATAATAATAATAATAAATAATAATAAACCATATATGATATGTCATTTATAACGCGCCTATACACAAGTGTTTCAGAAACCAGAGAGTGAAAGGGGGGGAAGGAAGAATTACCCTAAACTCCTACCAGGGGCCTAAAGGCCCAGAGAGAGAGAGAAAGACATAAATAACACTATGGTTTACAGGATACCAAGAAATCCGAATATTGTAATCAGCCAAATGGATCACAGAAACTCCTGAGATGCAAGACCCCAGGGAAACAAGTGAAACATTGGGACCAAGAACCCCAAGAGGAAGTAAGAGGGATCTCTTATAGCCCACAGAAGTAAATAAAACATTGAAACGGAGGAACCCAAGGCAGTTCCACGAACCTGATTGTTGTATACTTCTGGACGGCTCACAGAATTCTCCTCAAGAGTTGAGGGAGGCAAATAGGAAAAGGGGTTATCCGTATGCCACAGAGAAAATTGAGACATTGAGACAAAGTAACTCTAAGGGTTTTGGGAGCCCAAGAAATCTGAATATGATAATCTGCCAAATGGCTCACAGAAACTACAGAGAACCAAGAGAAGCAGATGTAAGGAGAGGCTAAAAATACCCACTGGAGATAAGTGAAGCAATGGGACAGAGAAACCCAAGGGAGTCAGAGGGGCCCGAGAAGACAAGTGCAGAACCAATTCAAGGGGAACACAGGCACATCCAAGACATAAACCTAGTGGGGAGATGCCCACACAAGGGTTGGAGAAGGAATTAAGGGTGTATCCTTCCAGCTATGACAACGTGGACATTTGATTTTTTTCAGGAACTTGAGAGTTTATTTTGGAAAGTTGAGTTGCTTTTGGAACTTTGACAAGAAGGGCAAGAACTGTTAAACCCTGAAGAACTGTTTTCTATCAATAATCATTTGTTCCGAAACCAGGAGGGATTACTGGAAAACCTGAGTGAGATCGATGCAGCCAACTCACAATACAGGACACTCAGCTCTGTTTTTTTTGTTTTTTCTTTTAAGTGGTGGGGACAGTTTAGACGATAGGTTTTGACAGAGGGACATTTGTTTAGTCTGACTACTTACGAGCACCTTTAGTATATTTTGTTAGGAGGGGAACTCCACTTTTAGTAATAGGGATAGCAAGGTGTTTTCATTTAACTTTAATTAAATCATTTGATACCATAGCCTCTGGCCTGAGTTTTTCTTCTGGCTTGCAACAAAGTGCAAAATAATACTTTATTTAGTTCTTGATTGGTGCTCTTTAGGGAGTCTTGGCATTGCAATAGATATTGCAGAAGAACTCTCTATAGAGTTGAAGAACCTACTGCATAGGGGGAAGTCTTGTTCATCTTCATCCCAAAGTTTGGAAATTTGAACTTATAGAAACCTTTCCGCATTGTATTATCATAATGAAATGTGTCCATTCTTTGCTGAGTGGCCAACATGGAATCAGGGTCTACTGCGCTAAGTGGCAATAGTGGTATCGGGACTCACTGCGCTATCTGGCCCTAATGGATTCTGGCACTGATATACTAAATGGGAAAAATAGAATATGGTACTGCTGTACTAAGTGAGCATCGTAGCACTGCGAGCTAATGGTGCTGCATTCAAGCAGGCATGCCCCATCTTCCTTAGCTGCTTGAGACTCAGACGATGGCTTAGCTAAAGACTGAAACACTCTGCAGAAGGGCTGCAATGAAAAGCAGCTGTCTCAACAGTGACCACTCATGATACCTAAATGGCATCAATGCATCGTGTGCCTATGGTTGCATTCACAATGAGAGGAGACATTGGTTGAGACCCTATCCTGCACTGACATATCAGTTTTAACGCCTCTTGCTATCGACTAAAATGGGGAGTTTGTGTTGGTACATATCACCACTGGGTGCAATGTACAAAGGTCAAGGTGGGCGAAGTTGCAGAATATCTAACAAAACGTATGCAACTTTCAATGACACGAGTGCTAGCCCCCATTCATTGTTAACCATACATATAATATGTGGCAGCCTGCCATATCACTATATATATATCTGTAAATCCATTTCCTATTACTAGCTAGTTGTGATATTACTACTGACCTGTAATATGAAAATGACATCACTTCTGCGCTGTGATCAGTTATTGGACTTGTTGTGATGGCACGATGTCTGGCGCTTGAGCCTGCAGAGTGCAGAATTCCATATGTGCTGTAGCACTTAATTAGAGCTGTGACTAGCTTTTCACATTCCTTTCGTATAAAAACGCATTCTGTAACACTTTACAGACATTAATTGATAAGGAACTGTTTATGGCGGTATGTGTATTGTATGCCCTGCTGCAGTTCGACACATAGGAGCAGGAATCTATCTGCGCCTTATTAATTATTTTAAAGCATAAAACGTTTTTAGATGCATTTCATTAAACTGTTTAAATGTGTTTTTCTGCAACACATTAGAAGCTGCAAAGAACTCTGCCTTCGACCTCATTCTTCTATTTGGCCACAGAACTCCTTGGTGACTTGCAATATTCTTAGAACCTATTGTAGGGCTACTTTATACAACATACTATAATATATTTTATAACTCATTGCAAAAATATCCTATGAAGTGGGACAAATGTTTCCATTAATTTTAATTTTAATTGGTTATTTATAACGAGCTTCATACCCAGAGGTTTGTAAGCGCGGACGCGGGGATCATACCTGTGTTGCCCCAGATCGTTTTGCTTCCAGGGCAAGCATATTGCCCCTGAGCTATCCTCCCGAGACAGTTTCATGAGAATATTATAACCTAGAGAGCTGTCCAACAATCATTTAAAAACAATAAAAAATGCTTAAACAAAGGAGAATAAGCACATTACAATTAAATAAAAAAGCAACACTAAGTCATATGCATTGCTATATAGACACATTGAAAGACTTACAGCCTGGATTATGAATGAATAGAATGGAGGTGGTGTTATATCCAAATGTGTTCCAAGATAACCAGGCAATGATGGGAAAAACTTTCACAGTCATTCTGTGCAGGATGGAAAGAGAGAAAGGCCAATTCCACGGGTGCTAAAGGCACATCGAGTGGCACGGCATCAATTCAACAGCCAGATAAATTGAAGTCGGGGAGAGAAAAGCTTTGTGCACGAGGGACAGCCGTTTAAACAGATTATATTTAATTCAATCCAAAATCCACCCTGGGTGAATGACTTAATTTTCTGTCCTTTGTAGCCGAGAATTGGAACCTTAACCGAAGCCTAACGTGGCGGCATGAGATTATCAGAGGGGAGATTTGCTCTGCTGTCATTGGTCTGTTTTCCTATTAATCCTCCGATGAACAAAGGTAGGAAAAGACTTGACCAAGGAATGTGCAAGAATCACTTTATTGTCTAGAGAACAGCAGGGAAAGAATGCGCAGTAGGAAACCATGGGGTCTGAGTGACAAGGGTTCAGTACAATATGAATAATTAGTGACAAAGAAAAGAATCACATTAAAATCGATCCCTATTAATAAAGAAACGTGAACATTCATGAATACATGTAATACAATCGCATTGGTGTGGTAAAATGATTACAATAGATTTACTTTATAACCACATGAAATTGCATTTTTTTTATTTTACTAATAAATAAAAAATACATTTCATAGATTTGAATGCATTTTCATAGTACCTAACCAATGACAAAATCAATATACAATTATAACAAACAAGAGACAAATGCAGAGAACACTGGTTCATCATGTTTGGCAGTGGGATGTTGAGAGTTCATATAAATGGAGAAGTACTTTAATATGAGTATTATTGTCAGGGCTAATATATCACGTATTAGGGCTCTCTGCCATTTCACAAATCAGGCAAAGACATGATAATGGGGCTGTAATGTGTGCATGTTCCACCAATACATAAAGACATGTCCTAGCACCTTGGAGTCATTTGGATCATTTCACAATTGTCCCTTTGAGCATCAGGAATCTGCTGTCTTGGAAGAAGTTGAGAAAATAACTGCTTCTATCAGCTATTCAGAAGCTTTCACAGCGGCTAGAATCAGTTTTCAAGAACAAAGGTGAGACAAGGAGCCCTGGTGTAGCTCTTCCTTGCGACCTGCTTACTCCAAAGGAATTGACTGCAGAAGAAGTTCCTCATGGCTGGAGCATGAACAATATGTGTGAAAATGGGGGCAGCAACTTTAAAGATCAAGCTTCCTACACAAAGAGATTGATTAAAAAAAAACTCTGGGTACAGGCTGACCCAGTGAAAACAAATGGCCGGAAGGCAGGAGGATGGCCATTAGTCCCTCATGAAGATTCACAATTAATTTAAAAGGACTATTATCATTTAGGCCTTTTTCTGAACAACCATAAGGTAGATTTTCTTCATTTTCATAAAAAAGTATTATGTCATTACCAGGTGATTGTAATGATGTAAAATTCCTCCACATGTGACTCGAGGAACTGTAATGGCCAGTTAAACTACATTTCTGGCTGATCTGAACATTTTGCAAATGTGAGAGTTGGTGATTTGGTAGAGAATAAAATTAGGGATATGGGTAATACATTATATATTCATCACTGTTATGCTTTTTATGGAAATGACAGAAATGTCCCACATGGCCGTGCTACATGATACGGACCTTGCGGTTGGCTTATCTAATTCCACATGATTAGCTGAATCAGAAAATAGGTATATTTGCAGTTTCTAGTAATAGTATGAAGTTGTGATACATACCTAGTTTTTGCCAAAAATTTGAAAGGAGGACAAATGGTGATTACAAATGGGAATTTCTATAAGCTGCTCCAGACCCCTAAACTCATCCTGACTTGGAGGCTGGGTTAGGGAGGAGAGAGAATGCAGGAATTATTGCAGGGTACTGCCCCGGGATTGTAAAATTGGTGATGTCATTGCTGCTATATAAGGGAGACTGCACTAGGAGGAAAGGGCGCAGACAGGGACAGACAGACAGAGAGACAAGGAAGGCTGCTGAAACTTACTATCTGACAGCTGTAAGGAAACACCAGAGGAGATTGCTCATAGTGCATATGGGTGGAGCTGTCTATTTCTAGGAAGGCCTCAAAGCTGACTGGGTCCTATGGTAGAGAGCAGGAGGCCATCTTTGAGAGTGGAGTGACCAGACCCCTGCCCTATCTTTCCAGAGTGTCCTGAGATGCAGCTGGCTTTCCTGCCCTTTAAGCAGAGGCTTTCTATGTAGGTAAAACTGAGCCATGGGAAACCAAAAGGTGGGGTAGTCTGCTTGCCCTGAATCCTTTCCCTTTATAGTGGGTGACTTGAGGAAAAACTGTGTAGATCCTTAGCCTATTTAACTAAAAATATTAATTTAATTAATTCTCCATTTGGCAGAACACTACAGGGTGAATTTTGTTAAAATTTGAAATTAACAAAGCTCACTTCCCAGTGTGCACTGACAATTAAAGCCTATAATTTAATTGGGTGGTCCTTTGTGTCCTGCTGATTCTGACTTCTTTAAGGAAGATGAGTGTGTTTGTTCCTAAATGAGTCCAACCTTTTCATCCAGCTTGCCCATCACAGGTCTTTCAGTGGAGGGGGGTCTGAAATCCAAAATTCCCCAAATCATTCCAATTTTTCTGTCTGACTTCCCCAACACAGACCAAAGTTGTGGGGCGGGATGAAAAACATACCGGCAAATCACCTTGTGTTTATTTTAAACCGAAGGTGTGGGCGAAATCATAATTGACATATGTATTTGTAACAATCTTGAAGTCCTATGGCTAGCTATTTAAGCCCACAGGAAAATCAAAATTGCACAACCCTACATGATAATTGTTTTTGTATTGATCAGTGTAATTATTTCAAGAAGTGAAATTTGCAGCAAGTGAAAAATTGTGATTGTGTTCATTTCAACTCACTTTTGTGATTTATTTTTGCTGAGAGAATTTGATTGTGTTGTGCCAGTGGTGTTTGACATTTTCTTATTAATTTCTATTACTTTTATGAATATCATTATATTCCCCTCGCACCAGCCTGGTTCTCGGCTCATAGCTAGCTCAGGGGTCAGGATCCAAGGTGCATGATATGCGTCTCAAGTAGGGATGAAGAAAATAATATGTTAAATAGTTTGTTGTGTGACACCTTGAGTGGGAGGGAAGGAACTTCCAGTGTTGAGGGTGGTCCTCTCAATAAACAGTTACATATTTTAGGATCTCATTAAAATACGTGGTAGAAACCACTCAGCCTGCTCATGGAGTTTTAGTAGACCCATAAGCATTCAGTAGAGGTATGGGCAACAGAACACAGTACTTTTTATAGAGAATTGTTCTCTTTGTCCTGTTCTGGCTGCAAGGGACTTATGATAAGGTCTTCAGAGCCCATGGTTTAACACTATTCATGCTCGTGTAAAAGAAGCTCTAGAGTCAATAAGACATGACAGTTTCACTGGACCACTGTTGGTAGGACAGCCTGCTCCAAAGTTATCTGCCATAGAGGAGAAGACAGAAGACATCCAAAATGAAGAACATTTCTGACGACTAACATCATTAACCTTTCAGAGGGAATATTGGGGGTGAAGTGCTATGGACTTAGGCCTCTCTGTTGGCTGCAAGTCAGGAATCAGGACCCTATTCACTAGAGGTGAATGATCCCTTATATGTTCTAGCCAAGCTCCCTGGAGTGTGATTGCAGAACAGAAGGACTCACCATATCCGTGCAGATTCTGAATTGGTACTCCCAGCAACCCACCTGCCTGCCTCATGCTTCTTTGTGCCACAGGATTTTCCTGGTTGGACTTCACTGTGTATTGGGCACAGTGACAAGCTTACAGACCCAATGCCGAATAACTTCTCCAGAAAGCTCCTAGAAGCCTATCTCATTGGTGTTGAGCCTCCAAAGACAAGAAAATAAGGGGGCTGTGAAGAGACTCTATCCACTGGTCCACATTTTAGGAATAGGTTTCCCTTCTCTAGTCAAAGTTATATGCTTGAACTATTGACATTGTTGCTAAGACTCTCGCCCGAACACCCCTCCTGGCCAACCCAGGGCACCTTTTGACACCAAGTTCTGCAGTTTCTGTGTTCCTTTTACAGGGGTGGTTTTGTAGTGTTTTTGGTTTGGTTGAGTAGTATTGTTTGATTCATTTTCTATATTCTTAAAGAACCTTGATCAACCATTATTTTATTTTGGAACCATTGTAGTCAAGTTGTTTTGGTGGCTTCTGTTATTAGCTCACACCCCTCCAGAAGATATAGTTTGCCCATGTCCTGCACTACCAAAATTAGTGAGGGAAAGATATGTGTCAGGCTGTGCCTGTTTCACCCTCATGATTGGGATCAATGCTGGTTTAGTAGAGGTATGGGGCTGAGTATGCGGTTTAGTCACTATTCATTCCAGTTATTTTGTCACAAAATCTTTTGCCCGGGTATCCAAAGAGAAGGGCAGATGAAGAAAAGGGTGATTCCAATTAGGGTCTGGAAAGGGACAAAGTGCAATTATTCTGCCCTTTATGCACCAGGTACACATTGCATGTGTCTCCTCTCACCACAACCCATGCAAATTCTCTGCAGGGTTCACATAGACCCAAGTCCAAAGCAGCTCGAGACATCTACTCTCGTGAAAATCATCAATGGCCCCCATACACCCCTGCAACATGTGCCTACTATTCATATGTGCGCTATTAGGGTGCTAATTCCTGCTCAAAGGTCACACATGCTGGCGACCTTGCTGACCTTATAACTAGAAATGGTCCCATTACCATATTAATTTCTGAAACGTGATTTACTGCTTCCTCCCCTAGATCTTCGACCTCCTCTGACTCCATAGCTATAATTGTCAACATACTGACCTCACAATAAAAAACTGGAGGTGGGGTAGCAGTCATCCATAAGATTAAGTAGCTCTGCACAGTAATCCCGATCCCTACACACACACATCTCCTTTGAATCTTGGCCATGCTGGTTCCCACACTCAAACAACGGAATTACATTCAACTTTATTTACAAGCCCCCAAGGGGAGTGGCCACTTAACTGATGCTCTCCCTAGCCTTCGCTCCACTGTTACAGTCTCCTATTCCAATAACATCCTCCTGTTAGAGTTCAACATCCATGAGTCTCAACCACCAAAAGACATCCTCCCTGATCGACACCATGGACCTTAAACATATGGCAAGCACCCCCATGCATGGCAAAGGCCACCTGCTCAACAATGTCTTAACTTCCTCCATGCTCCTCCCATGCTCAAACCCTCTGCCCCTTCAATGGACCAACCATGCTGCAGTCCCCCTTTTCATATAACACTCAAACGTGCCCACAAAGGCCAGGCTTGATGCCTTGTGATTAAGCAGTGCTCTTTCACGGATGTCCCACTAGATACACTAGAGGCAATCTTTGTAATGTCCCCCACCACAGTTGTTGCCTCAGCCTATCTGGATACATTCAACCACTTTGCCAAAGAACTAAACCTAAAGTCTAGTCACATAAACACCATGCGTCTGCACCTTAGTACACACCCAAGCTCTCTGCCAAACAACTGCTCAATGGGATCCCTCGAAAAGTGGTGGTGCACCCAATACAGACACATGATCCCTGTCACCAAGTTGGCTCACTGCACCTCCTTGAATTAGTTCAGCACTGTGCCAACTCAATTTATAATAGGAAAGATCTCATGGATGTCTCAAAACCAGATGGAGCTGCGCAATCTATCCCCCAGGAACTACCATACTGGACCTACTTTACCCTCCTCTATCCTAAGAATCTCTTAGACTCAGTCAATTCACTTAAACCTACAACTTACATGGGAGACTTCCTCTCAGTCAATGAAAGCACTTTCCAAAAAGCATTGACGATATCTCTCATATGACCCCTTCTCAAAAAGCATTGCTTGCCGCAGAGGACCTAGACAATGACAGACCTATAATAATCCTCCCTTTCAATGGGAGGTTTATCGAGAAAGTAGTTGCTACATCTACTTGCCAGATTGTCCAGCAAGGCCTCCTCCATGATCACCAGTCCAGCTTCTGCCTTAAATGCAGCACCGAAACTGCCACCATCAAAGTGGTGGATGGTTTTCTGCAAATGACCAGCACAGGGGACTTATGCCTCCAAGTCCTTTTTTTCTGCTGTCTGCCTTCAACACTGTCTACAAACTAACAGTTTTCTCCCTCCGTGTCAACAGGGTGGGATTCTCCAGAAGCATCCTAAATGGTTCACATCCTACCCATCCAGCAGACCATAAAGATAGGCTTATTCAGAGCCAACCAACTCCCAGTCACGCGTGGGGACCCCCAAGGTTCCAGCATCTTCCCAATAATGTTCTTTAATCTATACATGGAACCCTTGAGAACTTTCTTAAATGATCCCAACATAGCCATCTATCAGTACGCTGATGACATTAAGCTGTACCTCAAGGGCAGTGGCTCCAGGACATAGCTCACCACCTTGAATGCCTGGCCACCATCCAAACATAGATGTGACACTCCTACCTCAAAGTTATCACGACCAAGACCGAATTCAAATTTAACAGTCCCCTGCCAAACAACAGGTTATGTAACAATGGCTGTATGACATGCGCCGTAAGGGTTCACTGCGCAGCTGTCAAACACAGCTAAATCCTTGCGTTGTACTGTTGACTGTAGTCTTTCCTTCCAAAAGCACATTGCTAAGAAGGCACAAACTGCATGACTACAGATCCCCACACTCTGCAAAATCAAAACATTCAAGCCCCCTCATGACTCTCGCAAGGCCGATCAACCACTCTTGATGGCAGCGTACCAGGCTGCAGCCCGCCCCATTCAAGGCACCCACAAATCAAACCGTATCTCTCCTACACGCACAAGATTCACTGGCACCTCCTCCCCACCAAGATCACATTAAACATTGCATGTATCACCTACAAAGCGGTCTTGAATGGAATAGCAACATACTTGATGGCTAAACTCCACACTTCTGGGGGATCTCATGCCTCATGCAGCAAAACCATCAACAATGTTGGATTTTAAGATAGCCTATAAAGAGAAGACTTACAAACAGTCCTTCTCCTGCTGTGCCCCATCCATATGGCCAGCGGTTGAACATGCCCCATCATTCTCCAGTTTTGTAGAACACAAGAAAAAGTGACTTTTTCAACAAATCCTGCCTTCCAATCCTTCCACCAACAGTACGGAGCTACAGCATAAACTGCCACATCCATGGCACCCTCCCATTCTAAAGTGTTTCACTGCTCTCCAGCTAGGTTCACGCTATAAGCAATAATAATGAAAACTAACATACAGGACAATAATAATCATGCATTATTGTGACAAAATGTTTCATGCAATAACGTTGGTACAGTTCTACATCAGTCTTTTGCTGTGATTTCAACGCCCTGAAGTAAAATGAGAGTAACAAAGAAATCAGTCACAACACAATGCTTTGGAATTTCTTCTGCTGGCAAATCAGAGATAAAATAAGAGTGTAACAACTGTGAGAAGCGTTGTGTTCCCTTTTCATTTCTCTGGAATCAGTTAACCACTCCTAGCATCCTGCAGAATTGGCAAACAACGACCCACAAACCATGCAGGGGGCTTATTGGCCAGCCGAACTGAAAGGATCTAGAATCATCCGGTCTTGCATGTTTTGGGGACATCTGGTGGCACATCATTCATATTAAAGGCTCCAGTAATGTGCCAACATTAGGACTATCGCTGGGATGGTCATTTGTGATAGTACTGAGGCTGAAGTGGTGCAATGCAGAGAGCATTTGGACTATCACCGGCATGGTAATTATTTTTGGGTATTTCTGAGGCTGAAGTGATGCAATGCAGAGAGCATAAGCACTATCGCAGGTATGTCCATTCTTTTTTGGGTAGTTCTGAGGCTAAAGTAATGCAATGCAGACAACATTAGCACTATCGCAGGCATGGTCATTCTTTTGTGGATAGTTCTGAGGCTGAAGTGTTGCAATGCAGACAGCATTTGGACTATCACAGGCATTGTCATTCTTTTTGGGTAGTTCTGAGTCTGAAGTGATGCATCTTTTTTGGGTAGTTCTGAGGCTTAAATCATGCAAAGCAGACATCATTTGGACTATCACAGGCACAATCATTATTTTATGTGCAGTTCTGAGGCTGAAGAGATGCAATGCAGACAGCATTAGCGCTATTGCAGGCATGGTCATTCTTTTGTGGATAGTTCTGAGGCTGAAGTGTTGCAATGCAGACAGCATTTGGACTATCACAGGCATGGTCATTATTTTTGGGTATTTCTGAGGCTGAAGTGATGCAATGCAGAGAGCATAAGCACTATCGCAGGTATGTCCATTCTTTTTTGGGTAATTCTGAGGCTAAAGTAATGCAATGCAGACAACATTAGCACTATCGCAGGCATGGTCATTCTTTTGTGGATAGTTCTGAGGCTGAAGTGTTGCAATGCAGACAGCATTTGGACTATCACAGGCATGGTCATTCTTTTTGGGTAGTTCTGAGTCTGAAGTGATGCAATGCAGACAGCATTAGCACTATTGCAGGCACGGTCATCCTTTTTTGGTAGCACTGAGGCAGAAGTAATGCCAGAAGCCTCATTTGAACTCAACTGAAATGAGCTGAAAGCAGAGGCTCTCTAATAAGTCAGCTTTTGTATTGGCAGTGACTCACAGAATACAATCGCGCTCTCCCAGGTGCACACTTGAACATCAGGATGAGTGGTATCGTAGGTGTAATATGCGGCAAGTGATGTCCCTTTTCTTGCATTCTGAGTGACAGGAGTGAATGATGTCATGAACGGGATGATGATGGCCACTACCCCAATCCCCTGTCTCATCAACTCACTATGCATGCTTTTGATTTCTTGAACATCTTTCTTGTAGGAAGTTTTCCGTTTTCTTCTTTTTGTCACCCAACCATGGGGCATGCAGTGAGCAAAAGTGAGACAGTATCCTGCACAAACATTCAGCGTGTGCTACCGCCACAGACTCCGGCCCAGGGGCCTTGCAGAGCGTTTGAATGATGGGGTGTAGCCTGTAAAGTGTGTGATGTAATGGCTGCCACTATGGACGGATGTGATTTGGATGTTTTTTATGATGGTGTTGAAAAAGCTGGCTGCCGCAATCCCGCTTTTCATTTTTTTTACATGGGGTTACCTCCCCATTTACCCCTCTCATGGCACCCCGCCCTGTTACGTCTCTGCATGGCTATACATGTGAATGATGAAGCTGCTCCCCACCCAAAGGCATGCAAAACAACGAGTAGGCCCAGAAAGGCTACGGTGGCAGCGACTTACCTTGACAGTACAACCAGTGCTAGTTTTAGTTTGGGCTATTTTGTGCTGCTTTAGCGCCACTTAAAAATCTACACAATTGCATTAGAGTACAGATAGGGAGAAATGGCAAATGAGGAGGGGCACAATACGTGTAGGTGCTGTTTGGATATTTGACCCCCCGGCCACCATTGATTTCCCATGGCCATGCTAATCCCGATAGCCATTCCCACCCAGCTCCTGCCCCTCGCCGCTCAAACCACCTTCTCATGGGAACTCTGAGCTCCCTTAAATCAAGTCTTACCATCTAACATTGCCCTCAAAGTGCCTGGCAGTGTTTGTTCAAAACAGTCTTCTGAGAGTTAATGACCCAAATGGAGTTTTTAAATGCGCTAGTGGTGTAATACAAATGTTTTAACCAGTTTTGCCTTCAGCCACTTGATTTATAAGCACTTTGCGTGTTCTTCACTGATGTCCTGTTAAAAGCATTAGCAAAGCCAACAGCTTGTGTACAAGTATTAGGCATTTGCCAGGCACCGTTTTTAAATGCCCAGGTACTCGCACAATTTTGCCACTGCTACAGTCAATGGCCAGTTAATACCACAACAGCAGGGCCTGGCAAGTGCATTTCCCATGTCTACACAAAATCCCTAACTTTTGGCATTACAATGCTTGTTTTTATTGCGTGGCAGGAGACCGAGAATAATACTCAGAGGAATACTTAGAGGGTGTGACTGAAAAGCGCTGAAAAGAGAAATTGTGTTTGGAGCGCGTGTGTCAGAAGACAATGGACGCCGCGCCGACATGCACAGGACAATGCAGCCTTTTAACAGCAGATGGTGGAGCTCCAAGAAATGTCTCTGCGGATACAGGGCCTCTTCATTAGCACATTCTTAACACAAATGAACAGAAAGTGACACATTTGTATCAGCACACAGTTAGAACAATTATCCCGGATGTTAGTAAATATCTTCACACATTCTTAACGTGTTCAAACCAGCTTCTGCTGGCAACGGAGATGGAAATGACGCGGAGCTTCTGGGGGTTAAATGGCTGCTTGCGGCTTAACTGCTAAATTGGCGGGTTTTGGTCGTTACAATTATTAAATACGATTTTGCAGTAAATAAATATATGCGGCAAATGCATGTAAGTACCACAGGACGACAAATGGAGCCAACCGATTTAAGCCAAATAACACACAAAGGATTTGCTGGCATCTGGCGAGAGATCTTTAAAAAAAAACAATTATTTGCTAGGTTTAAGCACAAGGCAGTTAAGCATCATAAATGTGCTCACTACATAGTAACGGCTTCTTAAACAAACTCAGCAAAGCTCAGCTATGCAAAGTTTTAACTTTGCGCAGTATGTATAAGACAGAGCCTCAGAGATGTATGTGGTCTGTTGATGTTGATAGATGTGGGGGCTAGTGGAAGACTGCAGTGAAGGCCTTCGCCCTTATTTGATTCATGGTAGATGAATGTGTGTGTGTGTGGGCGCGCACGCGCAATCCCACTGTGGTCTGAGAAGTCCATAGATGTATTGGGAGGGATGTTGATGGTCATAGAAGCGTGGAGGGTGTTTTGTGTGTGGTGGTTGATACTGTGTTTGTGGCGGGACATCCAACTGTGGGCAGCAATGTGGCTGTGGTCGGTGATGCAGTGGTGCATGCTGGTGAAATTGTGGCAGTGGAGGCTGTGGAAGATGTTTTGGAGGCTGTGTTAACAATGTACTGATAACTTTGGTGATTATAAACTCGTAAATAAAAACAATTTAAAAAAATGTACTGATAACAGCCCTAATCCTGAGCCCTCAGCCTCAAGGTCTTTGCCTGATAGACACATCAGCACTTTGAGAGAAAATATCATCATAGGTTCTTTGTTTAATGCTAAAGTAAAATGTTGCCCCCGCTCTAAGGAATAGCGACATGAATTACTCAGAGCATACAGAGGTATGCAATTTTATTATGACACTGATTTCGCTAAAACAAGGTAAACATAATCATGGTAAATTTAAGAGAGAACAGGAATCTTTCATAAATTCTCGAAATGACGGGGATCCAGGGCTCTGAGATTTCCAGTGGGTGGGGGTTTCATAATTTTGGATATTGCTTGGGGAGGCCAGAGTGGTGCATCTAATGTTAGTCGAACAAGAGCTACCTTGAGGAATTAAGAGGCATCACCAGCGCTGCAAAGACTGAGGCTCATTTTGCTGCATAGCTCCATGGCCCCAAGAAGCAACTCCCTGCTTGCGCAGAGCCTCACTGGAAGTCAGTGCGGGTTTAATAGGCTAGGAATAATGAGGTGGCTCACTCTGTTGCACGGCTTCACAGGCCAAAAGGAAACAACTCCATGTTGTGCAGCACTTCACTGGTGTTAAGTGTTGGTTGCTTAGACTACCAATAATGAGGTGCTTAATGTTTCTTCATGACTTCACAGGCTATAAGTACCAACCTCACGTGTGTGCAGACCCTTGCTGGGAGCAAGTGTGGGTCACATAGAGTAGACATAATGTGGGGGTTCACTTTGCTGCATGGCTTCGCATGCAATCTGATAACTAACCCCACATGTGGGCAGAAACTCACTGGAAGGCAGGACAGATGGCATCAACTGGCCTTGAGGGGGCTCACATCGCTTCACAGATTCGCAGGCTGACTGAGCAAGTTCCATGTTTGTACAGCACTTCATTGGAAGCCAGTGTGGGGTGCATAGATTAAGAGTAATGGGGTGGCTCGCTTTGCTGCACGACTTCACAGGCTTTACGAACCAGCCTCACACGTGTGCACAACCGCATTGGAAGCCAGTGTGGATTGTATAGAGTAGAAATAATAGGGTGGCACACTTTGCAGAATGGCTTGACAGACTACAAGAATCAATCAATCGCAGGTTTTTGTGGAGTCTCCCTGGACGCCTGTGTGGGTTGCACAAACGTGCATTAATGAGGTAGCTCACGTTGCTCTAGGGCTTCACTAGCTACAAGAAACAACCCCATGTACAGCACTTCATTAGTTCCAAGTGCGAACATTTTATATGGCAAGAATTTGATGGAAACCAGACATCTGAGTCTAAAGACATGAACCACAACTCATAACCATTAAAAACACAAAATCCTTCCACTTGGTCCTTATCCTCATGGAACACCAGAGGCCATTCCCATCTGTTTGAACTTCCAGCTCCTGAACTTGAACCCTTCCAAATCTTATGCTTTCAAGAAACATGGACCACGAACGCGCCCAGCTGCAACAGCTTTATAATGCTTCTGAATCCTGCAATAAAAAGAAAGCAAGGAAGAGCCTCCTCGGGCCTTCTCACCATGATTAAAATCGATCAAAACTGGAGCTTGGTTGACACGACAAACATTAACCCCTGGATTGAAAACACGATTATAGCGATTAAGAGGGATGGTACTCAACCTAACCAATCTCTCACCAATGCTGCCCACGTAAGATTCATAGCGATCTTAAATCTCTACTGGAACCCTGTGGCTATCAATGATGACAACTTCCTAGATGGTATTTTTATGACCATCGACAGTTCAGCCGCCAAAAACCAGAATATAGATTTCATAATCTGCGGAGATCTCAACATCCATATGTTTGCATTGAATGGTCAGCCTTTAGTCCACAACGATCTATCACTAAGATCACGTTGATGGATCAAAGAAATAACCACCAGAAATGTGGACACTCCTCAGATGATCAAACCCGCTTGACTCCCACATGGTCACGCGGAAATTCCGGGGCAATAATAGATTACATCTATATATCTACAGGCATCAGTAACTCATTAGTGAACTCCAAAACGATTCCAACCACGAAGAGCGATCATTACAAGCTGACAATGAGTGGTGTAGGCTTATTCGTCCAGAGAAAGAATCAATCCATCCCTTCATTGGAAATCATGGGAGCAAACTCAAGACTGAGATTAAGTCACAAGCAATCTACTCATCTGCTGATGCTCTTTCAAAAAGCAAACATGAAAGACACAGACAAATTGAATTATGAATGGCTCCTGATTTCATATAGAGCAAAGGGGCCTATTGCTGGGAAAACTATCCATAAAAACCACTATAACCCAGAACTAGCAGATAAAAAGAAAGTTCTACGGAAAAATCTACATCTCTGGAGAAAAAACATCAACGCAAAAAATATTCAAAAAATCAAAAAAGCCAAACAAAGTTATTCAAATTGGAAAAAAAACTCACATCATGACATTGCAACAAACCAAAGCTGAAGCCATCCTAGCTACATTCAAAAACCATAACCTGAGAGATGTGTGGAATCTGCTCAATCACAACTCTCAGTATCAGCAACAATTTGTATCTAATAGGTCTGAAAATAAATGGGTTCAACATTTCACCACTTTATACAAACCCTGTCCTTCAGACAACATCAACACTGACACACTCCATTCCAAGAAATGGAATCTAGTCTGGGCTAAACAAGACTTTATGGAGATGATAACCAAACTCAATGCCGTCCAGGCTCCTGGCCCAGACGGCCTCTCCAATGCCATCATGAAAACGCTCCTGACACCTGGGCGAATTTGACGGACCATCTGCTTACTTAATCAACAAACTAAAGCAGATACCTAGCACCTGGAAAATGGCAACGCTCATTCCTGTTTTCAAACAAGGTGAATGGGAGGAACCATCTTGTTGCCGACCTATCACCCTCCTTGACCTTCTAGGCAAACTGTTTGCTACCTACCTATTGCAAAAACTCACTGTGTGGGCTAACCAAAAGAATAGATTTGCCATTCGTCAAACAGGATTTACAGCAAATGTTGGAACCAACGTAAACCTCTTGATCTTAAACCTAATAAAGCACAAAGGCATACGGAACAAAACCCAGGTCTATGTAGCCTTTGTAGATCTTCACATTGTGGGTTGGACGCCATAAATATGCAAAAACTGTGAAACAAACTTTTGGCTTGGAAATGCCCCTCTGAGATCATTGAGCCGATTAAACTTTTGTACTCTAATACTTCAGTTACCATCAGACTCTCAAAAGAAGATGCCATGACCTCCCCAATTAAGACATGGAAAGGATTGAAGCAAGGATGCCCCCTTGCCGCAAACCTATACAATCTTTTTACAGCTGACTTTGAAGATTGCATTCAAATTAACTTACTGAACCCACCAAAGATCAATTTCATGCCGGCTCCGGCCATGATGTATGCTGACGACATCGTGCTACTGGACAAAATGACAGCTGGCTTACAGAATATCCTGCGAATGATGGAAGAATACATGCAGTATAATGAACTACAAATCAATGTACAAAAATGAAAATAATGAAATTAACGAAACAAACAAGAAAGAACCGTCGGAGAGCAACACTTACCCTAGATGACAAAGATCTAACAGAAGTAAACACCTTTAAATACCTTGAAATTATAATAAACCAATCCAGGTCTGAAAAAGAGTGGGTGACCAGCATAGAAGGGAAGATGCTATCCTTAGCTAGACAAGGCTGCTTGTTACATAGACAATATGGAAAGTTTTGTTCAAACCCATCATCACATTTTTTCAACAAAATGTTATACCAATCATAACACTTGGGAGTGAAGCGATGATCAATGCATCTCAGATAAACTGGCCCCACATTGAAGCTTCTTTCTGGCGAAAGATTCTGAAACTTCCTAACAACTTTCCAGTGGCCAGAATAAGATTTAAAGTAGCAATAAAGTCATTAGAATCCATCGTTCTATGGAAACAACTGGACCTACTTGGTAAGCTGATGAAGAGCGATAAAACGCCGGCCATTTAAATATTGTGAGATATCCCTAATGCAATGAATAACATCATACTGAAAGTGTGGAAACATGAGTTAGAACAAAGGATGAAATGGAAAGATATTTCAACAGAAATGTTAATAACTCGCCCCGCAAAATGTTCAAGCTAGGAATCAGCACAATGACTGGATGCAAACAACACTTGACAAAGCAAAGTACATCACGAATCTTCCATGTGCCAGTGACATCCGAGCTATCAACAAACTCCCTCAGTATTTGTCTCTTTTCCCGTATCATATTATTCGTGATATGTTTATGAAATTTTGCTTGAATGTCATCCCAACCCGCTACAGACTGGCGAAAACTAGACAAATCCTCATGTCTGAGCCTTTTTGACATAATATGTGCAAAGAATGACAAAGTGGAAAGTTTATGTATAAACGATATCGTTTTAATAATAATAAAAAATAATAATTTTGCGGTGGCTCACTTTGCTGCATGGCTTCACAGACTATAAGCAAACCACACATGTGCAGAACCTTGGAGCCAGTGCAGGTTGCATAGACTAGTAATACTGTGATGGCTCACTTTGCTGCACGGCTTCACAGACTATAAGCAAACCACACATGTGCAGAACCTTGGAGCCAGTGCAGGTTGCATAGACTAGTAATACTGTGATGGCTCACTTTGCTGCATGGCTTCACAGACTATAAGCAAACCACACATGTGCAGAACCTTGGAGCCAGTGCAGGTTGCATAGACTAGTAATACTGTGATGGCTCACTTTGCTGCATGGCTTCACAGACTGTAAGCAAACCACACATGTGCAGAACCTTGGAGCCAGTGCAGGTTGCATAGACTAGTAATACTGTGATGGCTCACTTTGCTGCATGGCTTCACAGACTGTAAGCAAACCACACATGTGCAGAACCTTGGAGCCAGTGCAGGTTGCATAGACTAGTAATACTGTGATGGCTCACTTTGCTGCATGGCTTCACAGACTGTAAGCAAACCACACATGTGCAGAACCTTGGAGCCAGTGCAGGTTGCATAGACTAGTAATACTGTGATGGCTCACTTTGCTGCACGGCTTCACAGACTGTAAGCAAACCACACATGTGCAGAACCTTGGAGCCAGTGCAGGTTGCATAGACTAGTAATACTGTGATGGCTCACTTTGCTGCACGGCTTCACAGACTGTAAGCAAACCACACATGTGCAGAACCTTGGAGCCAGTGCAGGTTGCATAGACTAGTAATACTGTGATGGCTCACTTTGCTGCATGGCTTCACAGACTGTAAGCAAACCACACATGTGCAGAACCTTGGAGCCAGTGCAGGTTGCATAGACTAGTAATACTGTGATGGCTCACTTTGCTGCATGGCTTCACAGACTGTAAGCAAACCACACATGTGCAGAACCTTGGAGCCAGTGCAGGTTGCATAGACTAGTAATACTGTGATGGCTCACTTTGCTGCACGGCTTCACAGACTGTAAGCAAACCACACATGTGCAGAACCTTGGAGCCAGTGCAGGTTGCATAGACTAGTAATACTGTGATGGCTCACTTTGCTGCACGGCTTCACAGACTATAAGCAAACCACACATGTGCAGAACCTTGGAGCCAGTGCAGGTTGCATAGACTAGTAATACTGTGATGGCTCACTTTTCTGCATGGCTTCACAGACTATAAGCAAACCACACATGTGCAGAACCTTGGAGCCAGTGCAGGTTGCATAGACTAGTAATACTGTGATGGCTCACTTTTCTGCATGGCTTCACAGACTGTAAGCAAACCACACATGTGCAGAACCTTGGAGCCAGTGCAGGTTGCATAGACTAGTAATACTGTGATGGCTCACTTTTCTGCATGGCTTCACAGACTATAAGCAAACCACACATGTGCAGAACCTTGGAGCCAGTGCAGGTTGCATAGACTAGTAATACTGTGATGGCTCACTTTTCTGCATGGCTTCACAGACTATAAGCAAACCACACATGTGCAGAACCTTGGAGCCAGTGCAGGTTGCATAGACTAGTAATACTGTGATGGATCACTTTGCTGCACGGCTTCACAGACTATAAGCAAACCACACATGTGCAGAACCTTGGAGCCAGTGCAGGTTGCATAGACTAGTAATACTGTGATGGCTCACTTTGCTGCACGGCTTCACAGACTGTAAGCAAACCACACATGTGCAGAACCTTGGAGCCAGTGCAGGTTGCATAGACTAGTAATACTGTGATGGCTCACTTTGCTGCACGGCTTCACAGACTATAAGCAAACCACACATGTGCAGAACCTTGGAGCCAGTGCAGGTTGCATAGACTAGTAATACTGTGATGGCTCACTTTTCTGCATGGCTTCACAGACTATAAGCAAACCACACATGTGCAGAACCTTGGAGCCAGTGCAGGTTGCATAGACTAGTAATACTGTGATGGCTCACTTTTCTGCATGGCTTCACAGACTATAAGCAAACCACACATGTGCAGAACCTTGGAGCCAGTGCAGGTTGCATAGACTAGTAATACTGTGATGGCTCACTTTTCTGCATGGCTTCACAGACTGTAAGCAAACCACACATGTGCAGAACCTTGGAGCCAGTGCAGGTTGCATAGACTAGTAATACTGTGATGGCTCACTTTTCTGCATGGCTTCACAGACTATAAGCAAACCACACATGTGCAGAACCTTGGAGCCAGTGCAGGTTGCATAGACTAGTAATACTGTGATGGCTCACTTTTCTGCATGGCTTCACAGACTATAAGCAAACCACACATGTGCAGAACCTTGTAGCCAGTGCAGGTTGCATAGACTAGTAATACTGTGATGGCTCACTTTGCTGCACGGCTTCACAGACTATAAGCAAACCACACATGTGCAGAACCTTGGAGCCAGTGCAGGTTGCATAGACTAGTAATACTGTGATGGCTCACTTTTCTGCACGGCTTCACAGACTATAAGCAAACCACACATGTGCAGAACCTTGGAGCCAGTGCAGGTTGCATAGACTAGTAATACTGTGATGGCTCACTTTTCTGCACGGCTTCACAGACTATAAGCAAACCACACATGTGCAGAACCTTGGAGCCAGTGCAGGTTGCATAGACTAGTAATACTGTGATGGCTCACTTTTCTGCATGGCTTCACAGACTGTAAGCAAACCACACATGTGCAGAACCTTGGAGCCAGTGCAGGTTGCATAGACTAGTAATACTGTGATGGCTCACTTTTCTGCATGGCTTCACAGACTATAAGCAAACCACACATGTGCAGAACCTTGGAGCCAGTGCAGGTTGCATAGACTAGTAATACTGTGATGGCTCACTTTTCTGCATGGCTTCACAGACTATAAGCAAACCACACATGTGCAGAACCTTGGAGCCAGTGCAGGTTGCATAGACTAGTAATACTGTGATGGCTCACTTTGCTGCACGGCTTCACAGACTATAAGCAAACCACACATGTGCAGAACCTTGGAGCCAGTGCAGGTTGCATAGACTAGTAATACTGTGATGGCTCACTTTGCTGCACGACTTCACAGACTATAAGCAAACCACACATGTGCAGAACCTTGGAGCCAGTGCAGGTTGCATAGACTAGTAATACTGTGATGGCTCACTTTGCTGCACGGCTTCACAGACTATAAGCAAACCACACATGTGCAGAACCTTGGAGCCAGTGCAGGTTGCATAGACTAGTAATACTGTGATGGCTCACTTTGCTGCACGGCTTCACAGACTATAAGCAAACCACACATGTGCAGAACCTTGGAGCCAGTGCAGGTTGCATAGACTAGTAATACTGTGATGGCTCACTTTGCTGCATGGCTTCACAGACTATAAGCAAACCACACATGTGCAGAACCTTGGAGCCAGTGCAGGTTGCATAGACTAGTAATACTGTGATGGCTCACTTTGCTGCATGGCTTCACAGACTATAAGCAAACCACACATGTGCAGAACCTTGGAGCCAGTGCAGGTTGCATAGACTAGTAATACTGTGATGGCTCACTTTTCTGTATGACTTCAAAGGCTACGACAACCTCACATGTGTGCAGACCTCACTGGAAGCCAGGGCAGGTTGCATAGACTAGAAATAATGAGGTGGCTCACTTTGCTGCATGGCTTCACAGACTGTAAGCAAACCACACATGTGCAGAACCTTGGAGCCAGTGCAGGTTGCATAGACTAGTAATACTGTGATGGCTCACTTTTCTGTATGACTTCAAAGCCTACGACAACCTCACATGTGTGCAGACCTCACTGGAAGCCAGGGCAGGTTGCATAGACTAGAAATAATGAGGTGGCTCACTTTGCTGGACAGCTTCACAGGTTACAGGAATCAACTCCATGCTCCAGGTTTACCATCACTGTATTGGAGCAAGTGTGGGTTGCATAGATTAGCAATAGTGCGTTGGCTCAATTTGATGCATCGCTTAGCAGGCTTTAAGAACCAATCTCATTGGAAGTAAGTTAGTGTTGTATATACTAGCAACAATGAGTTGGCTCACTTTGCTACATGGCTTTACAGGCTATAATAACAAACTCCATTTTGGGGCAGATACTAACTGTGGGTTTTGGATACGATCAATTATGTGATCTATCAAGTTACATACAGTAGATTTCTTGTATTCTGCATAAACATTCCTTCCATCCTCATCAATGAAAGCGGAGGCTCAGCTGAAAGGTCATTTGCACCAGGGAAAGACAGATTGACCAATCACAATCTGCCTTTCCCAAGCGCAATTGTGTTTTCACCACCTGCAACCTCCGGATAAAATAAGAAAGGCAACCAGGTCCCTTTTCGAATGATAGTGGCCATTTTGGAACATGTTTTGTATGAACACCATCATCCGAAAAGGGACCTAGTCCCTTTTCCATTTTAACTCCAGCAGCCATTTTATTTTTAAATGTTTTCACTGACAGGAAATTTGCTTGCGCTGAGCTGATCTCCCATTGGAAAAAAAAGAAAATCATGTGCGCCCTGGTAATTCCCAGGGTTCAAATAGCTTTCACCCCCGTGGCGGGAGCTGACATGGCCAGTAACAGCCCACAGCCCTTGCCAAGGTAGGCTGTTACTGGCTACGTTAGTCCCCCGCCATGAAAGCTGTATTCACGTGATCAAGGCACACCAGTAAAATGGTTTTAACCATTGATTCAGGTGCAGGCGTAACTCTTAAAGCTTCAGAGAAATCAATGTCCAGAACATTTGTACAATAGGGTGATTGGCTCCAGCTTTTGCCCTATATGATCAGTAATAGCTCATGCCCAATCTCAAGTGTTTCTCAGATTTTCAATTCATCACCACTCAAGGGGTGTCATTTGGGGACCAAGAGACGTCGCAACTGAGACACCTGGCAACTCCAGTACGACCCCTGGCACTGTCTCTGTGACCCCTGGTTAAGGATTGCTAAAGCAGCGAAAAATCAATAGTAAAGAGGGCACAGACGACAGCCCTCTTTACTATAATTTCTTTTTGAAGTCACTCTAACATCAGAAATGACTTAATAAATAAATAATTTCTTAGATCTGAGGCCCCACCCACACAGGACATGGAAGGTGGAAGGCTCCAACTCCCCTGCTCTGAGCATCACATGAACCAGAGCTAATTCTTTGCATGCATGGAGCATGGAAGCCAGAGAGTCTTGCCTGCATAGGAGTTCCTCTGAGCAACAATGCATTTAGAAAAAGGTCAGAACATTTTTTTTGTAAATGTGTGTGCATATATGCATGCAAGGGATGCAAGGGTGTGTATGTATATGCATATTATGTAATGTGTGTGAGTACATGATGTATTTGTGGCTAGGTGTGCATGTGTGAGTAAATGGGTGCACGTGTAAATGAGCATGTGAACGCTCTGTGAATGTGTGTGCTTGTGTTCAATGCCTGGATCACATACCAGTAATCATCATTACTCCTAGCCCTAGTCCAACTCTTCCTCCTCCCAGAACTTGCTATGATGCACCTTGCCTCATACATAAGTGCTGGGGTGAGGAAGAGGGGTATGGAGGTAATGCTGGGCCAAGGAGGTGATTTGGGGGTCTGAAGGAGGAGAGTGGGAGACAGAGGGAACGTGTGGTGAAGGTGCGGTAGGAGGGGGTGCGCTAAAATGCTAAAACGTGATGGGCATCCATGATAAACCAGGCATGATGTGTTATTAGTGGTTAGACTGGCATTTTGGTATAGCCAGTCTAGTCTTGTCTTAATGTGAATGCCATTTTTACTGGACATCTATAATAAAGTAATCATGATAAGTGTTATTACCTGTTTATACTGGCATTTGAGTGCAGCCTGTCTAGCCATGTCTTACTGTGTCATTGCATATTTTTCTGGGCATCTATACTGAAGGAAGCATCATTAGTGTTGTTACATGTCTAGACCAGCATTTTGGTGCAGCAAGTCAAGCCATTTCTTACTGTGGCATGATGTTTTCTTCTGGGCATCTCTGCTAAAGAATTCATGATAAGTGTTATTAAGTGGTTTGATTTGCATTTTGGTGCAGCCAGTCTAGGTATGACGTACTGTGGCAATGCATTTTTTACTGTTCATCATCAAGGCTACAGAAAACATGATAAGTGTTATTACAGTGTCTGGCCTACATTGTGCAGCCAGTTTTTACATGTTTTCTTATGTTGACATTGCATTTTCAATAGCAAAGTGTCAAGATAGCTCAGCGGTTTCAGCGATCACTGAAGCTATCTGTGTGTGTCCAGCAGGTCGCAGGTTCAAATCCTGGCAAAGCCAACTCAGCCATTCTTTCTTCCGAGGTTGATAAATGACTACCAACTTCAGTTGGGATGAGAAATGTGTGTAAATATGTGCATGTACCGTGCAATATAAATAACAAATCAACATAATTAATTTAAGCATTAATGCTCCTGTGCACTGTAGTGGCTTGTATCAATTGGATATTTGCATACTATATTACCACAGCAACTAGTAACGTAGGGGCTCTACTTTTCATATAATGAGAACACCAGACATGCAGCTATAGTTGGCATAGTATGGAAGTAACTGGCCATACAATGCTGAAGTGGCATATCTATGGCAGTGCCTTGAACTATGTCGTTATTGGGTCTAACCCTGTTATATCTTGAACCCATCCATGGCATATGAAGGCAGCACCCTTGTTAAAACATGGTTGGTATACAAAATATTCTTGTCTGGGTTAGTACCTATTTAGTATTTGAAGATTTTTACATATATGACTTTTCTTTACACCGCAAGCCATTTCTGGTGAGGTCACCAGGGTTAAAGAAGAACTGATATCATCTGGGTCAAACGTCAAGTGGCATCACTTCCTGTGATGTTATCAGGTCTCTGATGTCACTTCCGCTACCCAGAGCATTTTGGCAAATCAACGTACCTGCATATCTCCCTTGTTAGATTTGAGCGCCTGCCCATTTTGCTTAATCCAAGAGGCCACAGTAACCCATCAGGCTTTTTGTGAATGTACACCACTCTTGCTCCTAACCAATAGCTGTTAGAAGGTCCAATGCACAGTAGGAAATGTCGAAACACGATGAGCCATCTGCTCCCCCCTTCTGCAGGCACATGTAGGATATCATTAACACACATTGCTATGCTTTTGGCCCGTCGGTTTACTCACATGTAAAGCCTGTCTTCCCCCAGGTATGTGGGTGGAGTTGCTAGTGACCTGCCGCCTTTGCCGCTCTTCTGGCGGATTAAAGGGGGTCCGCATTTTGCTTCCTCTACCTTAGCAGAGGAAGGCGATTGGGGATTACCTGCTGCAGGCACAGGGACTCAATAGTACACTTAGGAAGGTCAGGTTGCATACAGCTAGCAACACTACAGCTTAAACTCGAGCACAGTTGTGCATCCGCCAACGAATGAAACGTGATTGACTCAGCCTTTCACTCCCTATCTGGTATCTCCTCCCTGTAACCCTCTGGTATCTGGAGAGCCGTGACCTTTCATAGGTAAAACTTACATCCCACCCTTTACTTGAATCTGTATTATGCAACTATGGTACGGTATCCCCTTGTTGTACAGTGCTCCGTTACTTCCAGCAAGGTTTACGCTGTATGAAACCCAGCACACACACGCACACGCCTACTATAGGTTCTGCACCTGACACAGATCTGGAAAGGATGCAAACCCCTGTGAGTTAAAGGATTAACATTTGACCAACAAGCCTGGTGACAGGTGAACCGAATGTAAGAAAATGTAAGCTGTATGCTTCCTTATACAAACCCTAAGTAGTTTCAAACAACAGATTCATCTTCCCACCTTTCCTAAGCATAAACAAACATTTTATTAAGCATCAACACACATGAGAGCAAATATTATCTTTGGTGTTGACCTTTACAGATGAATAGTTTTTTGCAGCATGTTTACTTCTTCATTTTTTTTTCGAGTGACGCATACAGTGGTTTCTAAGGTGCAGGTCCGGCTTTAGGGGCAGCAGCGCCCTGTGCGAATTGGCGTCCCTGCGCGCCCCTGGTCAACAGGGGGTGGGGCAGTGCCACTTTTTTTGTTTTAACCTACTCGCTCCGGCGAGGAGGTAATGATATAAATAGGGTGCATCAGCGCCCTGTTGTTGTTGAATGCGCTCTACTGCTGCGGGCGCATTTGGTAACAGTGAAGCGCCTGCCACGCCTTCTGCCACTATGCCATCTCAGGGGAGCCCTTGAAAGATTCTCCCAAGCTGGCATGGTGGGGGGCTAATGGCACCTTTTGTTGTTGAAGGTGCCCGCGGCGGAGGGGCGCATTTGGTGACAATGGGATGCTGAGCACCCTATTGGGCGGGCGCATTTAATAGCAACAGCCCACCTTCTGTGCCTTCTCCCGCTATGCCAGCTCGGGGGAGCCCTTAAAAGACTCCCCCGAGCTGGCGTGGCAGGTGCTAATGGTGCCCCGGGGGCGTGCCCCCCTGGGCGGTCGCCCGGCTCGCTCCCCCATAAGGCAGGGCCGGCTAAGGTGTGTGTTCCACTGCCTCCAATGCGCTGCATGTCAATTGTGAACTGGTGCGGCACCGGGAGCAGCTGTGAACCTCCTTTGCCGCTCTTTCGCACTAGCACCACTAGTACGGTTGATTCTCTCTTCACCTACGCCCTGGTCACTGTCATTGTGTCCTGGACCTCATCATTGTGCTCTGGTCATTTCAGTGCACTGATTGCCCTTCTCTGGCCCTTCGTGCTAGTCCCTCTTGGCAGGGGTCAAGTCTTAAAAGAAAAAGTGGGGGGACTCATTAGCATACCAATTGAATGTGGCGTCTCCAGAAATTAGCATATCGAGGTGCCCTCTGAAAAAGGTGGGTGACTCCGTCCACCCACGTGTACCCTTGACTTGAGCCCTGCCTCTTGGCCTACTCCTCTACCCACACTGCCCAATCAGTGAGTTCTATCATTACCCCCTCATCTGCTCCCTCTCCTTCAGTGAGTCTTGGCATACCCCATTAGCCTCACGTTCCTCTTCCTCGTCTCAGAACGCACTGATCTGAAGATGATCCATTTTCCACCAGCTTCTCCTACCCTCTTCTTTTAAATCCCATTTTGGCCACGCCACCATCTGGATTTAAGATCCACAGCCCAGAGAAACCAGTCCAGTTTTTTCTTCTGTATACCCGAACAGTGTTCTGCAGTATTTTGGCTGCTGGACTCCAGTGCATCAATTCTTCTCAGAAATAAATGAAGGATCTTTCATGGCCCCAGCCCATCAGGTCAGTCGGAGCCAGGTGGAACAGTGGAAACCAAGGCTCGGCCTAGACCCGCAGTTCTGCCGCAAGATTTGGCAGCCTCTCTCCGGTCTGTTGGGCTGCACCGAAGAGCCAAAAAGAGAAAGGTCCCCTCTGAACCAGAATAAGGAAAACTGGGCAACAATCTAACAATGGAAAGCATGGGACTTAATTTCCAATCATAGCTTGTGCTCGTGTAGGAGCAGCAGGTAGCGCTTGGCACACAAACTGCGGGCACACGTCGCCCATTCCAGAGCCCCCAAAACATGAAACGATTCCAGTGATGGGTTAACATGCTCAGAACAGAAAACACAGTCTAGCCTAGTGCCATGCCTTCCTTGCTATCCTCGCAGCTTCTCCCCCAATCGCCCAAGGAAAAGGCAGGGGACAGGCATGGGGAACATCTACGCTGCACCCCACCAAACTGATCAAAAAGGACGACATAAATGTGAAAATAGCAAGACCTGCTTTCAAACTACTGGCTCTCCTATTGCCTTTCTTCCTTGTCCTTATCAGAACCAGTCTGTGAGGGCAATGATGAGGACACTGAAGCTATGGAGGAAGTGTTGACCCAGTTGTGAAAAGCCAGATCTAGTCAAAGGAAATTAGAGTCTTATGGTGCAACAGTTTGGGGGAACGCCAAGAAGGGACTCTCACCCATGACACATTAAGGCAAAGCTGTTAATGGAGTTGGAGGTTCTGGAAGGCATTGCAATTCCACGTTTTATGGCAAAGCTTTACCCTCTGACTGGGTCGGATGGAACAGTACCTACTTCTCTAGAAGTACACTCCTTGCAATTGTCCGTGAGGTCAACAATCCAAGGCTCCAGAAGAGGCATCACTAAAGGAGCCAGTGGAAAAAGAAGTCAACACACCACTGCAAGAGAATGCCACCGGTGCACATGTAGCCATGAGGAGCAATGTTCATTGGGGTTACACCATGCAGGTCCCTTTTGATAACTTTCAAGACCATGCGCAGGCAATCATTGCAGGCAAGGCCTGTACATAGTTATTCCTCCTATAATGGGGTGGGATCAGCTGCTCTAACTGTGGGTACAGCAATTGCTCCCAGGAGACAGGTACATGTTATAGACTGGGCAAAAGACGTGGCGCGAATTTCTGCAAGCGCTGCACTTACTTTTAAAGAGGTGAGGCTCTTTGATGTGGAGATGGAAAACAAAGTATACAGAATACACATTCAGGACAAATCACATGAAAACCTTTGCAAGATGAACCAATTGTATCTGTCATCTTTATGTGCCTCACAATGATGGGGGGCTAATAGACTCTCTCTTAGAAAAGGGAAGGAACAGACCTTTAGACATCGCCCTAAAATCACCTTTTAGGGATCCAAGTCCAGCTCTGCAGCCAGGATGGCTAGGTCCTGACTGGCCACCACACCTTTGGCAGAGTGCACTGGGGAGAGGCTTATCATTTTCAAGCAGCAGTGCAGAAATAGCATTTCCCATGGTTGTTGAAAGTCATGCAAATGTTGTATGCCATCAATCGTTCCACAAAATCCCCGAGTACTGAACGATCAGGAAGCCTTGGCCTCAGAAGCCACTCATAGGAAAGCCCTTTGTGTCAGAGGTATCTCCTAAGAAAGAAAGCCTTGTGTACATTCTACAAGAGCAGAAGGTAGATTGGAGTGATGCCCAGTTGCATTCCTTCTGCAGAATCCCTTCAGGGAACATTGAATGCTTCTGAACCTGAAGCAGTCAATGGTTTAGTCAAAACAGAAACACTGCAAAGGTTAGTTTCACTGATTGCCATTGAAGACTACTTTGTCTCACTGGATCTAAAGGAGGCCACATGCCCATCCAGCATGAAGATCAGTGGTTCCTGGGGTTTGCAGTCCAGAACCAGCATTTCCATTGTACTCCCCTCCCATTAGGCCTAAGATCTTCCCACAGATTGTTTTCAAAGACCTTGTCACTTTTTGTAGGGTGCCTGAACAGGGAAGGGGTGGAAGATTTCACATATCTCACGGATTGGCTCATCCCAAGAGGTGTGTAGAACCTGAAGTATAAAAAACATCAACTGTGAACAAGACTGGAATTTGTGATGAACTTAGAACAATCTCATCTCCAGCGAGCCATAGAGTTGAGGTTAATTGGTGCATTAATCCACACTTGTCTCAACTTAGTGGAAATCTATAGATAAACAGCTGGGTGATCAGGAGGGTGGTGTATACATGTTTCAGGGTGCAGGCAACACCCGCAAGGCACTGGTTACAATGCAGTGGTTGATTGGGGCCACTGCCTTGATGACCCCATGGGACCCGCTGCCTCTGAGAATACGGTTATTCCATCTTCACAGGCATTTGAGCCTGCTCTCCATTGACTTTGATATGTTGTTCCAATTCCTCTATCCCTAGAGTTTTTGAACCAAGAACATCTTCCCTAGGGGCTTCCTCGTCCTCCAATGGATTACATTTTTCTCTCCATGGAAGCCAGCACCAGGGGCTGGGAACCCCTCCTTTGGAATGCCTGGGCTCAGGGGCAATGGGATTGAATAGTACACTATAGATGTTTCAACTGGAGGCATTTAGTGGCAGTGCAGAGGGCTCTCTTTGTATTTCACTCTCCTGTCAAGGGGCTCCCAGTGCTGGTGCAATCAGACAACACCACAGCCATAACCTAAGGTCGACAGCATCCTGGGGGATTTGGCAGAGAGGAATCTGCCCTCCCTCTGTGCAATTCACACAAGTGAAGAAAATAAAATACTTTTTCATTTAGTGTCTTTCTAATGTAATGGTGTATTTCTCCAACTACTGCCGGATCATTGTACAAAGCTTTTAATAATATAGTGGATGCTATATAAAGTATTAAAAGCATAAATATGTTGAAAACGGGTGGTCTTTTTGTATCAGGTTGAATAACATTGGTGTTTAATTCAGCTTGATAGTGTGCTTACTTCAAGTGGACGTATATTTCAAATCAGAGCAAACTAGCCCTTCCTCCCACCCCCTCCCACCATTGGGAGTCTTCAATGGTCATTCTCATAAAAGCAAACAAACATGCCAACAATATAAAATCTGTGGGCTTCACACAAGATTAACATCTAGAGTGGCCAAAAGGTTTATTTTGGGTAGACCTCAGAAGGTATATACATCCATTTGCTGGCACCTTTTGATGCTGCACACTCATAAACATCCACCAGCTGCTACACTAGTGCAGGAGAATAAAGCAGATCAATCCTCTCGTTCACTCACTGAACTTGTGATATTGATTTATCAACAGGTGTCATGTGCAGAGGCACGAGGCCTTATCCTACAGATTAAATTCAGGGCATCATCAAATATTACATTTCACATAGAGAAACTAGTTATTCTCATAATTCTGCATACATATGACTTAAAAAAAAGCACAGAGTATGTTTTCGAAGACCAGTGTCCGCTCTTCGATTTGACATCATATTTGCACTGTCTATAATTTGTTTGAATTAATACAGTTATTACAATTCATAACATTATAAAGCAATATGCCAAATAGTATGTTGCATACCCAGGCATGCATCAGCAAACACACATTCCAGAAATTCTTATTTCATCAAATTAGCATATTTTTGCCATGAATTATAGAACAAAAAAAAAACAAATGGAATACCGTACAATACTGTAGGAGTGAAATAGGCCCCTGTCGTTGAGCATGTAAAAAATATGGAAATAGTAACCACCCAATGAAGGTCAGTGGTGTATATTCAATAGGTATGTCTAACTATGAGGCAGGCCAATAGGTATATCTAGCCAATCACATAGTGTGACATAGCCATGGCATAATCATGGGAACGTTGGACAGTTTAAAAAAAAAGAGTGAGGACAGAGGAGAGCATTCTGACATTGGAGTGCTGCAGCAAAGAAGAACACCTGTCCCCATTATTTATGACTGCTGAATTGGGATACCATATGGAAAATGTGGCCTTGTTCATGAGGGATTGGAACCAACTTAATCTTAGACAGTCTTGACTTCATAGAAGGGGCCATGAGGAGTCTGCTGACTCAGACTTCCCTATGGAAAAATGAGCTGTGCCTTTTGCTATATGAAAACCGAATGAAGTGTCTACAAATGATTGTTCATAGAAAGATAATAGGATATCATTGGTTCCTAGGATAGGTTACCTGTTGATTTAATTTTAGCTAAGGCTGAGAGAGATAATATTTAAATAAATACAAAAATGATTTTTCTGTGGTAAACACTGTGTAAAATAGGGAACATTTCCCAACACTGAGAGTGTTGTATTTACTAAATGATATTTTAAAAGTTCCCTAAGTGCTGAGGTAGGTGAGTCAACATAGTCTGTACATTTTAAATTGAAAACATTACTTCCCTAACCCCAAACCTGCAGAATTCTAATGCAAGTTATTATAATCGTATTGCAAACTTGCACACACATTTTAGCAGCCCAACTGTGAATTGGGTTGGTGAGTCAAAACAGTAGGTACATTTTAAATTGAAATGAAAATACTCCACTAACCTATAGACTGCCGAATTATATTGCAAGCTATTATAAGCATATTGGAATCTGCACACACCTGTTAGCAGCCCACAGCACCATATATACAAGAGAAGTGTGAGACCTGAAACAGTTCTTAGATTCTCACATGTGATGGTTTCATTGGAGAAAACAATGTTTTTGCACCTTTTGCAAATGTAACTTCATGTACTATTTGGAATTGTTTTGATGCAAAGGAAGCATTGAACGATTGGTTGTAAAGAAGCACAACGATTGTAATTAAAACATTAATATAGATATATAATTATTTATGTAAATGGATGTTTGTGTGTGAGAAAACGTGAGATAAATGCAGGCAGGTCATTTTCATTTTTGTAGAGCAGTTGTTTGAGATTGTGTAACATTGTGGTGACTTCCCCTTCCTAAAGCTGGAGATGACCATTGCCTTGATTTCACATTTAATTTCTTTATTTAAATAAGTATGAGTTTTCGTAAAACTCTGTGTTTTTTGCCCAGAATTATGGGGTGGAACTGTATAATTAGGGGGTATTAGATTGGAGTTGCCCACCTGATGTAGTATTCATATATTAATTGAAATATATCGGACATGCTAGTGGCCATCACTTACCCTACAAGGATTGGGGAACTAGGGGCACTCCGGGTTCTGTGATTCTGCAGTGTGATCCTTCCTTTACACACAAGGTTGCCTTGGCCTTCTATATGTGTCAGGATATAGTAGTAACAGGGTTGCCCTCAGACGTCTATCTGGCAGAATCTAAGGAGCTGGCAGGGATGGACCTCAGAAGGACCTTCCTGACATATGCGGAAATGTCAATGACTTGTCGAAACTCACAAAGTTTGGTTGTTACTGATGGAGCAGATGGCAGGGTTTGGAAAGTGTCAGGCCTGTCAATTAGTCATTGGTTGAAGGAAATGATCTCCTATGAATATTAATTTGCTGGGGTTCCGCTACTGATTAGAATCTGGTGACTATCCATATGTGGTATGGCGGCCTCATGGGTGGAGGCAAGATGGGCTTCCCTCCATGAGATCTGTACGACCGTCATTCCACATTCATATTAAGTTCCAGACAGTAGCTATCTGAATACGCTTAGCAGGCGTTTGCTCAGGCCGTTCTTTGGGCAGCTGATCAGTACTGGTTCATGATGTGTAAGGGATCCTTCAGATCAATCTTGTCATAGGGTGTGAAGCATATGGCTGTTTGTGTGTTTGTTTCTATGGACGGATCAATCTAACTTTTGGTATACTTTCAATTAGTAAGTAATGCAGTGAGGAAGAGGTACATAGAGGTAATGCATTAATTACTTAACGGGAACCTTCATTACCCCTAGACCTACACTACCTTGTCACAGGAGTTACGTCCACCAAGTTCTATCTGAGAAGGCACAAATTAAATCAGTGGGTTGATACAAGATTGGTTGATCTCGGCAGTGGGTCTTATACCCAGATGGGCATGTGACTGAAATGGAAATTAGGAGAGGGTTGGAGAAACTGACCAGATGACAGTGCGTCTTCAGGTTAGTGAGTACTGTGACAATGAAGAAGATTAGGACTGGGGGGTAATGATGTTTACCGTAAGAGATTAATGCATTTTAAGGTGGGACCAAGCCTGATTTGCATATGGTCTTTCCCCTTCTCTAATGGCTTAGCAGGTTGATAAACGATGGCCTGGAGGGTTGCCCCGAGCTGTGCCAGTGGTTACGATTGATTCAAAACCTTGTAGCCACCACATTTTGGTTGTGCTTTAAGTTACCCTGAGTGCGATGGGTATGCCCAGACATGGGTCCTGAGCCTGCTGGGCCTAGAGACCCAAGCTACTCCTCACTGGTGATGCCCAATGAGGCTAAAACATATGGGTGAATCCGTGTGGCCTCGCAAAGAAGGGATATGACCTAGCAGTTTGGGCTGGACTGCCCCTATTGGGGTGGAACCAAGCCTGATTTGCATATGGTATTTCCCCTTTCTGTAATGGTTAGCAGGTTTTAAAATGATGGTCTGGAGGGTTGCCCAGAGCTGTGCCAGCGATTACCATTGATTTATAATCTTCCAGCCATCACATTTTGGTTTAGCGTTAAGGAATGTTTGCAACCTGCCATTGAGTCCTGGAACCCCAGTCTATCTAGCTTCTCTGGCAGAGTACCTTAACTGGTTTCTCTTCCTGGCTCTCTCCCTAGCATGGTGTCCCAGTCAGTCCTCCTCCGGTATGTTATGCTCGGCCTTCCACCCTGCCTGAGCCCAGTACAGCATGAGCGGGGCAGAATATTGGATATGCAGCCAACTCTGAGGAGCTGCGCATGAATACTTTGCCGTACAATTTGAATGAGAGTTTTTGATTTCTAATATTATTTGGATGAATGCTCATTTCCCTTGATTTTTAAATGTAATCCTACCTTCTCTTTACAAGCTCTTGCCAGGAAATCGTTGCTTTTCAGTAAACTGCTGCGGATGTCCTCATGCAGCTGTGTGGAGGGCCTTGACGGTGCTTTGCTGGGTAACATTGCCTTGCAGAAAGGGAGATGTATTTTGTTGTGCGCTGATGCAGAAGTTTCATCTTAAAAAAACGAGACTCGTGATGGGGAAAGCCGTGAAGTAATTGCCTGTTGGCTGGTTCGGCCCCCACGCGGTGAGGGCATGCGCCTGCATCGTGTTAGCATCTGGACCTCTTTGCTCACTACACACCGGGCTCAGCGGCTATTAATCAGAGGCCTGCCGCCGCCATCGCTCTGGGCCACTCCCACTTTTATTGGCTGCTTCATGAGCGGATGAAAACATTTGAGTCATAATTAAAATGATCAGGCAAAAAACGGGTGCCACTGGGCATGCAGTTATTCACCCCCAACAAAATACAGAAACACATCAGCTCGCAGATGACAATGTTTGCGTTCAATATGACATTATTTAGTGACAATGATTAGTCAATTTGGAGGCTTGAAATAAAAATGCATTGCTACATTGACCTTAAGCGACATTCTCTCAATTGGGGCATTTTACTGGCCGCCCAGAAGTGCTAACATTAAAAAGAAATCTGTTTTTGGCCTTTATCGCTTTAGCAAAGGTGGAAAAAAAATCCATGGTGGTGAGATCCCGTTACTTCAACCAGCAAGTAAACTGGGTAATTCTGTTTCAATTCTGTCTTGTAGTGACCTAGAGCAAGATTGGGCCACGTGCACATTCCCCACAACCCATACAAATGTAATTAACTAAACCACCCATTTTGCTGCTGTTATCTACTTTGACGTGTATGTTCTTTTAATGACACGTCAAACAGACAAAATGATTGCTGTATAACCCATCTCTGTATAGAATGTTGCAAAGGTTATAGTGGGTTATGGCGGTGGAAGAAAAAGCCCTCAACGTCGTTTTATCTCTGAAATGTTTCAGCTCTTGCTAGGCTTCATCAGTGCTGATATATTTGATAGCTTTTCCACGGCGTAGTTGTTTCTTCTAAACCCAGGTGATGATAATATCACTCAGGGGGATATCCAGTCTGTGAAACACAGGTGAGAAGCTTCTTGACAGCCATGGATTAGATTAAAACACCTCCACCGGTGAAATGAAAAGACAGCGAGACATTCTGCTTTTTTCAGACCTAGCAACACCCCTGGAATGGACATTTGGCATTCCGCCAACTTGAGCTATTTGCCACAAAGCATGACACAAGGGCTTCTTCCCAAAGAAAAGGGACACGCGGCCTTACACATGGACGTCATTGTTCCACCGCTGGAATCCAATTAGAAAGCTAATCCTTTCTGAGAGTTGCGGTCTTCTTTGACTATATAAAGCCCCCGATAGGAGGGACCTTTTAGGAGAAAATCCCAGATTGGCAAAGTGATGAGCCAAGGAAATGGAGTCATCTTGTCACCCTGTGTAATTGTAATTGCATTTGTTTATTTATATAGCTCCTATACACATGAAAGTGTTTCAAAGCGCTCCAGGAGGGTGGGAACAAGCGGAAGAACAACAGTCGCTCAGAGCCCTTGAAATTCGGAGACACTAATACAATTGACAATTGAGACACAGCAAATAGGCCTAACGTCGATTCTGCAGTTGTACAAGTGCAATTCAGGTGGGAGACAAGCGAGAACAGACAGATGATCATCAGGCACCTTGCATTTGGGTCATGCAAGTGCATAGAGGGTCACAGGGCGGGGGAGGTCCAAGTGCACCCGGTCGGTGGAGACTGGGGTAAGTGCATGTCCATCCAACAAATAGACTATAGCACAGTATCAAATATGTTCAATAACTGAGATGAACATGTTTGCCAAAGCATCTTGGTTGGGATTCGAAATGTACCAGGTGGGAATGTGTGCAGTGGTCTGCCGGTAACAGATATAGAAGCAAATTAGAGAATAAAGTCATCGCTGTTTCTGTTGGGTGTGTGCTGACTGCCTTGCCACAGGATGTTGGGTGGTTTTCTCTGCAGGCAAATTCAAGAACATTGTTGGCTGCTGAAAATTCTGCATGGATTTGTATAATACTTCTTCATAGAGTCAATCCGCCCCTAAAGTACAGAAATACAGCAGTCCATTGTAATTTTCTATACTGCTGTAATAGTGCAGGCAGTAATAGCGCCAAAAATGGGCGGAAAGTTGAGGTTTTTACCTCCAACAAAAAGCTGGAGGTAAACCTCCCACTTTCTGCCCAAATCTCAGGGTTGGGCGGAGCATTAAGGCAGTGATAGTAGCATTACCGCTGCATTTTTACCTCTCGCCCATCCCCTGATGAGGCCCATTATCTTCTTTTTGAAGACCTTTTGAGACAATATAAATGCTATGACAAGTCACACGAGCTGATTGTCAAAGAAGCAGGATGTGAGGTATTTGGATTAGTGCAACCGTATTTCTGTTGAGTTTCTTGGTGTTGCCAGGGGGCTTAGGGTGATTTATAGAGCAATGTCTGTCTGTCAAATTCACATTGTCCTCGTCTGGGCTCCAAAGGTTCCTCTAAAAAGCAGTGTTGGTTCTTGACATTTTTCAAGTCAGGTTTTCTTTGAGAAAGAATCTTCTATTGACTTGTCATTGTGCCAAAACTAATTGGTGCCATCTTGGTTCCCCTTTTCTTTTCTGGCACAGCTCCTTGAGGTAAGTTACGAATGTTCTTCATTGAGGATTTCATGAAGTCTTTCATGGAGACCAATGGTTAGGCTGGAAAGACTCTGTCCACCTCTCACTTAGTTCACATACAAGCATTTCTAAGCCTGCCTGTGGGTTTGGCTAAACTTGTCTGAGAGAGTTGTTGTGGGAGGCTGGTTTGCCAGAAATCTTCCCAGCTAAGAAGCTAGAAAGGATCTTGACCTTTATGGCCAGTGAGATCCACAGCTGGCCGCCCCAGTGCATTACTACTGAGATGCAGAGATATCGAAACTGTGGGTTAAGTATCATATCCTATGCAAGACACTCCATTCCTAATTTGATATAATATTGGGAACATTCCAATTATACTCAATACTGCTGTGTAACTCAATCAGATACACCGCCCTGTGGTATGATTGTTCTGCTGCCACCAAATCATCTTAAAATAGTTTCCCATTGGAAGGCAAATCTAAACATGAGTGGCACGGCTGTCCTTCTAGGGTGAGGAGCCATTTCTGATTTTCACAAGTGCCGAAAGAGTTCTGTAGCTTATAACTGAACACGGGTCAGAGAGGCTCTGCCTACACTTTGTTGAGTAGAGGTCCGAAATAAGTTCTAAAAAAAGAGAAAATCCCAGATGCACATGGAAATATTGTGAGATATTTAACCAAGTAGAGATTACTGATATGTGCTGTATCAAAGAAGAAGAAGAAGAAGAAAAAGAAGAAGAAGAAAGAGGAGGAGGAGGGAAAAGAAGAAGAAGAAGAAGAAGAAGAAGAAAGGGAAGGAGAATAAGAAAAAGAAGAAGAAGAAATAAAGAAGGAGAAGAAAGGGAAGGAGAATAAGAAGAAGAAGGAGGAGGTGGAGGAGGGGAAGAAGAAGAAGAAGAAGAAGAAGAAGAAGAAGAAGAAGAAGAAAGAGGAGGAGGAGGGGAAAAGAAGAAGAAGAAGAAGAAGAAGAAGAAAGGGAAGGAGAATAAGAAAAAGAAGAAGAAATAAAGAAGGAGAAGAAAGGGAAGAAGAATAATAATAAGAAGAAGGAGGAGGTGGAGGAGGGGAAGAAGAAGAAGAAGAAGAAGAAGAAGAAGAAGAAGAAGAAGAAGAAGAAGAAGAAGAAGAAGAAGAAGAAGAAGAAGAAGAAGAAGAAGAAGAGGAAGTCATAGAAGAAAGGGAAGAAGAAGAAGAAGAAGAAGAAGAAGAAGAAGAAGAAGAAGAAGAAGAAGAAGAAGAAGAAGAAGAAGAAGAAGAAGAAGAAGAAGAAGAAGAAGAAGACCACCATAAAGGACAGTTAACTATAGACACATAATATAAATTTTGTAAGCTACCAACGACTACACAAACCTTGGAACATGTATTGACTAGCTGTAAAAGCCTCGTCCTCCAGCGAGAGGAATACTTTTTTATACATTTGGATCAATTTCTTATTCTGACCACACATGATCTTTGGGGCTTGTTGTTCAATGCCGAAGCTGTATCTTTGAACATTGCAGTGATTACATGTTTAGTGAATCTACAGTTAACTGATAAATAGGCTTCACCAAGATGTTACTGCTATGATGTACGCCTATTTCCATTGTCTCTGTTGAATGAAAGTGAATGAGAACAGATAATATTGTACGTGTAAAATGTCTTCAGTGAGTCCTCTAACTAAGTTGGAAATTGATAATATCTCTCATAAACACCTTTCATAACGCTTTTAAATATTTTATCTGATTTTAATGAAAACAATGTGAGCAATCTAAATGGGCAAAGATGGTCTAAGTAGAAACGTATATTCAGCTTTTTTAAGTCTTGAATTGAGACATTTTAAAATGTTGATGTATTATATGTATTAATTTTGTTTTATCTTGTGTAAGGTTGCTTGGCGACCAAAATCACAATAAATAAATATTTTTTTTTTAAAAAGACAAGAAAAGGAAGAATATTCAGGTTTTATTTTTTCAAAAGGGAATTATGTCAGATCCAATTAGCTTTCCAATATCTATTATTATTACCAGATTTCCAAATTTGATGAAACTCATTTTATGAACTATAAAAGGATTAAAGACTCAGGGTTTGATTCACAGAAGCGTTTTATAATGGCGCAATCCCATCAGAAAATGCTCTGTGTATCAGGCCCTTAATCGGGCCCCCCTGGAAAGCGCAAGCGCAAAGTGCATGTTGGCGGTCTAGTGCTTAACTTGGGAGCTGTAAGCCCAACGTCATAAAAAACTCCTTAACTAGGAAACCAGATATCCACAATGAGCATTTAAAAAACTTTTGTTAAAGTACACATAAAAAGGAAGCTGAGTCTCACCCATATTTCTTGACATGCTGGACAGATGATTTGTGGAAGCAATTTGACATTTGTGAGAACTGTGAAGCAGAAGCATTGGGTCCCATTGTGAAACGATGGATCGGCCATGACTGGTAGCCTTCTACGGCAGGAGTTAACCTATGAACCACTACAGAATGGTGGTGTGGATGCCAGGATCACAACCTTGCGCAGCCTGGGCACCTTGATGCTATATGCAATGACTGGTAAATTGAACCATTTTGGATGGGGCATGCCTCAGAAAAATTAAAGTCTCTGCCAGGAGAAGGTTCCCAGAGAGGCAGTACCACGTCACCATAAACAAGACCAATCAGGCAACGGTGTTATTGTCAGTGCGGTGGCCTTTGCCCAGTTGCTTAATGCTAAAGTTTAATGCTCAAAGCCTTGGATCGGTCAGATGAATAATGCCGCATGGCCTCGTTTACTGCCATGGGGGGTCTGATAGGGGTTATTGGTGTGACCCCACTTTGAAAAGTTCCTATCACACCTAGGTAGCGAATTAGCACCATGAGATAGAAGCCATAACAGCCCATTACAGACTACACCATATCAACACCGGTACAATGCTTTCACATAAAATATGCAGAAAAGGCTAAAGATGTTTTGTAAAGATGCCCATGATCATTTTCACGCCACACACCACTTAACTTTTTATCCACAACATAATTCATATAAAATACTGTTGCAATTCATCGTACTCTCAAAAACAGTTTCCAATGTTTGAATTTGTTTCACAATCACCCTTCTCCTTGAATAAAAAGCATATAATTATGTTCACCCTACTTTGGCCATCATTATCAGGGTTTCATCTGATTTATTTTTTTGGTGGGTTGATTTTGCCATAAATATATGCAGGGGACACACTTGCAGCCCCCGCCCACAATCAGCCCATGTTATTTATTACCCAAGACCTACCCCCCACATATTTTTATCGCTTAATGTGTTGAAAAACATTCAATGAAATTGAATTCGATTAATTCTCCTACGCTGTAATCTACCTCTCCCGTTTTTAAGAAAGGTGGAGGAAAATCTGTGAATTTAATTACATTTGTTATGACATATCACACAGCTCACAATGGGGCAGTCAGTGTGATCACTCCTTCCTAGTGTGCCATGCAAGCATCCTTAAAGATGGGATAACAGGCAGACTGTTGTGAGACAAAAGCAGAGTCCTCTACAGCGCTCTGTGTTGACGTGTTCAGGAACAAGACTATGAAAATACACATTTAATTAAATGCTGTGTTGCAACCTGTAAGAATCTGCATCGATGAACTCACTACTCAAAACGTACTCACCAATCAGAGTTTTCACAGGACTCGCCATGCTCCTAAACTATGTCTCGATTCACCCAAATTCAACATCCTCCCCCCATAGTCAAAACAAGATGACTAATGTGTTAAAACCACTGAATTCAATCTCCTGTCTCCAGACAACTCTGACATCTTTGCCGCCATAGTAGTCACTGACTAGAAAGCTTTATGCGGGCATGTCATGCAAGGTGGTCACACAAATATGGCACACACAGCCGCCACAAAATGATACTCTCTGACCACCTCTAATAAACCCTAGGATTTCCCAAAAATAACCACCACATCCTAATTCAATCGGATACCTTTGCTACAACTAAATCCTATTTCTATTCTCTACCTCTCCCTCATCGACCCTTATTTAACTCCAAATAGAAGACTTTCCCTAGCTACCAAATCTGCCATGCAACCAGCATCCTCTGGCTCACTGAGGCCTAAAAGATTGATCATGAATTCCAAACATGCATGCCTATTATTCAACCACAGGTAGAACCTCAATGATCCCCCTCACATGAACACTGAAGGAAGATCAAGAAGGTTTGCTCAGGGAAGACTAACAAATTTTGGTCATGGAAGTGTAAGAAGTTTGGTCAGGGAAGTCTAAGAATGTTTGGTCAGGGAAGTCTAAGAAAGTTTGGTCAGGGAAGTGTAAGAATGTTTGGTCAGGGAAGTCTAAGAAAGTTTGGTCAGGGAAGTCTAAGAAAGTTTGATCAAGGAAGTCTAAGAATGTTTGGTCAGGGAAGTCTAAGAAAGTTTGGGAAGTCTAAGAAAGTTTGGTCAGGGAAGTCTAAGAAAGTTTGGTAAAGCCGAATTGGTGGAAATCAGGTGATTCAGAGTTTACCCAAATAAATTAACCAGACATAATGACGTGATCAAGCACACTGCATCCTACAGGAGAGGAACGTTAATAATAACTGGTCTCTGAAAATGTTATCTATCTCTTACAGTATGCCATTATGTCTCTGACATTTTTATTTTTGAGAGTTGGTGAGGCACTGTTTCCAAAATGATAAAGATAGATTGCAGGCAGTAATGGAAAGATCTACCAAGATAATAAATGTTCTGTATTAGAAATAATAGGAAGAGTGAAGCAAGAACATAATTATGGGGTTGGCCCTTGAACAAAGGGCCATGAAATAGGACTTGTCAGTGAGAGACTATGGCGCAACTGAAAGACGATGTTATCTAAGAAAAGCGGAATGAATGCAAGCAGGTGCCTTCCTTCAGCATTGTTAGGGGAAAATTATTAATAGAATAAAAACCTTCATGAGAGCTAAACAGGTGAACATGTAACTACAGCATAAGAACAAGAACAGATCGGAAGGCTAATCAAAGCCAATAATGCTGCAACAAGTATGCCCATGGCACCATCTAAGAATTAAAACCACTATTATGCGTGTCCCCATTTCTCGTCCCTCTTTAACCTCTCCCACTGTAACAGGATCTTTCTCGCCTGCTGCAACCCATCCACTGTGCTACCTGTCCACAAAACACAAAAAGCCCTCTGAAAACTCGACAGTCCTGTCAAATGTTGGCTTGTCTCTCCTCTTCTTCACTACTCCAAAATCCTTCAATGCATGCCTTCAATGGGATCACCAGATTCCTGCAAGTGACCAAACTCTAAAGCCTTCTACAATTTTGGTCATGCAGATTGCATTCCATGAAAAAAGGCCCTGACACAAGTCTTCACCTTCCTTGCCTATGCAAATCACCTCGAGTTCTCTTTCATCCACATAATTTTCAATGACTTGCAAGTCTTCAACACAGTCTGTCACCCCTTCTCACCTTGTGACCCGCTCTCACACTAGGATACAGAACAACTCACTAGCATGGATTGTGTCATACCACTCTGATTATACCTTTTCCATTTCCTGGAACATGACATTTCTGGTCCCACTCCTCTCCCTCTGGGAGTCCTTAGCTCATGTCGCTTTATCCTCTGCATTTCCACTCTCTGCATATTCATCTCCTCCGTTGGGTTATCCTATCCCCTATTTGTTATCAACACTCAAATATTCTTGTTTCCCTGTCTAAACTTCAGACCTATTCTTGGAGTTCTCTGACTTTATCTCAGCCATCCATCATTGGAATGCACTTGGCTGTATTATGCTCAACTCCTCCAATACGTAACTCATCTATCTCCTCACCTAGAATGCCCCACTCCTCCTCTCTCTGTCAATATCTCCCCCCCTACTCTTCTTACCCTTTACACTAGGCCTCACAACTTTGGAGTTCTATTCAACAACGATTTCAAGCACCAACATGTCATCACCCCCAATGCCATAGTTGACAAACATCAGGAAGATTGGCCCTTTCATCGCCTAAAACGCTACTAAAACTCTCCTCTACACTCTTTTACTGTGTTCTCTCGGCTACATCTTCAGCCACCTTTTGGGCCCCCCTTTCTACTCGATTTGAACCACTCGACAAATGTATCAAGTTTGCAACTCACACTTTTCATAATCTATCACTTTCATTACCACCTCTTCCAAACTCATCCGTGCCAGTTGGCTCTCCATGAACAACTGGTCCATCGGCACACTTTCTGCTACTGCTCTTGAGATCTATTTGTGGACTAGCTCTGCCTCAAAATGGCTGCGTCTATCTCCTGCCACTCTCATCCTCCCCTTCATTCTAACATCATTCTCAATCTATACATGCCTTGACCATGTCTCACCCACAATGTGTTATCTCTTGCTTTTTTTAACTCTTCCTCCCTTCTCACCCACAGCCACTGGAGCTCCCCACCCCTTGACATCACCTGTCTTACTGTCCAGTGTTCGTAAGGCCCATGCTAGCAGGAGGACTGCCTTGGCTACCACCTCTGTTTGTGCTTGTGTTGAAACACCATGTCCCAATAGATATAAAATACAAATACAAACAAATGGACACCGCAGAAGTACCATATGTAAAAGAAAAATGCCAAGAATACCTAAGTCTATGGGCAGCATTACATTCCCATCAAAAGGTTATTTTCCTTAGAAAAGAACTCTGGCTTTCAATTGGCTTGATAAGGTCTTGGGTACGTTTACAAACTGTAGGACGTATACATTATATCTTGTCTACCTCTGTAATAAGATACTTAAGTATGATATGATAGGTTATTTATAACGTACTTAATACCAAGAGGTTTCTAAGCGTGGACCCGGGGATCGAACCTGTGTTGCTCCGTGTCATCTTGCTTCCAAGGCGAGCACCTTGCCGCTGAGCTATCTTCCCAAGACAGTAGGAGGATTTGTTTGATCACTGCACCTCTCAGTGTTCAAATTGATTTTGCTACACACAAACCAAACAGGAGAACTTTCCTATGGTTAGCGTAGGTTCTTGCAGCTCTATGGAGGATGCATGCAACTAGTCCAAAGGGAATTGACTAATAATCACTTAAATTAGGTGCATTTATTTATAAGCATAGCCTGCAAGTGTTTTGTTCTTGCCGTGCTTTCTCAAGGCTTAACTGGTGCCATGGAGGATTGAACGTCTTGTTATACTATGCAAAATGTCTTGATGTATCTGCAACTATTGAAAAAGGAGACCCTACAAGAATGAGCAGAGGCAACATTGTAGCATCTGCACCAATCTTTCTGGATGCATTCCCAAATTAGATAAAAGTGGCAGTGTACCACTCAGCTATATGTAGTCGGGTTCCCGGCTCAGTTCGAGAGAGCACAGCAAGCGCAAAACATGTATCAGCTATACCCATAATTAAATAAATAAAAAATAAAAAATGCATCTTATCTCATTTTTACCAGGGTCATCAAGAAACCTTCTCACTTGGGGCTTATCCTGCAGCCTTGCCCCAACCAAACCATACTCACTATAAAGTAACTCTTGAAGAGTTTAGGAGTTGGTCTCAACCCTCTTGCATGAAACCCAAGCAACGTATTGCTGCTATGCGCTACTTTACAGGAACCTGGCCACTTTAGGACACATTGTCCCAGTTAACTAATCAAGCTTCCATTTTGCTGTCGCTGGGCAAGAATATAAATAAAACTACCTATTAACAACTGTCCAGTGCCAAGAACATAACTGTTTGCTTTGGAAAAATCCCCAAAATCCATACATTTCAAATTATATAATAGATTTTTAAAAAAAGAACATAAAGCATGGATTAGCGAAAAGAGTTATACTGTTACATAGCTCAACTGATAAATACAATAATGCCGGTTTTAGTGGCAACCTCTGCCTTAATGGAACACGTGTTCAAGGTAAATAATGCATGTATGGGCATGTGGTGGTTGGATAGGTCTAGATTCAATATTTCTTTCTTAAGCTTTATCGTGCAGTTTTAGCAACTCCCACCCCCCGTAGTGAACACAACTTCGAAAGGTTTTTAAGCGCATGTCTAGTGTTTCTGGGACAAATTATTCAATCACTTTGTACATTGGTGCCCCATGCCAGTTCGCCAAGAGAGCACACATTTATTTGAGGAGAGAAAATTGCTTCTCCTCCTGGGTGGCGGAAAGGCAGAGTGGCAGCAAATGACAAGGTGGGCAACGAAATACATCATCAGAAAGGGTTCTTCAAAAATAGAGCGGCGCGCCCTCCGCGGCACCTACTGCTGGTTTATAAATGGGAAAGCTTTTAGAAATATGAAGAGATTCTCAGCACAAGTCTAAAGGTCATCGCAGAGCCTGCGTATCACAACAGTCGACATGTTGCGGGTGACTTTAGGGAGCAGCTGAGAGGTGCATTAATGGGACTGTGTGAATCAACTGTTTAGTCTATTCTGTAGCATGCTTGAGCCACCAAATGAATGTGTGTGTTGCTTTCTAATTCATGGTGGCAAATATGGTGCAGTCTTTACTGCAGGGAGCAGCCATAGACATTAGACTGAAAGCGCATCAGAGTCCTTCTAAAATTAGGGGTTCTATGGAGAACTTTGTGGTATGTGAGGATAAGTTGGGGTCAGCGACGGATGGAGAGAGTGTTGGGTCTATTGCTTAACTAAAACCTGCTAGAATTTGTTTTCCTCTGGTTTTCTTCTCCTTGAATTTGACCACCAAAATGTAGACGGTAGGTTGGTGTCAGGCAATATTGGTGGGGGTGCAGTGGATGGCAGGAAGGGTTAGTGGGCAGGCTGCATGTGTGTCTCTCGCCCCAAATTTCGTGGTAAAACATGCAAGAAAAAATATGATCAAAAAATATTCAAGCCTTTTTTTTTTTCGAGCAACAGCCATAGAGTGCATGTTTGGGGTTTTAAATGTTTCCATTTCTTGAAACCTCCAATGAAAGCTATATTGTCCAGCACTTTATTCAGAAAGTTCTTCCTATTGCTGGTAACTGAAAGCTTCCTGTTAAATACATGAAAGATGATAACGTTTCCAGACCGCATAATTGAATGTCCAGGTGGTAGTAAGGCTGGTAAATGAGCAGAAGGCCAGGAAGCGTTCTTATCCTGGGGTTCGTTATCTTGTGTGGGGTCGTGACCTTGTGCAGAAGGGATGTGATTTAGCAGGTCAGGCTGGCCGGCCCCTTTTGGGGTGGTGCAGACCATGATTTGCATGGCGTCTTCCCCCTTCAGTAATGGCATGGCAGGCTGAAAAAGATGGTCTAGGGGCAGGGGTGCCAAGTACGCGGGTGCTCCAGGGGGCCGGGCACCCACCAGGAAAGGCCAATTTCGTGACAATCCCTATACTTACAATGGGACTTTTTTTCTTGTTTTGGCACCGGTCCTCTGAAGCCTCTGCCGGGAAAGCCAAAGGTCAATGCCCCTGTCTGGAGGGTTGCTCAGAGCAATGCCACGGGATTCATTCAAATCTTTCCAGCAATCACTCTTTTGCTGAGCTTTGCCACCTAGCCTTTTTTAAAGCTCTGTTTTCTGGTTCTCTGCCACTTGCATAAAAGGCGTTTGGTTATCGTGCATGTTTGCCGATCTGGCATCATTGGGTTTCCACGAATGCCAGATAACAAAGATGTACCTGAATTTCAAGTTTAAGAGACAGGGAAGAAAGGTTTTTGTTTTTTTTTCTTCCAAGATTACACCATCTGTTTGGTCCAGTAGTGAAGTCGGGTTTCAAAAATCCCGTTTCAAGGTTCTAACCCAGAGTTGTCCAACTCCAGCCTTCGAGGGCGGATCCATGCCGGGTTTTCAGGTTACCCTGCATTAATATTCATGAGATAAAATTTGCATACAATGATTCAAAATGTATGCAAATATTTTTCTCATAAATTATAATGAGGATATCCTGAAAGCCTTAGGATTCCGGCCCTTGATGCCCAGAGTTGGACAACCCTTTTCTAACTAGAGCAATTGGATCCCAGAACACATGTACAATGTGTTAATATGAACTGCAGTAACCAATATCAGACGGTGCCAACGACCATACAGTGAGGCAACGTGTGTCTCGGATTAAGAACAGCTTTGTCAAATGAACTAGAACGTGCCATGCCATGTGTATGGACATTCCAGGGTCAGTGTGCAGGGGAAAAGCCCGATAGCGTGGCTGCGATGAGAGGCTGCACTCCAAGACTTTCCTCTACCCGCACCTCCTTCTGCCATTGCCAAGGGCCCCTCAGCCCTGGGCCCCTGTGGGTGCCTCTCGAGCAGAACTGCCGCCGCGTGTCATGTGTAAAGTCGCATCCGCGCGCCTGCGTTTCTTGCAAGCAGTGCGTAATTCCAGCGCGTCTGCCGGTGGCTCGGGAGGTGCAAGACAGCAATGGTGTGCCATGACGGTGCAGAGAGGGGCTATGAGATCTGAGTGCTAATGAGCCGACGCTGCAGAGGCCGGAGCGATGCTGGTGTGAGGCGCCCACACTGCAAGTGCAGAGCGGGCGGGCAGAGAGGTGGCGACGTCCGGGGGAGCGGGAGGGGGGCCCGCGGGCCGCCTTTTAGATCCACCTTGAAAAAATGTCCGCCTAATGGCGCTCACGCTGCCCTGCACCATAGCTCTGTTAACTGCTTCAAGCACAGGTGATGGTCTTAGGCATACGGCATCGCCAGTGGCCATGCTGCAGTGCCACAGCAGGGGCACAGGAGCTATACGAACATTCCCATCCCTTACAAGAGCAAAGCATTCTGATAGTTCTGTATGTTTCACCTCAGGGAATGCACACCCATCACTCCAACATAATATGTCCGACTGTAATTAATCAACATGCTAGCTGGGAGTCTGTAAATATGCCCTCCCCAATGGAAGGAGCCCCGCCCACCGGCCTTGTGAATGAATCACGTCTTCAGGTGGCATGGCCTTGGTGGAAGGGGCAACGCTACTACGCAGTACGCCGACATTGTGCATTCACGTGATGCATGGGCGCGTGGTGGAGGGGATTTTGCGACATCCGGTATTTTACCGCCAATGTTCACAGTTAATCGTTGCTAGGAGATGCATCAAACTGCTCAAGAAGCAAGACTCTATACCAGTGCGATTATAGGGGTGTTACTCGGAAGGTGGGGATATAAGGGGTTGACATGGTAGACGCTATGGAGGGAAGCTTCGGATAATGCTAGAAAATGAATGAAGAAGCTAGGAGAGCACATTCTGGTCCCACCAACCAATCAGAAGAGAAAGGGGAAGAATCAGTTTAGCCAATTACCATCACACTCAGCACAATGTTCCAGCCTCTAATGTCACTTAATGGGAAGGAAGGACTGGGCTTTAAGTGGGACGTAGCTAGGCAGAACTCTGATATTGTGTCTGAGACAGGGCTCCCTAAAGTCCGGTAGAGGCCAAGGCTCATGGGCAAGAGTTTCATGCTTTAGAAAAAAGTAATCTTCTTCCATAATGGTGGCGCTGGCACCTGCCAAACATCCCTTTAACTAAGAGATGCATGGGTGCCAGCACCACCATTATGGAAGAAAAAGTGAGGCAGCTAGAAGCTGAGACTTTTTTTGTAAAACCTGAAGCTCTTGCTCAGGATTTTAGCGGCTTCTGGCGGCCTCGCCTTTTCATCCTTAATGGTGGCACTGACGTGCCCAGGGATCAATTTAACTAAGAGATGCAGTGAATGCCCAAGGGTGCATCTCATAGTTAAAGGAAGGCCTGACAGAGGTCGGTGCCACCATTAAGGAAGAAAAGATGTGACACTGAGGCCCACCAGGTATCCTTTTTTGTACGAGATGCAGGGATCCTCACCATCGTACTCCGGCTGAGAGGATGATGACTGCTGCAAAAGGATGCCTGTAGAAGGTCAGAGGAACTTACCTGCCGCCCTTTGGTCCATGCCCCCTTTAATCTAGACCCCTACACAGAGTCCCCCCTCAATTTCACATGGCACTTAAAGCACTGAGTAGGCATTTTCACAAAGCGAGATAATGACACCCATCCATTATAGTAGACCCAATCGGATTTGGGCAAACTCTTTGACTGCCACCGTGAGACCGCAAATTCTCCACCGAAGGATTTGGAAGAGGTTGTTGATGGAGTTGTTCGCAGCTAGTTGACTGCAAGCGATAATAGGTATTGAAACACATGGTCTTGGTCATATTTACTTTATAATGGCAATGTTTTGTCAATAGACGGTGGTGGGCACCTGTACCCAAACCCTGACATCTATTGTTTATTAATCTGATACAAATTGAGGTATGTTACAAATAATCAACTATGGATATGTTTTGAATTGCATCAATGCATATCTGTAACGATTGTTGTAAACCACAAAACGCTGATAAGGCAAAATAATAAAATAACTTGTCGAACAAGCAATACATCACAAATACAGCCTCTAACCTGGCACCCCAGCTACATGATCTATAAAGGAAGGCATGCATAGACGTTACAGAGCAGAACATGGCATCTAGCAAGCTGATCAATAAAGGAATACGTGCACACATGTTACAGAGCATAACCTGTGCACCTTGCAAGCTGATCAATAAAGGAAGCAATGAATACAGTGTACAGAGCCTAACCTGGGCGACTAGCAAGCTGATCAGTAAAGTAAGGAATGCATAAATGTTAAAGAGCCTAACTATCTCCTAGCAAGCTGGTCAATTAAGGAAGGAATGCATACCGTTAATGAGCATAGCATGGGCATCTAGCAAGCTGATCAATAGAGAATTAATGCATACATGTTACAGAGCATGACCTGGGCATCAAGCAAGCGGATCAATAAAGGAAGGACTGCATACATGTTAAAGAGCATAACATCTCATCGAGCAAGCTGATCAATAAAGGAATAAATGCACACATGTTACAGAGCATAACCTGGGCACCTTGCAAGATGATCAATAAAGGAAGCAATGCATACAATTTACAGAGCATAACCTGGGTACCCAGCAAGCTGATCAATAAAGGAACGAATGATGCATGCTGAAACACCTAAATGGGCTCTACTAGCAAGCTGATCAATTAAGGAATGAATGCATACATGTTACAGAGCTTATCCTGGACACCTTGCAAGCTGATCAAATAAGGAATGAATGCACACATGTTACAGAGCATAAACTGGGCGACTAGCAAGCTGATCAATAAAGGAATCAAGGCACATATGTTACAGAGCATAACCTGGGTACATAGCAAGCTGATCAATAAAGGAAGCAATGCATACAATTTACAGAGCATAACCTGGGTACCTAGCAAGCTGATCAATAAAGGAAGAAATGCATACAATTTACAGAGCATAACCTGGGTACCCAGTAAGCTGATCAATAAAGGAACGAATGATGCATGCTGAAACACCTAAATGGGGTTTACTAGCAAGCTGATCAATTAAGGAATGAGTGCATACATGTTACAGAGCTTATCCTGGGCACCTTGCAAGCTGACCAAATAAGGAATGAATGCACACATGTTACAGAGCATAAACTGGGCGACTAGCAAGCTGATCAATAAAGGAATGGATGCATACAGTGTACAGAGCCTAACCTGGGCAACTAGCAAGCTGATCAATAAAGGAATCAAGGCACATATGTTACAGAACATAACCTGGGTACCTAGCAAGCTGATCAATAAAGGAAGCAATGCATACAATTTACAGAGCATAACCTGGGTACCTAGCAAGCTGATCAATAAAGGAAGAAATGCATACAATTTACAGAGCATAACCTGGGTACCCAGTAAGCTGATCAATAAAGGAACGAATGATGCATGCTGAAACACCTAAATGGGGTTTACTAGCAAGCTGATCAATTAAGGAATGAGTGCATACATGTTACAGAGCTTATCCTGGGCACCTTGCAAGCTGACCAAATAAGGAATGAATGCACACATGTTACAGAGCATAAACTGGGCGACTAGCAAGCTGATCAATAAAGGAATGGATGCATACGTGTTAAAGAGCCCAACTATCTCCTAGCAAGATGATCAATTAAGGAAGGAATGCATACACGTTAATGAGCATAGCATGGGCATCTAGCAAGCACATCAACAAAGGAACAAATGATTCTTGCTAAAACACCTAACTGGGGTCTACTAAGAAGCTGATCAATTAATGAAGGAAAGCATACAGGTTACGGATCTTAACCTGTGCATCTAGCAAGCTAATCAGTAAAGTAAGAAATGCATACAATTTACAGAGCACACGCTGGGCGACTAGCAAGCTGATCAATAAAGGAATGAATGAATACATGTTAAGGAGCACAACATGGGAATCTAGCAAGCTGGGCAATAAAAGAAATAATACACACATGTTACAAAGCATACCCATGGCACCTAGCAAGCTGATCAATAAAGGAAGGGATGCATACATGTTACAGAGCATAACCTGGGCATCTAGCAAACTGTTCAATAAAGTAAGGAATGCATACATGTCACAGAGCTTAACCTGCGCATCTAGCAAGCTGATCAATAAAGTAAGGAATGCATACATGTCACAGAGCTTAACCTGCGCATCTAGCAAGTCGATCAATAAAGTAAGGAATGCATACAAATTACAGAGGCTAACTTTGGCATCTAGCAAAATAATAACTAATGGAAAAAATGCATACACCTTTCAGAGCCTAACCGTGTCATCTAGCGAGCTCATCAATAAAGGAAGGGATGCATACATGTCACAGAGCTTAACCTGCGCATCTAGCAAGCTCATCAATAAAGAAAACAGCACATAGATGTTACCGAACACTTTGATTAAAAAGCAGAGATGTTGCAAAAGGGTTGTGTGCTTATAGTTCTCGGTGGAGTGATGCGGCGATGTGCATGCACGACCACCAATCATAAGTGAGGGAATATAAGGGTATGGTTGCCCCATGAAATCAGCAACGGATCATGGACCTAAAATTAAGCACTGGAGCTGAGCAAATGGACGCTGATTTAAATGTCACAGTACCACAGAAGCGCAGCACGTGGTGGCGGGGAGCTCGCATGGGACGTGGCCGGCCATATTTATGATGGGCTGGGGCAGATGGTGCAAGAGTGATCATGGTATGGTTGAGGGCCTTCTGTCAGCATTAATTAGAAATATGTGGAGTGAATTGTATGCAAGGATGCGACATATAACTGCAGCTGGTGAGTTCTGTTTATGCTGCACAGTACGGTTGACGCGGGGGATTCACTCTTCAAGATACATTTAAAAGCAGAAGGGAGAGCGTGATATCCAATCTACAGCAGATATGTAAAATACAGGAAGAACTAGAAGGTCCTGGAGGAGGGACTAAGAGGGAATATCCTACATAGAACCCGGTGTCTAGCATTGGGGTGAACAGTGCGACGCGGCGGCGTACGGAGGGTGGAGGAGCACTACACATCCAGCTGCTGAAGAAGTGATTGAAAGCCGGACATCGGGTGGGAAGGGTGTGGCAGCGGAGGGTTTATTCCATGACTGGGCACATTTGGCAATGGAGATGGGCTTTGCAGAAGCACTCTGAATCCATTGTAGGGGAGCAAAGGAGGAGACCTTAAGAAAGCACTATGATGGGGTCAACAGTCTTTTCAGAAGACGTCAAGCCTTTCGCAATTTAAATCTACACGGGGCTACGCATGTTAAAGAACTTATAGCATAGGCAACCAACACCCCTGAAATGATATTGCTTTTAAACACATACACGTATAAATACATCTGCGCATGACTCGGCCTATACAGAAGCAAGACTAGAAGTGGTGATTTCGCGCACTCTCTCGTGCGATAATCGTGTTATCCGCAGGCCTAGTCACCTGACTGTACGACTAAGACGTCCTTTTTGGAACATTCCTTTTTTTGGAAGGCCCTCTTTCGTTTCTGTGATGTCTCCTATATGTTGACGCAGGGCCTCTCCCTGGCCAGGGTGGAGAGTGGCAGCGCCGTTACCTCACTTTCTAATGACTGCCCACGCGGGTGCCACTTCCGAACATCAGCTGGGCCAGTCCTCCCTCTGCAGCGGGTGCCACTTCCGGACATCAGCTGGGCCAGTCCCCACTCTGCGGCGGGTGCCACTTCCGGACATCAGCTGGGCCAGTCCCCCCTCTGCGGCGGGTGCCACTTCCGGACATCAGCTGGGCCAGTACCCACTCTGCGGCAGGCACTGTGCACAGGAGGTGCTCTGAGCAGACAGCTTCACGTGTGGGATCCTTGTCATCGTGGGGCATTGCCCCCCCCCACACCTTCTCCCTCGCTTGTCCCATCAGTTCTGCACAGTTAGAAAGCTGGACCTGTGCTCCGATCACAGAAGCAATGGGTGACCTCGCACATTTGTACGCAGGCTTCCACTGTCTAATAGCTTCAGGGCTTTTAAATAATGTTCTTTTATTCCTATTTATTTATGATTGTTGGCATAGCGACACGGTCCCCCCTTTATCCTCAGTATTCTGCTCTACGCCTGCGTTTGATTTTGTTGCATAGGCTGCCGAGGATGAACTTGTGGTTAGCCGAGGCGCTTGCTTGGCTTTTTAACAGCTGGGACCTTCCTTGGTTGCACTTTGCAAAGGCCCCTTCTGATGAGTGCAGACACCGCCGCACAGGGCAGCATGAAGTGCACACTGCAGTTTTTGAGGGAGCCATTGTTGTTGTCGGAGTGGTAAAGGTCCTCAGCTATGATCAAAGAGCCCATTAATATCCAAGCAGCTCGGAAGTCAAATGTATTTAGTTTTAATCCATATAATTGATATTTGGGAAGCCATGTTCAGATGCAGCCTCTTGAAGGGATTACGGCGGGTGCAGATTAATAGTCAGCTGTTTCCTGTAGAAATCACTGAGCAGCATGAGATTAGGGAAATGAATTTCGGAGAGGATGCATACCTTGTTTGCTGTTTACCCTTGAGTGGAATTCCAACTATGCATGCTGGCCCATGCTTGATGCCATGCTTCCAGTGCATGGCGGCCCATCACTTAGATGCTGCATTTCCTATCATAGAACACTCTACTGGGCACACGTCAAGAATAACCATAAAACAAGCAAGTAACATCCTCCACAGATACATGGGCTGCAATATCCTTTTCCAAGGTCTTTATGGCAAAGTGTTATATATCAATTTCAATTTATATTCCACAAGTGTGGGTCTGTGTACCAAATTAAAGGGAAAAAAGACTACTTAGCCTACAACTATATATATATATATATATATATATACACACACAAGGAAAACACTTTAATTGCAGGCACAGGTAAGGTGAGAACTTAATGCAACAAAACCCCTGAAATTCAGCTAAAGTAACCTTAACTTTGCATCCCCTGTTGCACAGCCTATGACCACAATGACATCACAGATGACATCCCTGATGACATCACTGGTGACATCAGCTCTCCACTCACCAGTGGCCAGAGTAGAACTCCTGCACACAGACACAGTTTTCTTCCGGTTTATGGATGGTCCTTCAGTCGCAGACCCTGTCCTTGGATTGCCGCTTCTGTCTCTATGCTGGACTCTATGCTTCTATCCATGACACTGCTGCGCCTTGCTTCTGCCCCTGCTGTCGGATTCACTTTGTCCTCTATTGCCATTTAACTCTCCTACTCCCTTTAATCTCACTCTGGGTGCTGGGAGGTGACTACTGGGAGCATTGGGTCGCCTCTTTCTCTCACTCCTTCATGCTTATAATTCGGATATCATCTTTTACCATACTACTACCAATGAAAGCTTCACAAGTTGTGATGTCATGTATGTGTAGCTGTTGATTGAGTTGAACAATGTACTCATTGTTTCGAACTATTCTAAAATACTAAAATCACATATGTCGAAACATAACAGTGGTCTAAATATGTGCAAGTGCCTAGAGTCAGAGAACATGTGCTCACCTTTTAAATCCAGGAATCAGCAGTGGAATATTCCCTGGATTATAAAATCCCAATATGAAACAAGTGCTTGTGGGTAAGTGTCTGCAGCGGGATCGTGACAACCTGAGTAAAATCCTGGTAGCCAAATACTTAAGCAAGCCTGCCAACCGAAAACAAAACAAGGGGTTACGTTGCCACTCTGAAAAAAAGACACGCTGTCCACCCACATGTGTCCTTTACTTGTGCCCTGAAAAGCAGGCACAGTCAGGGTGAAAATTACTGAACCAGTGTCCAGGATTGCAACCTCTCTTGCCACATCCTGGGCAAACACTCATGACTTACTTGCCCTCTCATAATTTCTCCTCCTCACCACCAAGTCTGGTTTTCAACAGTACTCTGCTTTATACAGATAACTTGAAAAGTACACATACCATAATTCAAATATATAAATCCTTATAGAACTATGATAGGCAAAATGCTGTAGCAATGTCCCATCCATCGTAATTGGGAAAATACAAAAACCAGAATACAATTCAGCAAAGGCAAACGTAGATGATCTTATACTTATAAAACAAAAGGTTATTCTAGTTTGCCTCACATGTGCAAGCTGGATTTACAATTCTCCATGTATTCACAGCGCCTTATCCAGAGACAGAAGCTCTTTTCATGTGGGCATCATGACAGCTGGACCTTTAGAATGCAATACTTTCAAGGACTGACAGCAGCAAGTTATTATTTTTTTTAAATGCAGATGCCGTGTTTGCTTAGTGTGTCATGAGATATTTAAAAATAAGAACGCATAGGGCATCCAGGACTGTGGACTGTCTCCCATCCCTGCAGTAACCGGGACTGAGCCTGCTTAGCTTTACAGTTAGGAAGGGGCTGCCGCTTCAGGCCATGTTCTGTAAGTGGTTGTGCAACTTGCGCTAATTTATTAGGCAACATGGCCTGAGGGGGCTGGCTCCTTCCTCACTTTGAAGCTAAGAACTGTTGGTTTCGGATTCTGAATGGGAGCCCCTATGCCCATCGTCCCATGGACAGTGATTTCAAACCCCTGATGTCACTGTAAAATATATATATTTTGTTTTCACTTTTTTTCCATAACAACAGCTATGAACTACAAATGCCCTTGTTCATTATTATACCCGTTGCTATCTGTAATCCACACTAAACAAGGCATCCACGTTCCACATCTGTGCAATAACGAGGGCCAGCCCTGCTTAGTTTCAAATCAAGGAAGGGGCCGGCCCACTGAGCCATATTGCTCAAAGTGGTCAAACGGACTTGTAACTTGTGCTAATTTATTAGGCAACATGACCTGAGGGAGCTGGCACCTTCCTCGCTTTGAAGCCTAGCAGTTACAGCATGGAAGGGAGTCCAGGATGCCTATTTCCAGTGTATGGATTACTGATAGCCGCGTCTATATGTAGTTTTATAACCGCAGAAAACGGCCACAATAAAATGCCTTTTGCCCACTCCCAGGCCCTCACCAAGTGCTCCCCACATCTGTGCCAGCACCCCAACTTTCAGATGGCCTCTTCATCTCTGCTGCCCTCTCCCATTCCCCCCACAAAACATAGTGCTCTTATGACGCAGTTTGCTTTGAGATCTCAGCTATTTGCACCTATAGCCGAGGTTACATAAAAGTTTTGTGTGACAAACTCAGCCCCTAGACACCCTCCAACTAGCACATTTCACTTGGTGTCATCTTGGCTCCTGCCCCCCACCTTTAGACTGTTGGCATTTTCATGTTTTTTGGCCTGCAAATGTCTTTTTTCCTGCATTTCATCACTACCTCTTGCATAGAGAAAACAAAATGGCAGCTGTTTCATTTATAAAGACCCGGTTTCTTAGCAATTTACCTTGGATATACCTATTTTGGAGAAGGGGGCACCCCCTTTTCCATCAAATATTAAAAATAACTCCTGGGCGGAATAATCCCAAACCACACATGGGTCTCGAGTCAGCGCTTCATGCCCAAGTTGTTTTAGACCTGGTCCAAATCTGTCCAGCGGTTTGGGCTGCGCAGGGGAGCAAAAATGGACCTTTTTTGTCTATGTGAAAATTAATGGGGACCAGGCCGCAACTTCATTTAGTTCCTTTTTTTTTTCTTAATATCTTTTTTTTTGTTTTCTAACAGAACATTCACAGAGTTGGCTTTCTGGCCGTGCCCATGTGTCCCTAATTGTCTTCAGAATTTCAGCCAAATCCATTGCACGAGTCAGACAATATTAGCAATTCATTTTTGTTGGCTTTCCGATGGGAGTACAACACACCGTAACCATAGGGTGGCGGCTGCCACCCTATAATGTATATACATACTAGTGTAGAAGCCTGTGTACACCGGCCAAAGTGCAGGTTTACATTAACACAGTAGGACCACTATATATCCTAAGGCAACAGCTCCCTCTAGTGGTGACAACAGGTGAAGCTAATGCATCGGACAAACATATAGGGACAAACATATATCGGGCCTTTTATTATATAGTTAGATTAAATAGGCATATGTGTATATTTATGTTTTTTTTTCTTTTTTGCTGCCCTCCGGTCCGTGACAATGTATTAATAAAGGACTTTTTCTCTGAAGCTAAACCTGGGATTATGCTCGTATTTTTTCTAATGATTGCCTGAGTGCCGCTACACCCAGGACTGTCTGGCAGTCCTCCCCTTTCTTTCTATACATATATATATACATATATATATATATCATTCTTCTGAACAAATACGATAATTGTCTGCAAATGAAAAGTGTACCAGGCTTTATTAATGTTTTGATACAGCTGGTTTGGGCAGATTGCTCAAATCATCTTGTGTTGTTGTGTTGCACTCATCTTTCACCCAAATCAATTACTGTCTGTGGGCCACAGTTCTTGAATGTGCCCCCGTAGAAGAAGAGAATTGAACACATCCATCTAACGCATGGCGGCACCCCATCAGTTACCCTGATGACAATGTGTCGTTCTGGAATACAAAGAGTAGCACGCCGAAATACACTCAATTGGGGTTGTTCCCTCCCCCCCCCCGTATAAAACGCACCCATGAAGCCTCTGGAGCATGACACGGCAGGAAGTATGTGCACATGACTATGTAAGAGCATGGTGTTTGGGCTGCAACCCTCCGCATCGAGCATAGTGCCAGAGACGCTCCATTGAGCGTGTGGTAGTACAGCGAGGTCTAAGTCACTCAGAGAGGTCCCATGTGCTACAGCGCTTCGCCCAATGATAACATGTACCATTTCCTGAAACATTCACCAGAAAAGCGAGAGGCGCCGCTCCTTCTCCAGTTGCAATCCACCCACACTAATATCAGCGAGTGGTCCCTGCACCCACACCACTGAATCGTGACATTGCAGACGGTGCACTGTGCCAGAGACAGACCGACCGCATGAGCATTTTCTCTGCCCTTTCCTGGGGCTCCGGGAATAGCCACTTCTCCCACATGGAGGGCATGCACAGAGATGGGGTGTGAAATAAACAACCTCCTCCACGAACAGCAGGCGAGGGCCCTGCATCCCCCACGCTGGGGAGCCCACGCCTTGTTGCACCAAGTACACATTGCGGTGCAGGGGAAGCATTTAGCAGAAGAACAGGTACTTACACGCGTTGGTCACAGAAAAACTGTTGGAGGAGTCTAGGTGGTCTACGTGATGAAACAACTGGAAGGGCTTCTCTGTGATGTTTTGGTTTGTGTTGTATAGTTGCACTGCAAATAAAAACGCACTGTGTTCCTGGATGGTATTTTTCATGAAAAGTCCACCTATGGAGACAGAAAGGGGAGGGGGCATAGCGGTAAGGACTGGTTAGAGAACTGGTGGCATTGTGGCTTTGCAAACTTCAAACGTGCACGGAAGCAGACCTGCTGACACCCCTGGAAGCGTGCATTTCAGCAGCGGCCCGTGTACTGTGGAGAGGCCACTGTGTAAGATCTACGCAAGTAGTTGGCTTTCCGGGCACATCTGCACTGTCTTCCAGCCAGCTGATTTATAAGCCAGCCCAACCGAAAGTACACCACCGTGGCAGCGGCAGTGGGGGCATCGGAGGATAACCACATATGATCCCCTGACAAATATGAGCGCACAGAATGAAAGAGTGCACTTCATGAAGTGTAGAGAGGAGCAGAAATACGGCATCGCAAGTATACACAGCTGTAAGTAGCATGGTGCATTCCTACACATAATGCGCGCAAACGCGCGCGCGCACACACACACACGGGAACATAGCTTTGTATATGCACAAGCACACACATATACGCGCACACCCACACACAAAGGAACATTGCTATGCATATGCACTAACACACACGCACTCGGGCACACACGCACAAAAATACACACACACATACAGACATATCCACACACAAAGGTGCATTACTTTGCTTGTGCACAAACACACACACACACACACACCAGGATACTGCTTTGCACAAATTCTAACTCGCGCGCACACACACACACACACACACACACACACTAAAATAGTAAGCTTTCTGTTGCACCCCATCCTCCACGAACTACATCCTGTAACTGCATTATAATGTGCTTTGTAATGCTCTTAACACACGAGGCAACGCGGAAATAGTTTGCTGTCAGGTTTTGTGTTCTACTGTCTCCGAGGAACACACAAGACACACACAATAGCTTTGCAGGCGTTTAATGTAAAAGTCGATTAACTTCCCTGCAATATTCAGTATGGGGGTTAAAGTGGTGGGGGTGATGAGTGAAAAAGGGACAAGATGTGAGCAAATGGCAAAGAGCATGCCCCCTTCCCCGAGTGAAACCACTAGCACACCCCGGGACCGCACGCTGTGGAGCAATGCAGTCTTCGGCTTGTACCAAAAAAAAAAAAAAAAAAAAAAAACTGCAGTGTTAGCTCCCATCTGATCTCCCCATCTCGCCCCAGTCTGTGCCTCGTCTGGCTCCCGTGGCTGCACAGGGTCCTTTTCCCGAAACCCAGACTACCACCCATTTCACACCGCAAAGCTAGGAAATGGTCCCCACCGCATGTTATTTAAACTGCTAGCCCCATGCAGAAGAAAGCTCCGCTCGCATCATGCACGCGTCCCCATCAAACACATCCCGCGCGCGCAGCGTTTCCTTACCTATGTTGATGGTGTTGGGAAATCCCCCCAGGGATTCGCCCCATAGTCCCACCATTAAGAGGAAGACAGTCCGAAACGGGATTTGCCACATGGTGCCCAGTCTTAAAATTCAATTCCTAAAACGAAACCGATAAGGCAGGCGCATCGGAGCAAGTGGAGCCCAGGAGATTCCCCGACTCTCCCCTCTTCCTCAGAGAAGCCTGGGTGAGTCCATTGCTTTGAAGCGGAATTACCGAGCAAGCTCCCCGCCTGGCCACAACTGAAAGAATCCTGTGGACTCCACCCCCCTTCGAAGAGGTTGCCGGCGAGAGAGGGGGTGGACAGAAAGAGTAGATCCCAAATAAGGCTAGACCAAACGGCCAAGGAGAGGGGCTATTGAGGAAAGTTGGACTGACGCGGATTCAAAGCATCATCCCTCAGCATCACGGGGAAGCTGCAGAGCCGGACTGCATAGCACAGGCAATGCATTTGTCAACACTGCGAAGCGATCAATGGGTAGCCGCCGGGCTCACGTGGAAGCTGCAGCTGGCCCTCCGCGCGCTGCATTGCCTGTGCTGCTGTGTGGGGACGGGGGAGGAGGGGCCGCTGGCGCGTGGGAGAGGCCAGGGCGATGGGCTGGACCGGGCGGAGGTGGCCGCTAGCTCTGCGTGAGCTGCATTGTTGGTGCAGGAGAGAGAGAGAGAGAGGCGACGGTGTCTGTGAGGTGGGAGTCTGGCACTCGGAGGTCTGCGAAGGGAGAGGCAGGCTCGGGGACTGAGGAGGGTGCGAGGCAAGAGGAAGGTGTTGGGTGTCTGGCAAAATAAGGAAAGTGGGGGATTGTGAACATCATGTTTCTTTGGAGCGCAGACAGTTACGAGGGGGGAGCGTGAAGGAAAAACATCCCCGAGGAGTAAGCATAGGAACCAAGGGGGATTTAGAGACTTTGTGAGAGGTTGGGGTGAGGTGTGTTCTCAATATGTACAGGCGAAGGTGATAGGGTGACCATTGGGCCTGCTCCAGCTGAGCTGCTTCACAAGTAAGGCAAGGGGGAAGAGAAAGGTGATTTTGGAAAAGCTCCACAGTGTGACATATATATTATGTGACGTGGTTGACAGAAAACTTTGGGAAGGGTAGTGATGAAAGTGCAGGATGAATATATGAGGGGTCCCATTTCAAAAAGATGTTTGGGGCCATCTTGCTTACTGCTTCGTGAATATGTTAACAGCAGGCATGCATTGATCTGCTGTAGTTTAAGGTTTTCAAATGCAAAAGGCCAGTGCAACAATTGCAAATGTGATTTTTGGGGCGGCCAAAAGCTGTTTCAATTGATTTCGTCTGGGCTTACATACGTTAACATACACAGGGTAATTCATAGAATTCAGCGCACAAGTAGCGCACGCGGCTGGCGCACAGCGTGCGCGTGCGATAGTCTGCGCCAGCCGCGTGCGCCAAAACCGAATCCGGCGCACAGCGTATTCATGGATTTTAGCTTCCCCAGGCAGCCGTGGCGCACAGTGGCGCAGCGACTCGCTGCAGCGCCAGTTACGCCCCCAGGAACGCCCCTTGCGCTGGGAAATCTCATAAAAATCACAAACCAGCGCAAGGGGCTACGCTAACCCTGGACCATCACGGCAAGCGGCCCATGCGATTTTCTAGGGTGCGCGGGAAGTGTCACACGTCAAATCCCAGGCTACGTCCATTTCAGGGGTGCGCGGGAAGTTTCACACGCGAAAAGCCAGGGTACGTCCATTACAGGGGTTCGCAGGAAGTTTCACACGCGAAAAGCTAGGCTACTGGAATTCCAGGGGTGCGCGGGAAGTCCCACACGCGAAAAGCCATGGTACGTCCATTACAGGGGTGCGCGGGAAGTTTCACACGCGAAAAGCTAGGCTACGGGAATTGCAGGGGTGCGCGGGAAGTCCCACACGCGAAAAGCCAGGGTACGTCCATTACAGGGGTGCGCGGGAAGTTTCACACGCGAAAAGCTAGGCTACGGGAATTGCAGGGGTGCGCGGGAAGTCCCACACGCGAAAAGCCAGGCTACGTCCATTACAGGGGTGCGCGGGAAGTTTCACACGCGAAAAGCTAGGCTACGGGAATACCAGGGGTGTGCGGGAAGTCCCACACGCGAAAACCCAGGCTACGTCCATTACAGGGGTGCGCGGGAAGTTTCACACGCGAAAAGCTAGGCTACGGGAATTGCAGGGGTGCGCGGGAAGTCCCACACGCGAAAAGCCAGGCTACGTCCATTACAGGGGTGCGCGGGAAGTTTCACACGCGAAAAGCTAGGCTACGGGAATTGCAGGGGTGCGCGGGAAGTCCCACACGCGAAAAGCCAGGGTACGTCCATTACAGGGGTGCGCGGGAAGTTTCACACGCGAAAAGCTAGGCTACGTCCATTTCAGGGGGGCGTGGATATTTGAACACGCTACTCCGATCGTTGGGTCTTCACAGGTCCTCCCTGTACAGCCTCCACGTCCCCTGCATGCAGTCCACACCACAGGTGATTACCCTGCACACCTGCTCATGACTCCCACCCCCCAGCAGTCATGGGGCACCTGCCAGCAGGCCCCCACTCATGTCCCACTCATGCCTCCCACCACCCCCACCCCCCAGCACTGTGGGGCACCTGCCAGCAGGCCCCCACTTATGTCCCACTCATGCCTCCCACCACACCCACCCCCCAGCACTGTGGGGCACCTGCCAGCAGGCCCCCACTTATGTCCCACTCATGCCTCCCACCACACCCACCCCCCAGCACTGTGGGGCACCTGCCAGCAGGCCCCCACTTATGTCCCACTCATGCCTCCCACCACACCCACCCCCCAGCACTGTGGGGCACCTGCCAGCAGGCCCCCACTCATGTCCCACTCATGCCTCCCACCACACCCACCCCCCAGCACTGTGGGGCACCTGCCAGCAGGCCCCCACTTATGTCCCACTCATGCCTCCCACCACACCCACCCCCCAGCAGTCATGGGGCACCCTCCACCAGGCCCCCACCCATGTCCCACTCATGCCTCCCACCACCCCCACCCCCCAGCACTGTGGGGCACCTGCCAGCAGGCCCCCACTTATGTCCCACTCATGCCTCCCACCACACCCACCCCCAGCACTGTGGGGCACCTGCCAGCAGGCCCCCACTTATGTCCCACTCATGCCTCCCACCACACCCACCCCCCAGCACTGTGGGGCACCTGCCAGCAGGCCCCCACTTATGTCCCACTCATGCCTCCCACCACACCCACCCCCCAGCACTGTGGGGCACCTGCCAGCAGGCCCCCACCCATGTCCCACTCATGCCTCCCACCACACCCACCCCCCAGCACTGTGGGGCACCTGCCAGCAGGCCCCCACTCATGTCCCACTCATGCCTCCCACCACACCCACCCCCCAGCAGTCATGGGGCACCCTCCACCAGGCCCCCACTTATGTCCCACTCATGCCTCCCACCACACCCACCCCCCAGCACTGTGGGGCACCTGCCAGCAGGCCCCCACTTATGTCCCACTCATGCCTCCCACCACACCCACCCCCCAGCACTGTGGGGCACCTGCCAGCAGGCCCCCACTCATGTCCCACTCATGCCTCCCACCACACCCACCCCCCAGCAGTGTGGGGCACCTGCCAGCAGGCCCCCACTCATATCCCACTCATGCCTCCCACCACACCCACCCCCCAGCAGTCATGGGGCACCCTCCACCAGGCCCCCACCCATGTCCCACTCATGCCTCCCACCACCCCCACCCCCCAGCACTGTGGGGCACCTGCCAGCAGGCCCCCACTTATGTCCCACTCATGCCTCCCACCACACCCACCCCCCAGCACTGTGGGGCACCCTCCACCAGGCCCACACAGATGTTCCCCTACCAATAGGAAATCACAATACAGATCCCAGGATCCCATGGGCAACCACATCCCACCCCATGTCACCCCAGTCCATACACACATCCAAGGTACACATCCATTCAAAAATCAAATACCCATTACATGATACATAACCAATGAGCAGTATGCGCATGAGTCCAAGTCCGTCAGACTCACACAATGGCAACACATGACTGTGAAAACCCAGATTGTGACAGTCAACAAACCAATGAGAGAAGTCCACACAATAGAATCAAAAGAACAATGTATTAAAATGTAAGAAGGAAAAAAAAAGAAACACCTAAATGAATACACAAAGTAACAGGAAAAAAAAAAAAAAATACTAATGAAAGGTGAAATCCAAAAGAACGGGTGCAAAGTCAATCAAAATGGAAATCAAAAACAAACACATTGCCCCATGGTCCAAATAATAAAATCGAAAACATCCACAAACTATGTACAAAGATGATTGTCCGGGTCCAATATCCCTAAAAACCATAAAATGAAACCTACCCAAAACCTAACTAATGCGAACTATATACAAAAAACGTGGGCCATTGTCCAATCAACCCAAATAATAAATAAAAATAAAGGAAACCTACTATCTACATAACTATATACAAAGGCGGCGGGCCAGTCCTGCGGCTCACTGAGAGATGTTATGGGCCAGGGCATCATCGAACTCCCTTTCTATCTCCCCGAGGCGTTCCTCCTCAATGGCCCCGAGGGCCCGCAGGGCTGACGCAGTGTCCACCTCCAAGCCCCTGCGGATCTCCTCGAGGCACTCGGCACGCCTCAGGGCCCTCTGCATGGAGTCCACTGCCCTGACCATAGCGAGCCGCCCCTCTTCTGCCCGCCGCCTCTCCGCATCTATTGCGTGGCCTAACCGCTGCCACACGGAAGACACATTCTGTCCAGGGTCCTCCTGCCCTCCAGCCGATGGCTGCCCCTCCGATGTTGATGGCCCCGAGCCATGACGCCTCCCACGTCGCTGCCGCTGCCTCTGCAGCCACTGCCTCTGCCAGCACGACGGCATCCAGGCTGATGGTATCCACCGACGCCGTCGTGCACGTGCCCTGCCTGATGATGCCGGCACATCCTCCACCTGCAGGGGTCCAGTTGCCATGGTGTCCACACCAGCTGGACCACCGACTCCCGACTGTGGCAGGGATGGGATCCCCACTGAGCCGGCTGCATTGGTCGGGGCAGGTCCACAGGGGGCCCTGGTGTCAACTGGGCCGGAAGACGGCAAGGAGAACGACCGGCGCATACTTTCCACAGAGGAGGAGATGCCCGGCACATTGGCCATCACCTGCAGAAAACCCGCGCCAATGGCAGATCCCAACTGGGCCACGTCGGCACGGTGCTCTTCGTGATGATGTGCGTGCTCCTCCCGGGAAGCACGCACGTCATCACGAATGACCCCCGTGCGCAACGCGACCCCAATCAGGACCTTTTCCATGCGCCCACGGGTCCCCTCGTCCGCAGGTGGAGGGGAGTCAGATGACATAGACACCCCCTCCACCTGCGGACGGGCCTGGGACGGGGCATCCATGCTGGTGCATGGTGGTGCACTCACAGGGTCAGGGACAGCGACATGCACAGGCACCTCCACGGCGACCTGTGCTGCCTCCTGCCCCTGGCCCTGGACTGCACCACTTGCACCAGCAGGGATGCCCCCACCAGGCCTCAGGTGTGCCTCAGTCTCGGCCGCCTCCTCCTCTGTAGAAACCACCAACCTGGATGGCTCCTTGCCCTCTTCCGCTGTAGCTGGCCCCTGTGGGGGCTCACCCACCCCTTCCGCCGCAGCCGTGGGGGCATCCCCGCCGTCTACCTCCACAGCGCCGTCTCCGCCCTCTCCATCACTAGCCGCTGCATAGAGGGAGACATAGAACACAAGCATCAGGGCACTGTACAATGGTCCCCTACACAGGAAGCAATATCAGATGACTGGCAATGGTAAAGTACACTTCTATCATGTCCCTCCACAACACATGGGTCAGGCAATACACACACGCAACACCCATGGTCCATGGCATGCACATCAACATACATGTCCACTGCACTCTTCTAAAGTACGATGTCATGGAACACACATGCATCATTGGTCATGCAAATCACATGCACACACTTCACCTCTGTCACATCCATGTGGCCTCGTACATCACAAACACAGTGGATACAAGGATGATTAGGCAGCATCAGTGAATCTGTACAGTGTCACAGACATGTGTCATGCATCCATGCCATTCAAAAGTCACAGACATGCAGGTCAAGCACACCGACCTCGACACCATACATGTACCTGGCATCAGCATCCATCCCTCACCCACACCCATGTCCACGAACATACACTTGCATGCTCACATGTGTCCAATCTGCATAGGCCTCCTCAGGTTGCATAGCAACACATACAACAACCATGTGATCCACAAATTACTGGTCGCACATGCATCGCCATGACAACACTGCACACATACATGCCTACAAGGCCCATTCCACACATACAGCATCACACAACCAGCACACTGCAACATGCACTGTCTCACACAGCAATGCCTGCACACTTACCGCTCAACTCCAGACGGGTCTCCCTCTCAAGGACCTGGGAGTGGAGCGCTGGGTGTATGCGTGCCAGGACCCTCATTTGGATCGAACTCATGTGGCCCCGGCTCCCCTCCACGAGGCGCCGGGCCTTTGAGAGGGTCCTGGACCTGCAGTCCTCCCAACGCTTCCTGACATGTCGGTTGTCGCGGACTGCCACCCCCTCCGCGTTGATGGCAGTCACGATGTCGTCCCAGATCCGAGTCCGTCCTTCATAGTTGGCGCGGCTACTTCCGAAGAGGGCATCATACTGCCCCAGGACTCGCTCCACCAGGACCCCAACCTCGGTGACACTGAAGCTGGGGCCCCTCTGCCTCTCTGGCTGGGGGTTGCCACTGGTGCCAGATGTTTCAGTGCCCGACATGGCAACCCCAGAGGCAGGAGTGGGTGGGCAACTTGGTCCTGGGGCTGGGCTGTGGAGTGGTGTTCTTCCAGTCGGGAGTCTTCAGTTCCAGCAGGGGTGGACACAGCAACTGTACGCCTGCAGATGGCTGATGTGCAGGCACCAAATGGCAGGGCACGGTGGCAGCAGGCAGGCAGGCAGGCAGGCAGGCAGGCAGCAGCAGATGGCACGTGGGAGGCTGCTCGGGGCACTGGGGGGCAGTAACTCGGCCTTCTGGGCAGGAGCGTGGTCTTCCGTGTGTGAACGCGTGGCCAGCTTGATACGGAGTGAATTGGCACGTGAAAATCATGCACGTCTGCGTGGAATCCGAGGAAAGGCCCTCAGCGCGTAAGCACGTCAGCACGCGTACGCGATTTCATTGGTCCAAAGGGCCAGGCGCGTAAGCGCGCCTATGACGCACGGGTGTTTCCCAACCCACGTGAAAAATAAACACGTGCCGCGCGAGCGCGTCAGCACGCGTACCCGATTTCATTGGTCCAAAGGGCCAGGCGCGTAAGCGCGCCTATGACGCACGGGTGTTTCCCAACACGCGTGATTGGTCCAAAGGGCCAGGCGCGTAAGCGCGTCTATAACGCACGGCCGTTTCCCAACACGCGTGAAAGAAACACAAGCCAGTGTCAATGCGTGTGATTGGAGGCTGGCCCTTCAGCGCCTACACGCGGAAGTGACGCAGGACCTGTGGGCCTGCATAAAAGGTACATGTAGAACGCCATTTCCTTGTACGTGCTTTTCGTGGAGAGCGAGTTGGTGTATTCTGTACTTCTTGTCAGTTGACACGCGATTTACTTCACGGCGTTCAAAGGTCGTACTCCCTGTTACCTCTGACAGCTTTTTCTCTTTTGCTCTTTTTCCTGGGCCTGTTTCCTCACACAGCGTTCCCTTCTACTGTTGTCCTGTCTCCTCAGACAGCGTCCCATTCTTCTTTTGGCGGGGGTGTTGCCAACGCGCACACGCGCGTCTTTTTGACGCATTTCTCCCTGGCAGACGGTGAGTTGCGCACGCATCTATCATCTGTGCTTGCCCCGTGTGTCACGTACCTCTTCAGAGGTCAATCTAGGCTGCGTGTGACACGCATACGTTCATTACTGTGTTACTGGATGCCACAGCGTAGTGCAGGGTTTTTCATACGCACACGTGGTCTAGGAGGGGTATCGTGCACGTTCCTTAACTTTTTTGGGGTGCCTGTGCGTTGCGTGACCCGTCATCTTTCCCCAGGGGTGTCATATAGCCTTGCCACTGCACTAGGGTACGAATACCATCTGGTACCCAACCCCTTTGACACCCAATTGCCCAGGACAATTGTGCACACCCACTCCCATACGCACAATAACATCAGTGCCATGGTTGGGAGGCGTGCAAGCCGTAAGGGTGGCAAAGGTGGCCGAGCCACACGTGGTGGCCGTGGAGGATCCACTAGGGGACGTGGTTGTGACTTGCAGGGTGCCCCTGTCCCCTCCAGTCTGGAGGACCAGTCAGGGACACCCATGCCCCCCTTCTCCCCCCCCCCAGGTTGAGGGTCATGTGGCTGATACCAACCCTGATCAGCCCTTGTTGGACCAGCCCATTGTGGCACCAGACCTGTCCGAGGGTGACTCCATCGCTGACATCCAGGTCAGCAGGTCCACTGCACGTGCACCGGTGCACATTGGTGTCATCAGGACACGCGCATCTATGCCAGATAGGTCATCTGCTGCCCCCCGTGGCCAGGGTGTGGCTCCATCCACCCCACCTCTCATACACCCTGCCAAGACTGTGTCGGTCCTAGTTCATGCACCTCAGATCAGGCCTGACCCTATCCCTCTACCCCCAATGCCTGCACCTACTCCCATGCTGAGTGTGCAATCCCACACACCCAGTACTGAGTCCACCACGGCTCCTGCCCCTAGTGTCCACAGCGGCGTAGGACACTCTGGATCCCCACCCCCTTCCAAGCGGAAGAGGAAGAGTGCACGTCCGGCACAGGCTGATGCCCCAGGCACGGCTGCACAGTCCGGCCCATCAAGGAAGCCCAGCTTCACAGACGCCGAACTGAATGCACTTGTTCAGTATGTGTCAGACCATGATAGGGAAATGGTCATCGTTGCAGGGTCCAAGACCACACATGCCAGACGCCAGGCACACTGGCAGACCATTGCTGACAAAATAAGTGCCCTTGGAGTAGTGAGGCGCACAGCTAGTGATTGCCAGAAGCGCTGGAATGACCTTAAGCGCAGGGCAAAGGATAAGCTGGCCTCAAGTCATGCCGCAACCTTGGTGACTGGAGGTGGGTCCCCAGCACAGGAAATAGAACTCACACCACACGAGTCCGTAGCTGGATCCTACGTCACCGAGGGACAACTCCAAGGTGTGGGAGATCTCCCTGATTACGAGGCATCATCCGGTGAGTGCACATGCATGTGTGTTATATCAATGTGCATGGTGTGTGTGCGAAGCCTTCATGTTGGGTGCCTGTCAAGGGGGTGTGTGGCAGAGTTGATAGTGTCACCCATGTGCCTCATCCAGTATGTTCAGTGCAACACCATGTGCCCACACCACTATCCCTACTGCCAACAGTGCACATATGGCCCTACACCATGGAAGTTCCCCTTGAATTGTCATTTTGTCACGACATTGTTGCTCATTCTCCCCTGTCTATTCATCTTATGTCTTACATACCATTCCTACACTTTCCCCCAGCCATTCAAGTTCCATCGTCACATGCCTGACATGCAATGATACCACATGCTAATGCGTCCTCTGTATATACATGGCACTCAACATGCTGTCATACTCTGGATTTTGCCTTGACACCCACCTCCTACCTGTGTGCTCTTGTTCCGTCTGGTTTCAAGCCCCATTCCCTCACACTCCATGCTGCTCTTCATGGTCTATCTTCCCTGACTTCTACTGTTCAGACCATCGTGCCCTACTCACGACACCTGCTTGCAAACAGTCAAATGAGGGCACCCTGCCCTCCAATGCGACCCACCCTATTGCTGACAAGTACATCTGAGCCTACTCAAGGTTAACTCTCACTGACATCTGCTCATACATGCCTTTGCCTGTCCCATGGACCCTTCACATGGTCCCAGTCCTCTCTCCTTGCTCCTCTTCCACCATCAATGGTGTGACCCGTTGGGGTGTACTCTTGGCCTCCTTCCAATCCTCAGAGGCCACAATTGATGAGTATGGTAATGGGAGCAACTCAGTCCAAGGACCTCAGGCCAACCTTATTCTCCTTGACAAATGCTACCCACATCTCATCAACTTCCTTTCCTCTCCTGCTGTCCCCCCTCCTCTCTCCTCATCTATCCTGCACTGCCTCCCTGCACCCTCCCATGATCCTTCTCCGCCTCCCACTCCAACTCCTACACAAGCTGCACCTCTGATCTGTAGCACTCCCCGTAAGTCCTACAAGGCTGTCAACCTCCTCCACATTTACACTCCTTACTCTGCCGCTGCATCAGGCATTCCTCCAATATATGTCACTTACATGAGGTAATGCACCTTGACATCCTTGGTCTCATGGAAACATGTCTGACGGCCAGCTCTGTCTGCATCTTTGACACACTCCTACCTGACGTTCAGGAGATCCTCTCCTTGGCCCGGCACTACTGTGCAGGGGGGGGTGTGCCCTTGCCTTCCCTGAGGGTATTCCTGCCACTGTCACTCCTACGTAGACCTACTCCCCTCTGGAATGGCTTGTGTGACGTCTCTCTCCATCTCACCTCGACATTCACAAACTGTGCGTACTGTGTATCGGAAAAATGGTCAAATGTACTACTTCCTTTCTGAGTGGCCTCACCTCTCCTCCTCACTCATGTCCCCAGACACTGAAATCCTCTTCCTTGGTGATGTACGCATCCACCTGCATGCTTGTTGTCCCCCCACGTGACTTTTCCGTGACCTCAGCAACTCCCTATCACCCTCTAAACTCCCGTCTGTCCCTACTCATTCTGCAGGGCACACTCTTGATGCTCTGATCTCATCTGACCTTCCCCTCTCCATCCCTCTCTGCACTCCTCTCTCCTGGAGTGATCACTTTCTCCTCTCCTCCCACCTCACCCTCACCACCCCACAGGCAAAGCCACCCTCACCACTGTCACACACCTTCTTGGTATTCCAACCCATGAAGTGTGTGTCAGTCGAGGCTTATGCTGCCAAAATCTCCCCCCATCCAGCTCCCCCTTAGGCTCACTCCCATCCTGACAGGGCCCACTCCATGCTCCACTCTATGTCAGGTACACTGGATGTCTTTGCCACGGTCATGACAATCCGCCTGAAGCCCCATGCCAATGCTGACTCCTGGCATGACTCGCATCTTGTGAACCCAAAACACAGGTGCCGGGTGGCAGAGAGGAAATGGCCTGCATCATGCTCATCCTCTGGCAAACTGGCCTGCCACCTGCTCCAAAGGCAATAGCGTCTCACCCTTCTCACCAAGATGAGAGCCCCAATCCAAGGGCACATATCTGCGGCATCTGACAACTCTGCAGGACACATTGAAATCTGCAAGGACCTTGCCAAGCCAGATGCAGTGTGTACCTCCCCTGTCCCCTCCGAGCCCACAGCACTGCATGACTGTCTCTGTACCCCTATAGGCCACCCCCCCAGCACTTGTCTGCGCCTACCACCATCTGCCCTCGACGTTAAGTCCTACTTACCTTGTACAGCACTACCAGCCGCAACTTCCCCTTGCACTTCATTGTGCCACCCACCTCTGCACTTGCGTTACATGAATGACACCAGCACCAGTAGGATTGTTGAATGGCATCCCCTTCTGCCCCACCACCCCTCAGTGCTCCGCTGTTCCTTCATACATTTCTGTACAGGTGCTTCACGAATGCTATATGAATCCATTACAGGTGATGGGGAGGTGGAATCTCATTGTTTACTGCATTTTGTTAATGTTGACAAGGCACTGTGCATCGTGGCCAATTGGGACTAGCAGATCCATGTCCAACATGTTAACTTCTTGATGTGATGAAGCAATGTCAGGACCAGAGTGGCCAAAATCCAAAATAGTTGCCCTCCTCTCCCTCTTCACTTGGTGGCTATGTCACATGCCATGTGTGTGATGGCATGTGCATTTGACATGGCAATCACCGGCCAATGTGTGATGCCAGTGCTAGGCAGCATGGGGAGCAGGCGTTGCTCTCCATTCTCTGTGTCATCATTGTGTGCCCTGAGCCTCCCCTCCAGACCCAGTGATGGTGAATGCATAGGAGGTTTCCCAGTCATGTGGGACATGTGTCATTGAACTACTGGCTCTGTTGTTCATCAGCCCTTGTTGTATGCCATGGTGCTAATGCCTGTTTCCATTTCTCTCTTTCATGTCTTTGCAGGGGACGACGCACTTGTTGATGCTGGGGATGTGGTGGTGGAGCCGTCCCAGGAGGGCAACCCGGGCCGACCTTCCACAAGTGAGGGACGTGGTGTGTTTGTGGGTGAAAACCCACAAGTGCTGCAGGTCGTGCTGTCGAGGGGTGTCTCTGGGGGTTCCTCCCCCGAGCAGTATTCAGGTGTAGACTCGGAGGATGACACCTATGTGCAGTCGCAGGTGAGTGTTCTTGGGAGAGAATCTCCTCTGTCCGACCCACCTGCAGCCGGGTTATTGCCCTCAATGGGGATGTCAGTGTCGGCAGCTCAGCCTCCGGTGGTTACGGATGCAGGGCCACACCACACAATCTCTGATCCTGTTCCTGGGGCTGCAGATCAGAGAGGGAATGCAGTCCTGCAGCCTGAGGCTTTGCCGGCACAGCAAGGCGCAGTCCGCCTTGCCCCAGGCAGGTGTGGTGCCCGCCAACGTGGTGGCCGTATGCCACCTGGCAATACCGCTTGGGAGCAATCCATCTACGGTATGGCCACCCAACAGGCAGCATCATCCGAGATGATTGCACAGGCCATGGATAGGGTGGCCACTTCCATTGTCCCCCCAGAAAGGCTGATGGAGCGACTGGAGCAGGCTACAGAGTCCATCTGCCAGGCACACAGGGAGGACATGTTGGCGTCCAACATGGACAGGCGGGCAGGACTGGCGACTCTGCGGGAATCACTTTCCATGGAGTCCCAGCGCCACAGGGAAGGCCTGAGGGAAGAATTCCATCACCTCAGGTCGACCCTGTCAGAGCTTGAGGCTTCATCCCATAGAAGGACAGAGGAGCAGCTGGAGCGTCTGACACGGACGCTCTCGGCCGAGATGCAGGCAACTCGTGCGGAGGTCAGGTCATCCCGGAAGTTACTGCATGGGGACCTCCGCATGATCATAATCCAGAACCAGACCTTCCAGACCCGCCTGCTTGCAGCCATGGAGGAGCAAACTCGGGCTTTGCGTGGGCTGCCTCCCATTGTCACACCATCTTCTGAGGCAGCTCCCCCACCTCCTGAGTCAGCTGCAGGGTCTGGCCAGAGCGATAGCGACTCATCTCCCACAACAGAGTAGCCGTGTGGGCCACGAGCCTATGGGGTGTTTTTACTTCCCATGATCCACACAGGTGGATTGTGGCGTGCATCCTGTCCTCGGACCTCATAGGTGCCCCCCCCTCCCCGCCGGCCCTTTCATGGCCATTTTTTCTTATCATATTTTTATTTTTCAAGTGTGTTGCCTTGTGTGGGTACCTGGGCATACACTGTATTGTGGCTGGGCACATGCAGGCTTGTCCTGAGTTTGGTTTCGATGCTTGGGTATCTGGCATCCACACCCCTCCTGCTTCCGTTTCCATGGGCTTGCAAAGGGTGTGCCCAAGTGACAGCAAATTACACGGTGACATTGGACTTCCATGAGCTGTTGGGCAGTCCATAGTCAATACTGTGTAGACATTCATGGTGTACATTGTTGTTGCACCTAACTATGCATGATGGTTTGATATGTGCCTCAACTTACATATGTTACTCATGTTTTGCAGGTATTTCACACAGTTCTTCACACGGGCATACTCTCTGGAGTCAGACTACATGTCGGTAGATGTGCAGTGACACTTTTGCGTGGCGCCATCACTGTACATCTGGACGGTGAGGACATACCAGCACAATCAGGTATTGAGACTACCATTGATTACATGCATTGTGTCTTGTTTTGGTGGGCTTCAGGGTGGGTTGGTGTGTAATTTGATTGAAATGACTCTTACACAGGTGTGTAGTAGTGCCTCCATCACGGTTAGCTGTTCAAGTGCGGCTATGTTCCATTTGGGGCACTGCTATTTGTGACACCGGTGTCATGTTGTGAGGGTCAGTTTGTTTGCTCTCACATACCATGACATGGTGTCCTCTGTGGCGGGACTGTGAAGGGATTGGGTGACATGGCAATGTTGTAATGTAGCAATTCGCCTGTGCCAATGCATTTTTGATGAATGGAGTTGTGTCTTTTCATAGTTATGCATTGCTGGTGTATGTGTAGGTAGGGGTGCACACATAGTGACACTTCCATGTTAACAATCTCAGGCTGATGTGTTTCTGACAGTTTATTGCCAAGAAATTTTGTGACATTGTCAGGTAGTGTCATCATTGATCGTCAGATGGTATGTGCCAGAGCAGTGTGCACTAGCCAGCACTGTGATTCCTAGGTGAAGAAGTTGGCCACCAGTTGCGTACGGGCTGCCTCCCCCCGTGCCCTTTCCCCTCCCATGCGCAGCGGCCGTGCATGTGGTTGTGGATGTGGGGGCACCACCATGTCCACGGGCAGGCCCCGGCGTGTTGCAACATTGTGCAGGACACATGCTGCCACTATGATCCTGCACACTAGTGGGGGAGCATATAACAGCTGCCCGCCAGAACGGTCAAGGGAGCGAAAGCGTGACTTCAGCACTCCGAATGTGCGCTCCACTATGCCCCGTGTTGCAATGTGGGCTGTGTTGTACCTTACCTCGGGTGGCGTGGTGGGGTTCCGGATTGGGGTCATCATGTGGTGGCTGATAGGGTAGGCACTGTCCCCTGCGGAGGTGGTGATGGGTATCATTAGTGGTGTTGTGACATGACCCTGTATCTGACATGCATGCATGTGCAGTGGCATTCATGCTCACCAAGCAGCCATGTATCTCCATGCCGGCCAGCCTCTAGGTCCCGGCTTAGGGTAGACATTCTGTAGATGAAGCTGTCGTGGGTGGACCCGGGATAGTTGGCATATACTGATGTGATGATTCCCTTGGCATTGCATACAACTTGCACGTTGATGGAATGCCAGTGCTTGCGGTTTCTATAGATGTGCTCTGTTGCCCTGGGGGGACGTAGAGCCACATGGGTGCAGTCAATTGCACCAAGCACTTTGGGGAATTGCGCCACACCATAGAATTCCTGGATGCACGCCCGCCTTTCTGCAGGAGTCCTGGGGAGATATATGTGCCTACGGACTGATGGCCGTGCAGTGATGATGTTCAAGACCTGGTGTAGACAGCGTGACTGCGTGGCCTGTGACACACCACCCACTATGGCACTTGTCCGCTGAAAAGATCCAGTGCCCAAGAAGTGCAGTACATTCAGGACCTTCTGCAGGGGGCTGAGTGCTTGGGAGCACAGGGTGGGTGATGTGAGGTCATCCTCCCACTCACTGACCAGGTCCAGTATGATGTGTGCTGGAAACCTGTACCTCCCATACACCTGGTCATCAGGCATCCCGAATAGGCTGGTTCTGGGTGAGAAAATTCTGGCCCTGACTCTCCTCCTCCTCCTCCTTTGGTAACCCACAGCCACTGCTGCTAGGAACGGTATGTTCATCTTTGCACTGAGCTTGTAGGATGTTTTCACGTGAATATTTAGACGTGCCGGGTCACGTACGCCTGCTTCCTGCAGGCGTACGTCTTTCCGTATTGCCTGTTGTAATTTTGCACGTGTCGTGGCCGAGCGTGTGTGACTACATGCTCGAGGTTTACCAGGTTAAATGTACGTTATTAATATTGTAATTGTATTCAGATGTAAATGGTAACCGGGCGTTTTTCACGCGCGCAGTTGAATATGCGATTACTCGCTGTGTGCCTTTGGACCAATGAAATCGGGTACGCGTGCTGACGCGCTCGCGCGGCACGTGTATTTTTTTCACGTGGGTTGGGAAACACCCGTGCGTCATAGGCGCGCTTACGCGCCTGGCCCTTTGGACCAATGAAATCGGGTACGCGTGCTGACGCGCTCGCGCGGCACGTGTATTTTTTTCACGTGGGTTGGGAAACACCCGTGCGTCATAGGCGCGCTTACGCGCCTGGCCCTTTGGACCAATGAGATCGGGTACGCGTGCTGACGCGCTCGCGCGGGAGGTTTATTTTTTTCACGTGGGTTGGGAAACACCCGTGCGTCATAGGCGCGCTTACGCGCCTGGCCCTTTGGACCAATCATGCGGGTTGGGAAACGGCCGTGCGTCATAGGCGCGCTTACGCGCCTGGCCCTTTGGACCAATGAAATCGTGTACGCGTGCTGACGTGCTTACGCGGCCTTTCCTCGGATTCCACGCAGACGTGCATGATTTTCACGTGCCAATTCACTCCGTATCAAGCTGGCCACGCGTTCACACACGGAAGACCACGCTCCTGCCCCTAAGGCCGGAATCCTGCCCCCCAGAGCCCCGAGCACGCTCCCACCTGCCATCTGCTGCTGCCTGACTGCCTGCTGCCCACGTGCCCTGCTGTTTGCTGCCTGCACATCAGCCAGGGGTGCAGTTGCTGTGACCACCCCTGCTGGAACCAAAGACTCCCGACAGCCGTACCATCGCTCCACAGCACAGCCCCAGGACCCAGTTGGCCACCCACTCCTGCCTCTGGGGTTGCCATGTCAGGGAGCACAACATCTGGCACGACTGGCAACCCCCGGCCAGGGAGGCATAGGGGCACCAGCTTCAGTGCCACCGAAGTTGGTGTCCTGGTGGAGCGAGTCCTGGGGCAGTATGATGCCCTCTACGGACGGATGCGCCTCGACAAGGAAGGACGGACCAGGATCTGGACGGACATTGTGACTGCCATCAACGCAGAGGGGGTGGCAGTCCGAGAATTCCATCAAGTCAAGAAGCGCTGGGAGGACTACAGGTCCAGGACCCTGAACAAGGCCCGGCGCCTCGTGAAGGCAGTGGATGCCAAGGGGCGGCGGGGCCACTTGTCGCAAGATGAACTTTGGGTCCTGGAACGCATATCCCCAGCGCTCCATGTCCAGGTCCTTGGGAGGCAGACCCGTCTGGAGTCGAGCGGTGAGTGTACATGCATACTGATTGTAAGCTGTGTGTGTGGTGGTGTGCCAGGAGTGTGCATGTTGCACATGTCTTTGTGTGGCCATGTATAAATGTGTGTGTGCAGGGCTGTGAGACAAGCACATGTGTGCCTGTGATGTGTGAGACAAGGATGGTGCATGTGTGTGTGTGTGTGCTTGCAGTGCAAATGCTTGTGTGTGGGCACATGTGTTTGACTGTGCATGTGAGTTGGCATGCTTGTGGTGTGACACATGGATGTTGATTCCATGTGCATTAGTCTGCAGCGTGTGCGTGTGTGTAGTTGTGAAGGGTGCAACAGTGTTGCTACATGGATGCAGGTGACACTGTCATGTTGGAGAGTGAATTGCAAATGTGACATGGATGTTCATCTCATGACTGACAGTTTGCGGAGTGGTACACATGCTTGGATGTGTGCTTTGCATGTGTGCATGTGTATTTGAGTCCGTGTGTATCATGTGATGTGTGGCTCACCTTTGTCTGCTCATGCTGCTGTATGTGAATGTATGTAGCGGGCTGTAGCAATATGGCTGTTGAATGACTCATGTGTGTGCGTTGAGGAGACAAGTGTGTTGGGGATTGTGATGCCAGGTCTGGAGTATGACAATGCCACTCTTGTACAACTGTTATGTGTGTGAGTCAATTGTACAGTGTCCTGATGCCTGTCTCCTGTCTCTCCCTGCCTGCAGCGTCATCTGATGTGGAGGGCGGAGAAGGTGCTGTGGAGCACAGCAGCAGGGATGCCACCGCCAGCCGGAGACGCAAGGCCCGGCTCCCCTCCCCTGTTGTCATCTCGTCGGGGAGTGAGGAGTCCGGTGCTGTGTCCCAGGTCGCAGCTGCCGAGGGGAGGTCCAGGAGGCGCAGGAGGAAGTTGGACTCCTCGGCAGCAGAAGGGGCAGCTGAGACCCCACAGGGTTCCGCGGCGGAAGATGGCAGGGAGTCATCCAGGTTGGTGGTGGGTTTGGTGGAGGAGGAGGCCGTGCAAGGGACTGAGATGGGGTCTGGAGGTGGGCATTCCACTGGTGCTAGTGGTGCAGCACAGGGGCAGGGACAGGAGGCAGCACAGGCCGCCGCGGAGGTGCCTGTGTGTAATCCTGTCCCCGGTCCTGTGTCTGCATCATCTTGCACCAGCAGGGTTGCCCACGTCCGGACCCATTCTCAGGGAGACCAGGCTGTGTTCCTCCATACACTGGGCCTTGTTCCGACCCCCTCCTCACCTGAACCCCCTATGCGCCAGTCGTCCTCCGTGCCATCTTCCTACCCACCTGTCACCTGGGTGCCCTGTGGAGCTGCCTCTGACGATGGGGCCAAGCTGGTGGAGGACACATCCCTGCCCCAGTCGGGAGTCGTGAGTCCAGCAGGGGTGGCCACCGCAACAACAGCACCCCAAACAATGGAGGATGTGCAGGCAGCAGGTGTCAGGGCACCGGCACCAGCACGTCAGCAGCAGGAGGAAGAAGGTGGGAGCCTTGATGGCTCGGGGCCATCACCATCAGAGGGGCAGGCATCAGCTGGAGGGCAGGAGGACCCTGGACGTCAAGTGTCTTCCGTGTGGCAGCGGTTGGGCCATGCCATAGATGCGGAGCGGCAGCGGGCGGAAGAGGCGCGGCTCGCTATGGTCAGGGCGGAGAACTCCATGCGGAGGGCCCTGAGGCGGGCCGAGTGCCTCGAGGCCATCCGCAGGGAGTTGGAGGTGGGTACATCGGCGTCCCTGCGGACCCTCGGGGCTGTGGAACGGGGCCGCCTCCGGGACATCGAGCGGGAGTTCGATGATGCCCTGGCCCGGAACAACGATCAGTGAGCCGCAGGACTTGCCCGCCGCCTTTGTATATAGTTCTGTAGTTTAGTTGTAGTTAGGTTTCCTTTGTTTTAATGTTATTATTTGGTTGCCAAAGGACAATGCACCACATTTTTGTATATAGACATTTTCTTACTTAGTGTAAATAGTTAGGTTTCATTTATTAGGGCTCATGGACCCGGATCATCATGTTGATAGTTTGAGGGATGTTAATATGTGTTTGATTTTTTCACATGAGGCAATGTGTTTCTTCTTTCATTTGTACTTGGATTTGATTTTGGACTTTGATTTTGGACCCCTATTTTACTTAATTTTTGTTAATTAGTGTTCCTGATTTTTTTGGTTGTGCTTTTTTATTATTTAGTTTGCATTGCATGTTTATTGTTATTTTTTATTTTTACCATCCTTGTTTATTTTTTAATACATTTTCATTTGATCCTTCAATGTGTTGTATCATCTCATTGCTTTCATGCATGACATGTGGGTTGTTTGGACATTCACTTGCAACATCTGTGTGTGACAGACATGTGTTCATTCATATGATTTACATTGGGTGTGTCACATGTCATTGTGTTTGATATGTGGGTGGATGGGATAGTTGTTTGGGAATTCTTGCAGGGCAGACTGTCCATTACGGTCATGATTGTGTGGGGTTGTGACCCAGGTGAAGGTGGACATGGATGGTACATGGGTGGGGGCCTTCTGGTAGGTGCCCCTGACTGCGGGGGGGGGGGTGGTAGACATGGGTGGGGGCCTGCTGGAAGGTGCCCCTGACTACCGGGGGGGGTGGGGGTGGTAGACATGGGTGGGGGCCTTCTGGCAGGTGCCCCTGACTGCGGGGGGGGTGGGGGTGGTGGGAGGCATGAGCAGGTGTGCAGGGTAGTCCCCTGTGGTGTGGGTTGCATGCAGGGGACGTGGAGGGTGTGAATGGAACACCTGTGAGGACCCACCCAGCAGAGCCGCGTGTGAAACTTCCCGCGCACCCCTGTAAATGACGTACCCTGGCTTTTCGCGTGTGGAACTTCACACGCACCCCTGATATCGACGTGGCCAGGGCAATCACGTGTGGGACTTCCCCGCACCCCGGGATACACGTACCCAGGGCAATCGCGCGAGTGACTTCTCGCGCAACCCGTTGTACACACACGCGCGAATTTTTGAACAGTGGGTGTCCGTGTAAATGGCGTACACCTTTGCACATCATTAGTCCTTTGGGGTCACGGTATGGCCCATTGCTGTATGTGGGTGGTATTTGTTGGCGCAGGTTTTGGCGCACTTTCGTTGAGTGCGTCGGGACGCTACCGCCTGCTTACTTGTGGCGTACGTTTTTGGGCCTGTGCGCTGGTTTGATCGAGCGCTGTTTTGCCCTGTTCGAATCCATGAATACGTGTTGCCGGAGAGCGTGTGGGCGTTCCGCGCACTTGCCTCCTGTACTTCCCCGTGCCGCCCACATTCTTCCCCATTCCGAGTGTTGTGCCCCATTTTATTCCCCATTCCGAGTGTCCCGCCCTGTGTTCCGCCTACTTTAGAGCTGTGCGCTGCGCTCGGAGTGATAGCGCAGTGGCCGTGGCGCACGCCGTTGGTTGACCTGTGCGCCGGCGTGCGCCGCGCACTTTTTCAGCGCACGTCCTATGCTTTTCTTACGCACGGACTTCCATGAATCGACGTGCGTTGGTTTCCCTGCGCTTTTCGCTATTTTTCGGCGCAGCGCACGTATAGGCCCCTCTGCGCCGGAATTTTCGGCGCACATTTATTCCATGAATCGGCCTGACAATCTCCCCTCCGCTTGCGCGTTCTCAATTTCACTGGGCCTAGTGAGATCGTTGTTTTTGTCCTCTTTTGTTCCCCTCCCTTGCCTCATCGCGCACTGAAACACGTGTGTATGAGCGTGATACAAATACAATATAACATAATCAATAAAGAATATACAGACTAGGAGGAATGAATACAGTGCAACAACAGAGCTTTGGTGGGCAGGCAGGTGTTGGTCCATAATGGAGAATATGGTTCCTACTGCAAATTCCATTGGTTGATTTCATTGAGGTTTTCATTAAGGTTGCATAACACGGGCTCCCATCTTGAACTGAATTATTTCCAAACACATTCACTTCACAAAAATGGGGTATTCCCAGAATATCAGCCCTTCTGCACCTGGCACCTATTCACTGCCTCACTCCAAAGAACTGAAAGCAGAATGAAGGATGTCTGTGATTATTTAAGTCCTTTGGGGGAGTCTTGTCTTTGGTCAGCAAACACACATTTAAAGAGACACCGCCTTCCGTTTGTGGAAACCAACACTTTCTTAGCGAATATATTCATACCACCGACCCCACCTTGGGGCTTCATTCTGTTGCTAAATCCTAGATAAAGCAATCAGGGAAAGGGGTGAGTGGCTGCAGATCATCAATGGGCAGCTTTATTGGCGCGGTTCAGTAGAACAAAGAAAGACAGCCAGCAGATTAAGACAGGGAAGTCACTTAAAAAAATGATAAAGCTTTGTTTTTCTGAGTCACAGCCCATTGCCCCCAAGATGTTGGGGCCCATTTCAATTGCAAAGTTTGAAAGGCCCTAATACTGGGTCTTAGTAATGGAGATGGAGGAGAGGGAGTTTTAGATCGGTGGTATGTATGGATCAAATTCAAGGAGGATGCTATCAAATATGGAAAGGGGATTGTAGTGATTGGTCTTTCTCTGTGAGGTATATCATCATAATTGCTGAAAAGATAAAATTCAAGGTGTGGGTTAGGGGACAAGTTGCTTACCGTTTCCACCTATGAAAGGGCTATTTGAAAACAAACCAGAGATACTGGTAAGTTTTTGGACACATGGGGGAGTTTCCATGATGTCGATGGCTAATGTGTCTGAGCAGACGCCATATACTGATCTGTTTTGTTTAATTCAATGTTGTATACATGGCACATTGATCAGTTCTTGTGTTCGTATAGGCCTTTGATTTCCTAGCAAATGACATAGCATGTTGTGGGGTATATTTACCAGCCCAGCAGAACTTCCCCTACATCACCAAACTGCAATTTCAGCAGTTACAAAAATAATGGCATTTGCTGTGTCTGCTGAGCACATATTCCCCAGCACCAAAACTGCGTTTTGCAGTTACAGGATGACACCATCCAAGGAGGGCTTTTCCTCCCTGAAAGGCCTTGTGTGTCAAGTAAAATCTAATTTCAGGCCGTACAGCGAGCGTTTACTCTTGAACAAAGTAAAACAGGCTAAACTCTTCACAAGAAGCTCTCTCTATCCCTTTGCTTAAGTCAGTTGCAAAGAATCCTTGTGTTGAACAGATACCAGTGTATTAGAAATTGACCAGAGCTATGGAAATGTTCAGAATAAAGATGCGAGGAAAACTGCATTTGTTAAGTGACATCCAAGAAAAAATAACTCACGTGTAAAACAGTGCTTTTGCCAAGCAGGAAAATGCCTTTTGAAAGCGAAATCTTAAAATGATGCCGTGTGCTTAGACAGAAATGTGATGGAAGATGGGGGGTTTGCTCTAAAATATACATGATATTTATTCCCAAAAAGACTCGGTTTCTGTTTAAAGAAAAAAAATATTAACTTTGAGCTTTGAGACCAGCAGAACAGGTTTGGCAGGCATTGTCTTCAAACGTGCTGTGCCTCCCATGGGAACAAAATTACCTTCCCCAAGTGAACCAGACTCCTTGGCACATGAATGAGGCCAAGGTGGAGAATCTAGCGGCTTCGTCAGACTGACTGGCATTTCTTCAGCCAGGAACAATGGATCAGGGGAATTGGCCTTGTCACAAGCAAGTGTGAACTCCTCTGACACCTCTCCTAAGCTTCAACTGCCTAGGATCAAAGGCAAATCCATGGCAACCCTGGGTAAAGCTGACCAGAGCATGACATTTGGCTAGGGGTTTGAAAGGACTGCCTACTTTAGGGAACAAAGTCGGCCCATATGATTGAAAAGACTTTTCATATAAAGACATTTATTTCAGTAATCTAATGAAGCAGTAATGTAAAAGTTTGACAGCTTGAATGTAATTTTTGTGCCATTAAAATGATACGAGGTGTGTCATCCTAGCATGTGGGGGACGCGAACGACAGTAAAGTGACATTTCTGGAAAAAGCATACATGACACGGTTATGAAACTTAATTGCAAATATGGCCTACACTCTTAGGCTCATGTATATCTATTTGTAGGATGTTTGATAAAATATTTTCCACGGAAACTTCAAAAGAATGCCAGGAGAACGAAGCAATATCACACAAATTTGGTGTTTGGACAGGAATGTTCCCAGTGACATATGGAATCTGCCTATCTAATTTTCCTGATGATGACATTTGTGAATATAAGTGTTTTGTGTCATAAATGAGTTTGGCAAAAGTAACTTTGGTAAAACAAAGCACATTGTAAAAAACACCGACACTAAAATGGAGTCACTTCCTTCAATCCAATCTGCTTAAAGGGAGGCGGCGACATACTCAGGATGACCTATCCGATTTTAGAGGTAGGTCTAGTTTAGTTCTGCCCACATAGTAAAAATCCTCTGATGTCATCTGGTTTATAAAAGGAGGAAGCTTAGGGGGAGTCAGGACATTCACAAATCCAAGATTCAAAAATCCACCTCAACCTCCAGAGATCCAGACATTCAACATTCACCCTGCAAGATTCCAGACTCCGGAGCAAGGCCAGACCTCCTATCCAGGCAGAACCACTCTCCAGAATTAAAACCAAACAAAAAAATCCCAACAATTCAGAGAGAAAGGGGGGAAGGCTGCTGAACCCTTTTGGGATTATCCAGTGACCAGACCTGCTTTGCCCAGCCACCTTCTTTGCCCAAATGATGCACCCCGCTGTCCACTGAGACCAGACCCTGGTTGCCCGCTGTGTACCTAGAGGAGAGCCCAGCTGTTGCACAAGTGACCAGAATGTTGTCTCGTGTCCTGAGGCTCGGCTGGTTGTCCATACTATCCCATTCAAGTGCTTTTTGTAACTATTACCCCTTCCCAATATCAAAATGCTGCATCCGTTACTCTGTTACCTTGACATTTGTCCAACCCTATAAGAAACCATATAAGAATGACTATAAGTGTCCTAGTAACCTCATTAAAATCCTCTAGGTATCCTGTCCACAGAAAAATCTGAGTGAGTCTCTATGTGTTAGCGCAATTCTTTACAACTCATTCAGTTATCTGTGTAAGTCCCTAGTATTATTTGTAGTAAATCAATTCATTTCCAAGCTGAAAATTCCCGTTCATTATTGTTGCTATTCGAAAACAACAATTTGTCAAGTGTTTTTACTAATTATAGTCGCTAAAATAGTCTCAGTAAACTAATCATGTTTGCTAACAAAACCGAGTTTGCCCACAAAATTGTTTCCCTTTTAAAACCCGATTTCCTTTCCTTTAAAGAATCCCACACTGTCACCCATCAAAAGTCACCCTTTCACTTTCATATCATACCTGCTATGTGCCTTTATACCTTAGCTTTAAAACCACATTCCGATTTTGTCGGTTTAGCTCACTTTCCAAGCCGTTTTGCTATTTTAAACACGTGAAATGAAGCAATTGCAATTTTGCCATCTCTGATTCTTGCTGCATTGCTTTTCCTTCCAATGTCGATTTCTGAAACTGTATGCCCATAGTTTAGTACCTTGCCTTGTAGCTTGCAAGATTTCTTGCTTCTTTGATACAGCCACACACATTCTTGCCTTATCCGTTCAACCGCACATGTAAAATCACCATTCAGTAATTCTGAGTGCCGTTTTGCTAATTTTTCAAGGGAGCTTAATCTGAAACTGGCCTCCCATTCAGGGATGGTAAGTCGTATTTTCTATCCAATTTTAGCATAGTATACCTGACTCCTTGCTACTCCTCTCCACCCACAGATAATGTGGTTAACAGGGGTTTGAGGGAGTGTTGCATGAGGAATGCTTAAATGTGGTGCCATTTAAAATCACTACCCAAAAGTAATCTTGCGTTCTTTCAATTGTGCATTGTGTCTCTTATGTTAGAAGGTTAAACTAAGCATATCCTATCATTTTATTGTGTCATTATCACCACAATGGTGATTGCTGCCCTATGATTTGTTAAGGATTTCAATCGGGCGATACACTCAGCTCTCGGCCTAGTGTACAGCGCAATGGAAAAACTTATTTGAAATATGGATTCAATTATTTGAAAGATGTACCACTCGTATCACACCCCTTATTTAAGAATACCCAGGGTCACGCTGGACCAGAAATCAGGCTGGTTTGTAAAAGGTATTATTTATTTACTTAGTTAAGATCAAAAACACAATGTATATATTAATAGGTAAACAATAATCACCAATGGGATGACAGAACACAGAATTATGTCTTTAATACACAAGGAGTAAGTAATGAGAAAAACAAATGCTGCACAGAAAATAATACTTTTGTGTTGGTTCAGATCAGATAGCACTATGGTTAGCAGTTCCCCCTGCAACACCCCTCAACTCCGCAATAGGCAATGTAAAGAGATAGGAGGAGAGAGCAGGTATTCAGGAAGAGCATAAATCAAACAGAATATCAGTCCCACTTTCCCCCAGCATCACAAGAGAAAAACGGAATTGACTTTCAGCTGTCAGACTGGCTTTGAAGATTGACTTTAGAATGAACTGGGCAAAAACATCAAATATGGTCAAAATTGCTCAAAATTGTTATAAATTCTTATGCGAGTCACTTTGGATAGTTGCACACAAGGACAAGCAATGATTTGGTCAGCAGAAAACAATAGAAATCTTAAGGTCCAAGTCGGAAGCAGTTAAAAGCTATTTTACACGTGTACAAATTTCTCAAAATGGAAATTCACGGCAATCTTTTCAGTGCGCGATAACGGGAGAATCACATTGACTTGCAATTGTTTTGGGTGCTATGGATAGATATGGATGTTGGCTACAAGTAGGAGTTGTAATTGCGTTTCTATCACAAAAACTGAGGGAGTTAGGAAGTTTTTAGTGGAGGTTGTTTTTGGAAAGTAGGCGTGAGGCGTGAGAATGTAGGCGTGAGAATGAAAAACAGAAATGCACTTTTAAAAATGACAAATGAGTTTGCTTACACTAGAGGATGACTATGAAGAAGTGAATACCACACAGGGATTGCATTCACTGGATCAGGGTGACCACCTGATAAGGAAACCCGACTTCTTCAGATTTGAAAATGGTCAGCGCAAAGATAGTTCTCACAATACTGATTCTGAAGGAAAGATAGGATGGGTTGGATAGGGATAAGGCAATGCAAAGATACTCCTGACAATAATGGTTCTAAATGAAAGATAGGATGGTTTTGCGATAGGGACAAGACTATGCAAAGGACATATGCTATGTGACATAATTCTTCCTATTTATACTCACTGGATACGTTTTTTAAAATGGGACCATCAGTTCTGGTCCTAAAGTGGGTCTGGTCTAAGAAAAACAGCACATCAGGCACTGGACTGGATCATCTAAGCCGGTCGTCGGATTGGCACAGGATCTGCTCTCCATGTCAGTGGGTATTTAGATCAGCTGGATGGCGAGTTTCTCAGGCAAGCCTAGTGGTGGCAAGCCAGAGAATTTCTGGATACTGGTTCAAAAGGACTTCTCACCCACACAGCGCTTTACTGAGTGGAGAGGATAAATTTGAGGATTGGGGCCTTGCTGGAAATCAATAGTCTCTACTGCTGGCAAGAGATTTGGCATCTGGATCTGGAAGAATAGTTAAAGCTGGATGTAGGAAGCTGGATCAGGGTGCTTCGCTGGAATCAGGAAGGTGGCTGGATCAGTGAGTCCCTATATGCTCTCTGTTGTCTATAGTTATGCCCCAAAAATGACATCACAACGGGGGTGTATGGGCTGGCTTAGCTGGGCTTGCCCCTGTGAAGGTGATTAGATCAGAGTCTATTCTCTGTCTTGATAGGAGGAGAGAAACAGAGTGTCATCTTTATGGTACAATTTTATGATGCTGAGAACCACCCCTAGCCACTGGAACACAAAGTCTAATTTTCGCAAAATACATATTTACACATGTGCAACCTCTATAAAATCACATACACAGATTGCTCATCAAAATCTCACAGCTGTAAGTTCTGGTATCAACTTTCTACAGAATTATGTCCTTTTTGCTATGTACACAATGTCCAAATTGTATGCAACTTTCCACAAATGTGTGTGTTTGACATGGGAATGAGTCTATAAAGTTTCACAATTCTAGCGGAAATACAGACCCCATAAACCCACATTTATTGCCATTCCTGTTCAGAACATGTCACACAGTTCTGGCACCTCTTCACCCGTGCAGCCAGAAATTAAATTAACAATTCTGTCATTTTTCACCATTTTGCATAGCAAGTTATACGTTTTTTAAAATGTGTTCTTTGTTCACGATCAGAAACAGATGGTCACTTGGCTCCGCCTCTTTTTGTCTCCCTGCAGTCCAGGAGCATGCTCCTCCTGGCTTCTTCCTTCTGGAGGACATTTACGACCCTTTTCACACTTCCAATTTCTAGGTTGCACTCTGTCATTGTTCCTTTGTGCTCTGTAGACCAAATTCTGTCCCAAACTAGCGATTAACACTTCCCCGTGAGTTTCTGCTGAGGGAAGGTCCTCCCTCTGGGAAATAAACCTGCTTTTCAAGTTCTTGCAGCTAAGTAAGTTTTAATTTAATTGTTAAATTCTTTTGGCTTTTCCTTAGCACAAAACAAACTTGTTGTATCAAATAACAGATAGAATTCTCATTCAAGATTTAAACCCCGTGGGATCAAAGCAACTCTAATATGGGTTACTATCAGTAACAGGCCTCTTATATTGCAAACATTTGACGTTCTGTTTATAACAGGTTAATGTTTAATCAGGAAGGCCCCTGACAGCTGTCCTCACAGGTAGCCCTCTGCTGCACAGAGATTTTTTTACAGATCCACCGACAGGCCACTTTTGCTGTGGAGATCTCTTTATGCTTTTAGCCTTTCAGGATCTTGTAAGTTCACAGTGATTCCTTGAACTAAATGAATTGTAGCACCCAGCGAGAATTTTGAATATTTGGAAGGTGTTCTCTACCGGCATTCTGAAGTTTCAGCAGCAAAGAAAAGGTGATTTAAAGCAATATTGGAGTTTCATTTAGCAAAGCACTGCTTTTTCCTTCTGCCCTCCACTTTCAATTGTTGTGGAGCCCAGTGACACATTTCAGTAGTGAGAGCTCTGTTCCACCACTGACAACATGCGTGGCAGATTGGGCAGCCATCTTTTTGTGTGTTATAAAGTGCGATTTTCAGGGGTTTTGGCACACACAAGTGTTTTGCGGCCATTTTGCTGTTTCTGGCACCACCATAACAGAGTGATGCAGCATAGCAGAGCAAAAGTGGGTCAATACATCCCACAATTGAATGTGTTTGATTTTATTCATAATTAAACATAAATAAATATTCCATTATTACACACCGGCCTCGTTCATGGTCCATTGCGACATGGGGTGTACGTTAAGGGGGGGTGTGAGAGGGTTGGCTGCCTTCTCAAAGATTGAATCTGAGTCAAACAAACTTAAAAGTGTTTTAATTGCACTGCATCCTTGGCCAGTAGAAAAGGCCTGGTCTGGAGTGTGACACCTCTTTAAAATCCTTAACACAGTGGGGGCTCGTCTGGGATTGAGATAAGTGTTTCCACCCGTGACAGCTTAACAAAGCAGGCTAATCCAGGAAAGGTAGTGATACTTTTTATGGTTAGAAGGCTGTGTTACACTGTAAAAGCTCCTTCCCAAAACGTAGACCCTAAGTATCAGGCCTGTGTGTAAAAATAAAGTAAAATCTACCCTGAACTAGACAAAAAAGCAACATAATACAAGTTACTCTTATATAAATAATTTAATTAAATAAGAACACTCTTCATAATGACGACAGTGGAAATAAACATGGCTAGGCAGCAGCTTCTGGACAAATTATTTGTCAGAGGGGAATGGGCACAGCAAGATGAGGAGGCCTGGCTAGGAGAAATGATGCAACAGGTCACCGCCATGAACATGTATGTGTGGCAAGAGAGTGGCCTATTATATCAAGCCTTGAGCGAGTTGTATATGACTAAACCATTCTGAGTGCTTAACCCAAATCCAAACTGAACTAAAACTAGTAGGAGAGAAATTGCAAAAGAGCCAAGATTCTGAGGTAGGATTGGAAAATTACATCAAACAGCTAAAAGAGGACTTGGCTCTATAACAACACAATAATTCGGAGCAAAAGGCCCAATTAGATGAATTAAAAGTGGAGTGTCAGGAAAAGGTTGACAGAAACTGAATCAACAACAAACATATAGCATGGCCTGCTCAGAACAAATAACCATGTTACAAATATCAGATCAAAAAGTTGGAAGGGGAGAATAGTAAATTAATCAGTAAAGAACTCCACCTTCATACAGAATTTAACCAAGAACGCCAGACATTAAGTACAATCAAACAAAAGCAGGATGACCTAGCTGAACAAAGGGGTGCCCTGTATCTAGAAAAACATGCCCTGTGTCAGGAAAACAGAAAAGAGAGTTAGACCTCCAGAAACTAAATTAACTAAAAGTAGAATATGAAAAATTATTGGGGCACACCAGATGAATGGAAGGTGCTCTAGAAGAGAACACCCAAGCTACTAGTGCGCAAAATCAGGAGATGAATCTCCTGCAACAAAAACGGTCTCATTGTTTCCAGGCCATACAGGCAGCACAAAAAGGCAACAAGGCCCTCTGTGATGAGAACAGGGGACTCCAGAGCCAGCTGGCAGCTCAGGAGCAGGTCATAGAGGTAAGTCAAGCCCTGATAGCAGAGAAAACGGCTCACACGTTAGCCTTTTGTCAGGAAATAGGGGCTGAGAGGGAGCAACTGGAGCTGTTAGAACAAGAATATACTAGGCAAAATCAAAACCTGAGGGACCTTGAACAAGGAGAGAGGGACAGAGCCACAGTGATGCCCTCTGTACTAGGGACCTCCAAGCCACTTACCATCTTGGATACACCAGGTACCACTAACTTCATGTTCACCGGGTCGCAAGAATCGAGAATCATGGGGCAGCCAGACTTTAGTAGGTCCAGCATGATTGAACAGGCAGGCCATCGCTCATCAGAGATTGAATGACTGGCGTCCCTGTACAGATTTCAAAATGTTATGGCCAATATATCTGGTCAGGAAGACTCCAGAAGCATCATCTACAAAGGGACCATTTGGTTCGCTTTGCAGAACAAAAATAGCGAGAATTGAGGCCCCAAAAGAGCATTCTAAAAACATCCACCCAATCAGGGCAGTGGGGAGATTTTCCACCAACCCTGGAAGCAGGGAGGATTCATAAAGCCACTCTCCTGTGCGAAGGTGGGAGTCCAAAGGGAGTGATCCAGAGAGCCCAAGGTACAACAGGGGAGAAGAAACAAGGCCCCACCATTATGCGAACCACTCAGTTGCTCAAAGAATCAGGGAGCGCCTAGAAGATAACAAGGGAAACTCTAACAGTAACAGTTCTGAGTGTGAGAGTGAAAGGACTCTGGTGAAGTGGCAAAAGAAGGCCAATAAACAAAAGAGAGCTCTGGCGAAAGACCCCATTAGGCAGATAAAGGCTATTAGGAATTTCATAACCATATATCACAAAAATGCAAAATATTCTGTCTGGGAGCATCTGGAGCTATATGAACAGATGATGGACTCATTTAAAACAAAAATAGCCAGAATTGCATAGACTATGACAAATGGACGTTCTCTCCGTAGTACTCCTTTGGGGGACTGGAGGACCAGAACCATTGAAGGTGGTCCACCTATAAGGCGGCCACCTTGAAGCAATTTCCGCCCAGAAACCCCTAGGAGGCTCGCAAAGTGGCCTACAATCTGCAGTGCAGAGAAGATCAGGCCCCAAAAGAATTTGTGCAGGAACTAAAACGCTCCTTTGCACAAACTATCAGGCGTGTGCGCACAAATAGAAGAGACTTTATAACCACCTATTTTCATGTGCTCCCAAAATATATAATGACCCAGCTGATAAGAGATTTTCACGGCAACACTACCCTGGACTGGGTAATAGAGCTGGCTACCCGGATCTATGAGATCCAAAAACCTGCAGAAAGCAAAAATCAAACAAAAAACCCCAAACCAACCAACACTCCCACTACTGCTAAGGTGGCAGAGGTGAAGATTGCATTTTGAACCTAGAAATGGGGGGGGGGGTTAAAAATACACCTTCTCAAAACCAGCTAAATCAGAGGCATAGAAGGCCATCTGATCAACCAGCAGCAGGTGGTAGTCTGGTAGATAACCCCACCAATGTGACCTCTAACTGTAAATTATATCAGTCCCAGGTATAAGGGCAATTGACCTATGTTGGGATACGTATGGACTCCCAAAGCCCAAGGAGGGATCCAACCAGGTGACTACTGCCCCAAGAAACTTCCCTCCTAACTTCCCTCATGAAGGCAGTAATCCCCCAAATCCTGAGTTAAGTTTCTTCCCCCAGTACCTCCAAACCCCTACCTGCAGGACAACCTTCCTTTCTCTCCCTGCTTTCAGGAGTCCAGACCACCCAATCCATGAGAGGGAAGGCCAAGGGTAGAGGATTACCAGGGGAATCCCCAGTACCCAGGGTACTCTGGGAGAAGGGATAGTTACCCTTCCCGAGAACAACCTAGGTTTGAGCAAAGACCCCCATACCTTTCTGCTGGAGCTGGTGTCCCAACTGGAGCGCCAGGTCCAGTAAAATCACTCAGGATCTGAGTCACATGTTGAGGGCTCAGCCGAACCCTCAGATGAACATGGTGGCTCAGAACCCCTCACTCAAACCAAGGGTCTTGCACCCCAGAACAATGATGGGGAGAGAATCCCAACAACCCACTGGTTCCAGAGGAGGAGGCACAGGAGGAAGGGGGGCATAAAGCCCTAGAGGAAGCTTTCTTCCTCACCTGTGAAAAGCCCCTGGACACCCTGGAACTGGAAAATCTCTTGCCCCTGAAAATATACAACTAGGGAACAGAGGATGGGTAGGAGAAACAAAGAAATCAAAAAGACCCATTTTGTGGAGGAAGTCAGTGCCCTCCAGTTTGAAGGAGAAGAATTCTTGGAGGATTCTGGGAAGAAAATCTTCTCCTTCACAGACGGGGGCATTCCTCCCAAAGAAAAATGGGTGTCAAGAGACCTGAATGAAGACTGGGTAGGTGTGGGGACTGATTCTGAATTGCCCATCCCTGAAACCCAGAATGGTCATCCAGAGAATACAATATTTAATGAGGGATCCCTGTCACAAACCAATTTTGGTGACTGCCTCCAAGAAGGGATTGGGGGGGCAGTCCAAGATCATAGGAAAAAGGGGATTCTCAAACCTCACAAACTAATTCTGGTGACTGCCTCCAAGGGGGGGGGGGGCAGCCCAGAATCAGAAAAGGAGGGATACCCCTCACACACCAATTCTGGTGACTGCCTCCAAGAAGAGGGATGCAGCTCAGAATCAGAAAAGGAGGATTCCAAAACTACCCAAAACAATTCTGGTGACTGTCTCCGAGAAGGGGGGACAGCACAGAATCCAGAGAGAAAAGGGAAGTCAGAAAATCCTCAAATATCAGAGTGTCAAATTTTGCTTTCAGATTCCCAAACTCTGACACAGATCACTGTCCAAAATCACACAGCTTGCCCAAAATGCCCATTACCTTTGCCCATTGGAGGAGAAAGAAGGTAGATTCTATGCTCCCATCCGAGTGCAAAGGCAATGTGCATTTTGAGCACTAGTGGACATCGGATCCCAAGCCACTCTTCTTTCTAAAAAGACCTTTGAGCAGCTATATTCAGGAAGGGGGGAGAGACACCAGATCCCTCTCACGCCTCTTCCTGGACAACTCCAGAACTTCAACTGGAATGAAATTCCCATCAAGGGGACTGCGGATCTGGAAATTAAAATTGGGTGACATAAGGTGAAGCACCCGGTCATAGTTGTGACCCCAGAGGGGACCCCCTGTCTATTAGGGAATGACATTCTTTGCAGGCTGTCTACCCTAATAGACTATGTGAACAAGGTCCACTGGACTCAGACTAATTGGCCAATAAAATTAAAACAGAGTGTCAACCATGTTAGTTTAAATGGCACATGCCACATGGTTAAACAGAAATCTGATCATATTGAGTTTCATTTCCAGAATAATGAAATACACGACGTTACAGTGATTGCTGTAGGACAACAAACTGGTGATGGGAACTCCTCACCATTCCTGTAAATCAACCTTCCTTCCCGTTTTAAGTGGCATTCCACACTGGAAGGAAATACTTTTAAATTTTATACCAATCCACAATCTGAAAATCCAAATCTTATAGTCAAAGGTGATGTAAAACCAGCTCAAAGCTTAGCTGACATTCAGAAAATAAGAGAACAGTTGTTCCTCCCTATTCAGTTAAATGAGAGGAAGGAGTCGGTTCTCACTAGAGTTGGCTTGCATAGCGAAGAAAGCTTCATTAGTGAAGCGTTATTCAGGAAACTCCCAAAAGAACAGACCCTTCCAGCTGTTGAGTCCGTTTATCAATGGGTATGGGGTCTGGAAAGTCCCCATTTGAAACATCATCTGCTTAGGAGTTGTATGCTAAAAATTTCTATCCCTGGAAAAAGCATAGAACATAATTGTTGGGTTGTGTGAGGTGATCCCTCTGCCTTTTACTTAGGCAGGAACATCCTCAACAGACTCGAAATTAATTTGGATCCCAGTAATTGCCAAGCCTGGTCCCGACTGGAGGGCAACCCCCAGGGCCCAGGCAATCCTAAAGGAAGCCGTCTGGTCAGTCCTATTGTTACCATAGGCAATTGATGTTCAAAAGTGCAAAGGAGGTCACCATCCCAGGCTTGGCCCTACAAGATCTGCATCCCCAAAGGAGAGCTGTCAGAAGAGAAATGGGTCCACGTTATTCAGTTAAAGAGTTGTAACCCCAAACACACTTTGCAGTTGATAGAGGAGCCCAAGGAAAGTCAAACAGAGGAGACACCTGGAGAATGAGAACCAAGAAAAAAGGAAACGAAAAAGCAGAAGGGAATAGGTAGGTGTATAGGTATATCTAACAGAGAGTACTTTTCTTCAATGTTATTGAAACAAATATGCAATGAAAATATGGTGTAAAAGTTTAATCCTGTCTTTGCCTTGATATTTGTGCCTTGATATGTAATTGTTTGCTGATATTGTTAAAGTACTTTAATAAATGTAATGTATGTTTGTCCCACTGATGTCAACCTTCCGGGAAGACTGTCAGTGAAAGATTCTAAAATCTGTCTTTATCTATCTCCTATCAGAGTACTAATTCCATTCCCTCTTAGACCGATTAGGACCTCCCCGAGGACCTGGAAAGGGAAGGAAGGAAAGGGGGTGTTCCACCACACTCTCCAACGAAAGACAGAAGGAAGACCTGGGCGTGTTATTCCGCACTCTCCAACGAAAGACTGAAGGAATATCTTGGCATGCCGCTCCCAGATGAAAGAAGAACTCCACTAGATGAACCCCACTTTGCCCTACTCTCCCTCAAAAAGAAGTATCAGGAAAGCAGGGGGGGGGGGTGAATCTGTGTGGTACATTTATCAGCCCATCAGAGCTTCCCCTATATCACCAAACTGAAATATCAGCAGTTACAAAAATAATGGCTGCACTGTGACTGCTGAGCACATATTCCCTAGCATCAAAACTGCGTTTTGCAGTTACAAAAATAATGGCTGCACTGTCTCTGCCGAGCACATATGGGGCGAGATGGAACATGGAACACCCCCAAAATGGCTGCAAGTATTTTCTTCATGCGCACCAAAGAAAAGAATACAAAGGCAGCGCTGCTATGCTGCCAGCTCAAACCCTCCCACTGAAAAAGAAAATGTTTTGCGTTTTAAAGGACTTTGCACTGATGCTATTTTCATTACACAGTCCGGTTCCAGTAAAACACATTCATGCCGATCTATCTTCAGGATGAACACCATCAAATGAGGGCTATTCCACCCTGAAAGGCATTGTGTGTCAAGTAAAATATCATTGCAGACTGTACGGTAAGCGTTTACTCTTGCAACAAAGTAACACAGGCCAAACTCTTCACAAGAAGCTCTCTCACTCCCTTTGCTTATGTTAGTTTCAAAGAACCCTTGTGTTGAACAGATTCCTGTGTATTAGAAATTAACCAGAGCTATGGAAATGCTCAGAATAAAGATGCAAGGAAAATCGAATTTGTGAAGTGACATACAAGAAAAATTAAGCCAGGAAATGCCTTTTGAAAGTGAAATGTTAAAATGATGCCCTCTGCTTGCAAAGAAATGTGATGGAATATGGGGGTTTGTTCTAAAATGTACATGATATTTATTCCCCAAAAGACTTGGTTTCTGTTTAAAGAAAGAAAAAAAATAACTTTGAGACCAGCAGAACAGGTTTGGCAGGCACTGACTTCAAAGGTGCCCTGCCTCCCATGGGAACATAATTACCTTCTCCAAGTGGACCAGCCCCCTGGGCACATTATAGAGCCCAAGGTGGAGAATCTAGCAGCTCCGTCAGACTGAATGGCATTTCCTTAGCCATGAACAATGGATCAGAGGAACCAGCCTTGTCACAGGCAAGTGTGAACTCCTCTGACACCTCTCCTCAGCTTCAACTGCCTAGGATCAAAGGCAAATCCGTTGCAACTCTGGGAAAAGCTGACCAGAGCATGACATTTGGCTGGGGGTTTGAAAGGACTGCCTATATTTGGGAACAAAGCCGGCCCATATGATTGAAAAGACTTTTCATATAAAGACATTTATTTCAGTATCTAAAGAAGCAGTAATGTAAAATGTTAACAGCTTGAATGTAATTTTTGCGCCATTAGAATGAGATGAGGCGTGTTATCTTAGCATGTGGGGGACACAAACAACAGTAAAGTGACATTTCTGGAAAAAGCGTACATGACACGGTTATGAAACCTAATTGCAAATATGCCCAACGCTGTTAGGCTCATGTGTATCTATTTGTAGGATGTTTGATAACATATTTTCCATAAAAATTGCGAAAGAATGCCAGGAGATCAAAGCAATATCACACAAACTTGGCATTTGGACAGGATTGTTCCTTGTGAAATATGGAATCTGCCTATCTAATTTTCCTGATAATGACATTTGTGAATATAAGTGTTTTGTGTCATAACTGATTGTTGCAAAAGTAACTTTGGTAGAACAAAGCACATTGTAAAAAACACCCACACTAAAACTGAGTCACTTCCTTGAGTCCAATCTGCTTACAGGGAGGCGGCGACATACTCAGGCTGACCTATCTGATTTTAGAGGTAGGTCTAGCTTAGTTCTGCCCACATAGTAAAAATACTCTGATGTCATCCGGTTTATAAAAGGAGGAAGAGATCCAGATATTCAACATCCGCCCAGACCCCAGAACCTCCTATCCAGGCAAATCCACTCTCCAGAATGAAAACCCTAAAAAAAAAAACAATTCAGGGAGAAAGGGGGGCAGGCTGCTGAACCCTTTTGGGATTATCCAGCGACCAGACCTGCTTTTCCCAGCTACCTGATTTGCCCAGCTTATACACCCCACTGTCTACTGAGACCAGAACCCGGTTGACCTGCTGTGTACCTAGAGGAGAGCCCAGCTGTTGCCCAAGTGATCAGATCTTTGTCCCGTGTCCCGAAGCCAAGCTGGTTGTCCAAGCGACCCCATTCAAGTGCTTTTTGTAAGTATTACCCATCCCAATATCAAAACACTGCATGCTTTACTCTGTTACCTTGCCATTTGTACAACCCTATAAGAAACCCTATAAGAAATACAATAAGTGTCCCAGCAACTACTTAAAAATGTTAGAATCCTCTGTGTATACTGCCCTTAGAAAAATCTGTGTTAGTCTCTATGTGTTAGCACAATTCTTTCCAACTCATTCCGTTATCTGCGTAAGTCCCTAGTATTATTTGTAGTAAATCAATGAATTTCCCAGTTGAAAATTCACATTCATTATTGTTGCTACTCGAATACAACAATTTTGTTGAGTGGTTTTACTAATTATAGTCACTAAAATAGTCTCAGTAAACAGATCATTTTTGCTAGCACAACCGAGTTTGCCTGGAAAATTGTTTCCCTATTAAAACCCGATTTCCTTTCCTTTAAAGAATCCCATACTGTCAGCCATCAAAGGTCACCCTTTCACTTTCCTATCATACCTGCTACATGACTTTGTACCTTAGCTTTAAAACCAAATTCCGATTTTGTCTGTTTAGCTCACTTTCCAAGCCATTTTGCTATTTTAAACCTGTGAAAGAAAGCAATTGAAAAGTTTCCATGTGTGATTCTTGCTGCACTGCTTTTCCTTCCAAAGTCGATTTCCTAAACTGTATGCCCATTGTTTAGTACCTTGCCTTGCAGCTTGTGAGTTTTCTTGCTTCTTTGATACAGCCACACACATTCTTGCATTACCCTTTCAACCGCACATGTAAAATCACCATTCAGTAATTCCAAATGCCATTTTGCAAATTTTTCAAGAAAGCATAATCCGATTTTGGCCTCTCATTCAGGGATGGTAGGTCGGATTTTCTATCGGATTTTTGCATAGTATACCTGACTCCTTGCTACTCCTCTCTACCCACACACAAGTTGTTTAACAGGGGTACGAGGGATGTTGCAGGGGGAATGCTTAACTGTGGGCCATTTAAAAGCACTACCCAAAAGCAATCTTGCTTTCTTTCAATTATGCATTGTGTCTCTTATGTTAGAAGGTTAAACTAAGTGTATCCTATCATAGTATTGTGTCATTATCACCACAGTGGTGATTGCTGTCCTATATTGAATGTTTTTGATTTTATTCATCATTGAAAATAACTTAATATTCCACTATTACACATGGGCCTGGTTCATGGTCCATTGAGACACGTGGTATATGTTAAGGGGGTTATGAGACGGGTTGGCTGCCTTCTCTAAGATTGAATCTGAGTGAAACAAACTTAAAAGCGTTTTAATCGTGCACTGCATCCCTGGCCAGTAGAAAGAGTCCTGGTCCGGAGTGTGACGTCTCTTTAAAATACTTAACAAAGTTGTGAAACTTTTTTTGATTATTCATGAATTGTACAGTCGATATGATATATTTATGTCTTGAATGGCAAATTATGGTTTCTTTTTGTTACTTCCTCTCCTCTTTACTTGTCTCTTCTTTCTTTTCTTCCTTAGCTTTGTTGTTCAGTACATTTTAGTATGCTCATCTTTGATTACCGAATTTTTGAATTCATTTTTGCTCCTATGTTGGATATTTGAAACTTTGTTGTCATGTATCTTTTTACTAATGTAAAATAAAAATTGAAATTGAAAGAAATTGAATGTGGTTGGAGAAAATGGTAAGAATGCAACATTCTCTGTGTCCCACAAGAGGCCATATGTGTTGTTCTTTTTTAATGTAAAGTAAATTTACTGTTGTTAGACTTTATATACAATCATCCTTAAAACACATAACCATTCTTATAAAACATCATAGATCATATATGTATATATCACACATTAAAAATCTCCTACAATTTGGCATCATGAAATGCTAATAATTGAAGCCTAAAAACAAAATTCATGATCCCCAATATATAATCACAGAATGGAACTATATAAAATATCAATTAAATGCAGGCCCATGCCAGTGTTCACTTCCTATATAGAGATAGAAAGAATGATATATGACCAATCTTCAGTGAATGGACATTTAATTTATTGTGTTTTTCGTTAAGGACTAGAACTCAGCCGACACATGTTTCGACCTATGCAGGTCTTCATCAAGGCTGATATGTGTTAAACACTAAGCCATATAATGACAAGACAAACAAATAATGTAACAGTGGTCATAAGGTAACAACATCACAAAAAATGATGACAAGGAATAATCAACAGACAAAGAAAGAATGAATGGGGTGTCATGTTTGTAAAGACTGGTAGGGGGTGTCTGTACTTCTGCTCTCTATATGGTAGAGGAGAGGCACAGAAGACCCCAGCCAAGATTCTCTATTACGGTAGCAATGGACGAGTAATCAAGGCCTAGCTTCTCAGGAGGTGATGCAGGCTGGTTCTTAAGTACAGTGCAGTCCCCGAATCCCCACAAAGGAATGTCCACACACTGTATTACTGAAAACACAGTCTTTATATAATTAATATTCAAGGTATGTACACGATCACAATAACGCACTTTGTACTCGGAAGTCAATAATGATAAATATATAAAATTCTAAAGTGGTTCCACCAATGTTATCGAATCTCATTAAAGTGCATCAACTGTACGGTTAAAATGTCACACAGATCAATAACGAGGAAACCAGCAATAGAGATAGGCAGGAACGCAAGATGGTTGAAACAATAGGCAGAATGCTGGCCTCGTTACCCAGACACAGTTCTGTGTGGAGATCCACCCATCTGGGAAACCTGTAAAATAAAGATATATAGCACAAGCCCAGTCCATATATTGTTCAATAGTCTTATTTCCTCCTATTAAGGTTTTACCCCCCCAATGTACCTGGTGGAGTAGAGTTCTCTGAAGATGCGTCGACCGATCCTTCTTGAGTGACTCCCTTTAAAGCAGGAGCCACGCATCGTCGAGAGGCGTCGAGGAACTTGGCATTCGGTGTCAGGGAATCAACGGTCCTTCTTGAGTGCTCTGTCTTTAAGGCAGGAGTCACGGGTCCTCGAAAGTCTGACGGTGAACAGGTTGAACTACAGCAGTGAAGTGGCAGCTTTGTTCCTAGCGGTGCTCGTCGATGACAGAGCGTTGGCGTCCTGTAAGGAAGAGGCGTGCAGGGCACCTCGGTGACGATAGTTCTGGACCGCAAAGAGATGATGAAGAACTGTGGCCCAGAAAGGGCGTGTAGTCGTCGGGGTCTCTGTGGTCCTTAGATGGCGGGAAACCCACCAGCGGATGCTCCTCGGCGTGTCGACGGTCGGGCCTTCTCCAGCGGGATAAAGCAGGCGACGATGCAGACGAGATCGTCTGATGATCAAATTAAGTTCTTACGCAAACGGGAGCACAGCGGCTCCGGTCGGCGATGGCGGTCGTCGACAGTGGCGGACAACAGTCCGAGTGCTTCTCTTTGAGATTCCGCGGCAGTCCCCGTCTCGGGTCGGCAGCCTGTCGAAGGTCTGTCTACCAGGGAGCTTTGGCAAAGATCAGCTGTGCACGATGGTCCCTCGTAGCTCGGGAAGAAAGCGCCTTACCAGGTCCTCTCTGGGTCAGTCCTTGGAGGCACAGCAGCTTTCAGATTGTGAAGGAGAGCAACAGCAATTCTTCTCGTCCAGCAGGGCTTCAAGGTCAAACTTCAGTTACTCCAGTTACTCGTCGTAGTGGACTTCAGCTTCTGAACACGATTCCTAGCAGTAAGAGGTCCCCAGATATACTGTTGATCTCCCATTGATTCCGCTGGGTCACCCTCAAGCATCCAATCACGACTAAGGGCATTCATGCAGGCAGGCAGCCAATCAGGCACACAAGGTATTCAGGCCATACACTTCTCTCCAGACACTCACAACAAGTTATGTGTATTGGGACAAGTACCGAGCCATTCAACACTCCAAACTGCATTCATTCCAGTTTCGGGCATGGCTGTTTCAGTCATTGTGTCAAGCACCAGATACTAGACATCCACAACACAGAATGCATATTCGTCACACACTCTATTCACCCAGGTCCCACCCACAGGAGGTATCAACAACATACATCACCGGGAAGGCTCCAGCTAGTCTAGCCGGGCCTTCACAACAGCACCATATATGGCATTTCCACACAACAGCCAGTCAGGGGGAAGGGACAGAGTCAGGGCTTCCCAGGACTTTGGGAAAACAAGGTAATAGGTAATAGAAAGCAAGAGGCCACAGGGGCCATTTTGTTTTCCATCCGGAATCAACTGATCCCAATGGCAGGGCCGGGATATCCCAAAATGGAGGATACTCCGCGCACCTGTCAAATTCAGCATGGAGCTGCCACAAGCCCATAACCTGCTCTGCGGGCCACCCACAGGTGCCCAAAAACATACACTAGGGGCACAGGGTTGTACCCCCACCCATGGGTGCCATAAGGGTATCCCACGGGTCTGTTCACCAAACCAAAAGAGAGAGAGCTGCACCACCAGGAGTCTCACATGGACTCCTGCGCAGAAAACACGACAGAACACACGATAAAAAGCAGTGAAGGACAAGGATACGGAGGCCCTATCCCTCCAATGCATTTCCAGCATCACAGTGTTATAGTGAGATGACCCTTAACCTGGGGAGTTCCTTCCCACCCCCAACCAAGGAGCCCTGCAATACTCGCTTAATATTTTTAGCGCTAGCCTTACTGACGCTTCATATAGAGTCACACAAATCTCTCCTCCTGTGCTCACAGCGAGCAAAGAACAATGCGGGGGTATAGGAAATATATTTGTATTTATATGAAGGATAAACAATAGAGATCACACTGAAATGACACACGCCACCTTCTTTGTGGCTCACAATTACACTTCTTGTTACTGAAATAAATCACACAAATTGGTTGGGAAAAACACAAATCACAATTCTTTACTTTCTGCATATTACACTTCAAGAAATAATGAAACTGGTCAATGAACAAAACCAATTACATGTGTATTGCTGTGCAATTTCAATTTTCCTGCACGCTTAAATGGCCAGCATTTGGGCTTATAGATTGGTACAAATGCATATGGCAATTATGATTTCACCCGCACCTCTGCTTTAAAATAAACACAGGGTGATTCAGCACTTTGTTTTCAGACCCCTCTCACTTAAAGGTCTGTGTTGGGGAAGCTGGACAGAAACAATTGGGATGATTTGAGAATTCTGGATTTCAGATCCTCCTTCCACCTAAAGGCCTGTGTTGGTGAAGCTGGTTAGAAGAAAAAGGGGATGTTTTGAGAATTTTGGATTGCAGACCCCGTCTCCACTTAAAGACCTGTGTTGGGGATGCTGGACAGAAAGATTAGGATGATTTTTAGGAATTTTGGATTTCAGACCCCCTGCAATTTAAGGCCTCTGTGGTAGAAGCTGAACAGAAAGATTGGCCAATTAAATTACAGGGTATAGTTTGCAACTGGGAATGAGCTTTGTTAATTTCAAATTTTTACTAAAATCTTCATGTGGTGTTCCGCCAAATGTGGAATTAATTAAATTAATATTTTTAGTTAAATAGGCTAAGGTCCTATACAGTTTTGCCTCCTCCATCCACTGTAAAGCAAAGGATTTAAGACACGCAGGCTCCCTCACCTTTTGGTTTCAAACGGCACAATTCTTCTTACATTTAATACCTCTCTTTAAAGTCCAGGAAAGCCAGCTACATTTCAGGACCCTCTATGAGGAAAGGGCAGGGGTCGAGTCACTCCACTCTCAATGATGTCCCCAGCTTCACCATGGGACCCAGTCAGCATTTTATTAGGCCCGCCCAGCAATAGACAGCTCAACCCAGATGCAATCTCAGTAATCTTTTTCGGTTGTTTCCTTGTGGCTGTCAGATGGTTTATTTAAGAAGCTCTCTCCTTTCCTCATAGTGCATTCACTTTATATACCAGTGATGACACCATCAAGATTTCAATACTGGGTGATGCCCTGGAAGAATTCTGACAAGCAAGTTTGGACAGTTACTCTTCTCTCTACCCCAGGTCCAGCCTCTTTCTAAGGATTGTTTTAGGAGTCTGGAGCAGACATATGGCAATTCCCATTTGGAATCCCCTTTTGTTCCCATGTCAACTTTCTGGTAACAGTTATGTGGCAAAAACATTGTGCTTTATAAGTAACTGGATAAAGGTATAAGATATTTTTAATTTAACAAAAATGACCAAAATGGACACAAAAATACAAAGAAAACACACATTACGGCTGGGAGCAGGGACAAAAACAGAGGCAGGACACCTGTATGTGCGACCCGCACACAACGCGTTTCGCATTGAACTGAGTGCTTGTTCACGTGAAAAGAAGAAGGACTGGAGCAGTTTTATACTTTGGCTAAAGAAGTCCTTTCACTGTTTCCCTGGAACAGCATGGGTACCAACATAAACAGGGAAGGCGGCGGCCATATTGGAATGGAATGGCTAGAAATAAGCAAAGTAGGGCCGTAGGTCGCCGCAGGTGAGGAAGCACAAAATGCAACAATAGTACGAAAGGCCAAAATGACCAAAAATTGTGGCTGAGGCGCGCCTTCCATGAAATGCATGGCCATGGTTCCAGGGTACCACTAAATAAAAGTACAACAATAGTACATGCATTATATCAATGATACAAAAACACAGTCAAAAAGGTAAAAACCACAACCCTAATGAATAAAACCATTATCTAAAGTGAAAAATGGAAGTAAACATACAATCTGACAACCACACTGAAGGGATGATGGCATTAGTCTGAAGCATCATGAAACCTGGGTATACATATCCAATGCTGATGAATCAAGCATGATGTTAAAATCAATGTTAGCAGCCAATTTGTGTGCAAAAATGCAATGCAAAGTTGACAATAGCAACATGCGTAAACAAGATAAATAGCAGCATTCGGGAAAATTGAATAAAGTGCAAGTGCATATAATAATAGCAGCATAATTATACAGCGCGAGTGCACTGGCATGAGGTAGTAATGTGCAAGTCTAAAACAATGCAAAAGACAGCAAAATGGCCCTGTTAAAAATAGTAATAAGGTGCAAATGCAAGCATACTATAGTGCAAATATGCCGGGCCATTATTGCAAAGTCAAAAATCGCAACAGTTGCAAAGTATATACATCATTAAAAAGAGTAATCACGGCCTCAAGAGATGTAAAATGCAAAAGCCAGAATGAATACAAGGAACACATATTAACAGGCCGATTCATGGAATAATTAGCGCGGCGCAAGTGGGCAAAAACGTGCGAATCGCAGTGGAATAGCGAAAATCGCAGTGCAAGTGCGAAAATCGCACGAAAAGCAGCGCACGTCGATTCATGGAAGGCCGTGCGCGCGAAAACCAGCGGATGTGCGATAAAAAAGTGCGCGGCGCACGTTGGCGCACAGGCCATCTAACAGCGTGCGCCAGGTCACAGCGAAAATCGCACAGGCCACAGCGAAATTCGCACATAGCGCGGCGCACGCAACAAAAGTAGGCGGAACACGGGCGTAACACTCAGAATGGGGAACAACTTGCCAAAACGTGGGCGTCACGGGGGAAGTACAGGGCACAAGTGCGCGGAATGCCCACACGCTCGCCTACAACACGTATTCATGGAATAGAATAGGGGGAAAAAGCGCACGCTCAAACCAGCACACAGGCACAAACACGACCGCCACAAGAAAGCAGGCGGTAGCGTCTCTGCGGCTGTAAGAAATGTGCGCCAAAAGGTGCGCCAACAAATAGCACCTATATACTGCCATGATGAATGTCTCATACTGTGGCCCTCCAGGAAAAATGACGTGCAAAGGGGTACCCACAAACACGGACACCCGCTGACAAAAAATACGTGTGCGTGTATACCGGGGTGCGCGGGAAGTCTAACACGCGATTTCAGCAGGGTACGTGCATCACAGGGGTTCGCGTGAAGTTATTCACGCGATCGGGCCTGGGGGAGCGGGCTACGTGTATTTCAGGGGTTCGCGTGACGTTTCTCACGCGATCGGGCCTGGGGGAGCGTGCTACGTGTATTTCAGGGGTTCGCGTGAAGTTTCACACGCGATCGGGTCTGGGGGAGCGGGCTACGTGTATTACAGGGGTTCGCGTGAAGTTCCTCACGCGATCGGGCCTGGGGGAGCGTGCTACGTGTATTTCAGGGGTTCGCGTGAAGTTTCACACGCGATCGGGCCTGGGGGAGCGGGCTACGTGTATTACAGGGGTTCGCGTGAAGTTCCTCACGCGATCGGGCCTGGGGTAGCGGGCTACGTGTATTACAGGGGTTCGCGTGAAGTTCCTCACACGATCGGGCCTGGGGGAGCGGGCTACGTGTATTCCAGGGGTGCGCGGGAAGTTCCACACGCGAATAGCCTGGGCGCGTGTATTTAAGGGGTGCGCGGGAAGTTCCACACGCGAATAGCCTGGGCGCGTGTATTTCAGGGGTGCGCGGGAAGTTCCACACGCGAATAGCCTGGGCGCGTGTATTTCATGGGTGCGCGAGGAGTTCCACACGCGAATAGCCTGGGTGCGTGTATTTCAGGGGTGCGCGGGAAGTTCCACACGCGAATAGCCTGGACGCGTGTATTCCAGGGGTGCGCGGGGAGTTCCACACGCGAATAGCCTGGGCGCGTGTATTTCAGGGGTGCGCGGGAAGTTCCACACGCGAATAGCCTGGGCGCGTGTATTTCAGGGGTGCGCGGGAAGTTTTACACGCGAATAGCCTGGGCGCGTGTATTTCAGGGGTGAGCGGGAAGTTCCACACGCGAATAGCCTGGGCGCGTGTATTTCAGGGGTGCGCGTGAAGTTCCACACGCGAATAGCCTGGGCGTGTGTATTTCAGGGGTGCGTGGGAAGTTTTACACGCGATTTCTGCACGGTACGTGTATTTCAGGGGTGCCGGGGAGTCCCACATGTGATTTGACAGTGTGGGTCCTCCCAGGTGTACCCTGTACACCCTCCACGGCCCCTGCAGGCAGCCCACACCACAGGGGACTACCCTGCATCCCTGGCCATGTCCCGCAGGCAGCCCACCCAACATGGGCATGCCCCCCAGCAAAGGCACATGTCTCCTTGAACTAATGAACACCAACTCATGTCCCCTTGCACCCCCACCCCCCAGCACTGTGGGGCACCTGCCAGCAGGCCCCCACCCATGTCCAACTCATGTCCCCCACCACCCCCACCCCCCCAGCACTGTGGGGCACCTGCCAGCAGGCCCCCACCCATGTCTCCCACCACCCCCACCCTCCAGCCACCAGGGGCACCCTCCACCAGGCCCCCACTCATGTCACCCACCACCCCCACCCCCCAGCAGTGCAGGGGCACCCTCCACCAGGCCCCCACTCATGTCTCCCACCACCCCACCCCCCAGCAGTGCAGGGGCACCCTCCACCAGGCCCCCACTCATGTCACCCACCACCCCCACCCCCCAGCAGTGCAGGGGCACCCTCCACCAGGCCCCCACTCATGTCACCCACCACCCCCACCCCCCAGCAGTGCAGGGGCACCCTCCACCAGGCCCCCACTCATGTCTCCCACCACCCCCACCCCCCAGCAGTGCAGGGGCACCCTCCACCAGGCCCCCACTCATGTCTCCCACCACCCCCAAACCCCAGCAGTGCAGGGGCACCCTCCACCAGGCCCCCACTCATGTCTCCCACCACCCCACCCCCCAGCAGTGCAGGGGCACCCTCCACCAGGCCCCCACTCATGTCTCCCACCACCCCAAAACCCCAGCAGTGCAGGGTCACCCTCCACCAGGCCCCCACTCATGTCTCCCACGCCCCCAAACCCCAGCAGTGCAGGGGCACCCTCCACCAGGCCCCCACTCATGTCTCCCACCGCCCCCAAACCCCAGCAGTGCAGGGGCACCCTCCACCAGGCCCCCACTCATGTCTCCCACCACCCCCACCCCCCAGCAGTGCAGGGGCACCCTCCATCAGGCCCCCACTCATGTCTCCCACCACCCCAAAACCCCAGCAGTGCAGGGTCACCCTCCACCAGGCCCCCACTCATGTCTCCCACCGCCCCCAAACCCCAGCAGTGCAGGGGCACCCTCCACCAGGCCCCCACTCATGTCTCCCACCACCCCCACCCCCCAGCAGTGCAGGGGCAGCCTCCACCAGGCCCCCACTCATGTCTCCCACCACCCCCAAGCCCCAGCAGTGCAGGGTCACCCTCCACCAGGCACCCACTCATGTCTCCCACCACCCCCACACCCCAGCAGTGCAGGGGCACCCTCCACCAGGCCCCCACTCATGTCTCCCACCACCCCCACACCCCAGCAGTGCAGGGGCACCCTCCACCAGGCCCCCACTCATGTCTCCCACGACCCCCACCCCCCAGCAGTGCAGGGGCACACTCCACCAGGCCCCCACTCATGTCTCCCACCACCCCCAAACCCCAGCAGTGCAGGGGCACCCTCCACCAGGCCCCCACTCATGTCTCCCACCACCCCCACCCCCCAGCAGTGCAGGGGCACCCTCCACCAGGCCCCCGCTCATGTCTCCCACCACCCCCAAACCCCAGCAGTGCAGGGGCACCCTCCACCAGGCCCCCGCTCATGTCTCCCACCACCCCCACCCCCCAGCCACCAGGGGCACCCTCCACCAGGCCCCCACTCATGTCTCCCACCACCCCCACACCCCAGCAGTGCAGGGGCACCCTCCACCAGGCCCCCACTCATGTCTCCCACCACCCCCACCATCCAGCCACCAGGGGCACCCTCCACCAGGCCCCCACTCATGTCTCCCACCACCCCCACACCCCAGCAGTGCAGGGGCACCCTCCACCAGGCCCCCACTCATGTCTCCCACCACCCCCACCCCCCAGCCACCAGGGGCACCCTCCACCAGGCCCCCACTCATGTCTCCCACCACCCCCACACCCCAGCCACCAGGGGCACCCTCCACCAGGCCCCCACTCATGTCTCCCACCACCCCCACCCCCCAGCCACCAGGGGCACCCTCCACCAGGCCCCCACTCATGTCTCCCACCACCCCCACACCCCAGCCACCAGGGGCACCCTCCACCAGGCCCCCACTCATGTCTCCCACCACCCCCACACCCCAGCAGTGCAGGGGCACCCTCCACCAGGCCCCCACTCATGTCTCCCACCACCCCCACCCCCCAGCCACCAGGGGCACCCTCCACCAGGCCCCCACTCATGTCTACCACCACCCCCACACCCCAGCAGTGCAGGGTCACCCTCCACCAGGCCCCCACCCATGTCTCCCACCACCCCCACCCCCCAGCAGTGCAGGGGCACCCTCCACCAGGCCCCCACTCATGTCTCCCACCACCCCCACCCCCCAGCAGTGCAGGGGCACCCTCCACCAGGCCCCCACTCATGTCTCCCACCACCCCCACCCCCCAGCAGTGCAGGGGCACCCTCCACCAGGCCCCACTCATGTCTCCCACCACCCCCACCCCCCAGCCACCAGGGGCACCCTCCACCAGGCCCCCACTCATGTCTATCACCACCCCCACACCCCAGCAGTGCAGGGTCACCCTCCACCAGGCCCCCACCCATGTCTCCCACCACCCCCACCCCCCAGCAGTGCAGGGGCACCCTCCACCAGGCCCCCACTCATGTCTCCCACCACCCCCACCCCCCAGCAGTGCAGGGGCACCCTCCACCAGGCCCCCACTCATGTCTCCCACCACCCCCCGCCCCCAGCCACCAGGGGCACCCTCCACCAGGCCCCCACTCATGTCTCCCACCACCCCCACACCCCAGCAGTGCAGGGGCACCCTCCACCAGGCCCCCACTCATGTCTTCTACCACCCCCACCCCCCAGCCACCAGGGGCACCCTCCACCAGGCCGCCACTCATGTCTCCCACCACCCCCACACCCCAGCCACCAGGGGCACCCTCCACCGGGCCCCCACTCATGTCTCCCACCACCCCCAGCCACCAGGGGCACCCTCTACCAGGCCCCCACTCATGTCTCCCACCACCCCCACACCCCAGCCACCAGGGGCACCCTCCACCAGGCCCCCACTCATGTCTCCCACCACCCCCACCCCCCAGCAGTGCAGGGGCACCCTCCACCAGGCCCCCACTCATGTCTCCCACCACCCCCACCCCCCAGCAGTGCAGGGGCACCCTCCACCAGGCCCCCACTCATGTCTCCCACCACCCCCACCCCCCAGCCACCAGGGGCACCCTCCACCAGGCCCCCACTCATGTCTCCCACCACCCCCAAACCCCAGCAGTGCAGGGGCACCCTCCACCAGGCCCCCACTCATGTCTCCCACCACCCCCACACCCCAGCAGTGCAGGGGCAGCCTCCACCAGGCACCCACACATGTCCCCCTGCCCCCAGGTCCTGACGATACTCAATCATGGCAGTAATGGGCAGCATACCCAGCACAAACACCCAGGCAAGGATTGCATCCACCCACATAGTGAATGCAATTACATGATACAACCCCAATGGCAAGTCTGTAAATGAACACATGTCCGTCACACACACATACACAATGGGTGCAAGTCAATGTCAAAACCCATATCATGACATGTATGAAACCAATGAGAAAATGCCACAAGTGAAAGTTAAAAAGAACATGTATTAAAGATGAAAAATAAGTAATAAAATCAAACATACAACAATGGGGATAACAAAATAAATGGTCCATGTCCGAGAACAAATGCAAAAATAAAAAAAACAAAGTAATCCAAAAACAAATGTTGTCCAAAGCAAAATCATGTGGAAGTAAAATAATGAAAAACCATTTCCTCATGGTGAACACAATAATTAATAAAAAAAATGTTTCTTCAAAAAGCAAACTATATACACGAAATTTCCAGGGTCCATGAGCCCAACACCATAAATGAAACCTACTACTACCTAATGAAAATAATATATACAAAAAAGTGGCCATTGTCCGAGCGGTCCAAAAAAACAAAAATTAATAAAGGAAACCTAACACTAACTAACTAAATAACTATATACAAAGGCAGCGGGCAAGTCCTGCGGCTCACTCGGTGATGTTGCTGGGCAGGGCATCATCGAACTCCATGTCGATGTCCTGGAGGCGGGAATCTGTCCTGGCCCCGAGGTCTCGCAGGGATAACCCCATGTCCAGCTCAAACTCCCTGCGAGCTTCCTCGAGGCACTCAGCCCGCCTCAACGCCCGACGCATGGAGAGCTCCGCCCTGACCATGGTGAGCCGCTCCTCTTCCGCCCGCTGCCGCTCCGCACCTATCCGCTGGACCAACTGCTCCCACACGGAAGACACCACCATCCCAGGGTTGCCCTGCCCTCCGGCCGATGCCTGCCCCTCTGATCTTGATGGCCCCGAGCCATGATGCCTCCCACGTCGAGCCCGCTGCTGCCTCCGACGCCACTGCCTCTGCCAGCACAACGGCATCCAGGCTGATGGAAACCACCGACGCCGTCGTGCACGTGCCCTGCCTGATGATGCTGTCACATCTTCCATCTGCTGGGGTCCAGTTGCAGTGTTGTCCACCCCTGCTGGACCTCCGACTCCCAACTGTGGCAGGGATGGGATCCCCTCCGAGCTGGCTGCATTGGTCGGGGCAGGTCCACAGGGGGCCCTGGTGGCATCTGGGCTGGAAGACGGCAAGGAGAACGACTGGTGGATAGCCTGCACAGAGGAGGAGAGGGCCGCCACGTTGGCCAACACATGCAGGAAACCCCCGAACATGGCCGATCCCAATTGGGCCACGTCGGCACGGTGCACTTCGTGATGAAGTGCGTGCTCCTCCCGGGAAGCACGCACGGCATCACGAATCACAGCCGTGCGCATCGCGACCCCAATCAGGACCTTCTCCGCACGGCCAGGGGTTCCCACGTCCGCAGGTGGAGGGGAGTCAGGTGACATGGACATCCCCTCTACCTGCGGACGGGCCTGGGACGGGGCATCCCTGCTGGTGCATGGTGGTGCACTCACAGGGTCAGGGACAGCGACATGCACAGGCCCCTCCACGGTGACCTGTGCTGCCTCCTGCCCCTGGCCCTGGACTGCACCACTTGCACCAGCAGGGATGCCCCCACCAGGCCCCATGTGTGCCCCAGTGGCGGCCTCCTCCTCCTCTGTGCAAACCACCAACCTGGATGGCTCCTCACCGTCTCCCACTGTAGCAGGCCCCTGTGGGGGCTCACCCACCCCTTCCGCTGCAGCCGTGGGGGCATCCCCGCCGCCTTGCTCCACAGCGCCGTCTCCGCCCTCTTCTTCACTAGCCGCTGCGTAGAGGGAGACAAAGAACACAAGCATCAGGGCACTGTACAATGGTCCCCTAGACAGGAAGCAATAGCAGATGAGCACCACTGTCAAAGTACACTTCCATCATGTCCCTCCACAACACATGGGTCAGTCCAGGCAAAACACACACAGTAACAGGCATGGTGCATGCCATGGACATTTCCATGCATGTCCAATGAACTCTTGAAACATTCAATGATATGTAACTCACATGCATCATGGCTCATGCCTATCACATGCACACACTTCACCTCAGTCACATCCATCTGGCCCCAAACACACCAAACACAGCGGATACAAGGGTAATTTGGCTGCTTCACTGAATCTGTGCATTGTCACACACATGTGTCATGCATCCATGGCATGCACAAGTCACAGACACGCAGGTCAGGCACACAGACATGGCTACCATATATGTACCTGGCATCAGCACCCATCCCTCACCCCCACCCATGTCCAGGTACAGAGACTGGCATGCTCTCATGTTCAAAATCTGCATAGGGGTCCCCATGCGGCATTTCAACACATGCAACAACCATGTGGATCACACATCACTGGTCGCACATGCATTACCATGATGTCCCTGCACACATACATGCATACATGGCCTATGGCACACATACAGGCAAGTATCATAGAACCAGTACACCGCAACATGCCCTGTCTCACACAGTAATGCTTGGACACTTACCGCTCAACTCCAGACGGGCCTCCCTCTCAAGGATCTGGGCGTGGAGCGCTGGGCGTACGCGTTCCAGGACCCTCATCTGGATGGAACTCATGCGGCCCCGGCCCCCCTCCACGAGGCGCCGGGCCTTCACAAGGGTCCTGGACTTCAAGTCCTCCCAGCGCTTCTTGATCTTCCGGACGTCGCGGGTTGCCACCCCCTCCGCGTTGATGGCAACCACACAGTCGGCCCAGATACTCTGCCGTCCTTCCTTGCTGGTGCGGGACGATCCAAAGAGGGCATCATACTGCCCCAGGACATGCTCCACCAGGACACCAACTTCGGTGACATAGCAACCCCAGAGGCAGGTGAGGGTGGGCAACTGGGTCCTGGGGCTGGGCTGTGGAGCGATGTAATCCCAGTCGGGAGTCTTCAGTTCCAGCAGGGGTGGACACAGCAACTGGACCCCTGCAGATGGCTGATGTGCAGGCACCAAATGGCAGGGCACGGTGGCAGCAGGCAGGCAGGCAGGCAGGCAGCAGCAGATGGCACGTGGGAGGCTGCTCGGGGCACTGGGGGGCAGTAACTCGGCCTTCTGGGCAGGAGCGTGGTCTTCCGTGTGTTTTCGCGTGGCCAGCTTGATACGGAGTGATTTGGCACGTGAAAATCCTGCACGTCAGCGTGAAATCCGAGGAAAGGCCCTTAGCGCGTAAGCGCGTCAGCACGCATACGCGATTCTATTGGACCAGAGTCCCTCAGCGCGTAAGCGCGTCTGTGATGTGACCCGCACGGGTGTTCCCCACTCAGCACGTGATGACGGGGCACACGTGGAAATACTGCACGTCAGAGTGTCATCGCGTGTAATTGGACAAAAGTGCGCGTACACGCGATTGGCCTATGTACGTGTATTTAATGGGTGCGCGGGTACTTACACACGCAAGTACGTCAGCGAACCTGTATCCCGTGGTGCGTGTGAATTTCCACACGCTATTGGACTGGGAACTGGATTCCAGGGGTGCGCGGGTCACACGCTGTATCCCGTGGTGCGTGTGAATTTCCACACGCTATTGGACTGGGAACTGGATTCCAGGGGTGCGCGGGTCACACGCTGTATCCCGTGGTGCGTGTGAATTTCCACACGCTATTGGACTGGGAACTGGATTCCAGGGGTGCGCGGGTCACACGCTCGCCTAGAACACGCGCAAAGCATAAATTTGCGCACTTTAACACTAACAAGCTCAGACGCCAGGATGAACATACCGTTCCTAGCAGCAGTGGCAGTGGGCTACCAAAGGAGGAGGAGGAGGATAGTCAGGGCCAGAATATTCACACCCAGAACCAGCCTTTTCGGGATGCCTGATGACCAGGTGTATGGGAGGTACAGGTTTCCACCACACATTATACTGGACCTGGTGAGTGAGTGGGAGGATGACCTCACATCACCCACCCTGTGCTCCCAAGCACTCAGCCCCCTGGAGAAGGTCCTCAATGTACTGCACTTCTTAGCCACTGGATCATTTCAGCGGACAAGTGCCATAGTGGGTGGGGTGTCACAGGCCACCCAGTCACGCTGCCTACACCAGGTCTTGAACATCATGACTGCACGGCCATCAGTCCGCAGGCACATATACCTGCCCAGAACACCTGCAGAAAGGCATGCTGCCACCCTGGATTTTTACGGTGTGGCACGATTCCCCAAAGTGCTAGGTGCCATCGACTGCACCCATGTGGCTCTACGTCCCCCCAGGGCATCTGAGCACATCTATAGGAACCGCAAGCACTGGCATTCCCTCAAAGTGCAGGTAGCATGTAATGCCAAGGGAATCATCACCTCAGTATATGCCAACTATCCCGGCTCCACCCACGACAGCTTCATTTACCGAATGTCCACCCTAAGCCGGGACCTAGAAGCTGGGCGGCATGGCGATACATGGCTGCTTGGTGAGTATGTATGCCACTGCACATGCATGCATGTTGGATACTGAGCAAGGTCACAACCCCACCAATGATACCAATCACCACCTCCACAGGGGACAGTGCCTACCCTCTCAGCCCCCACATGATGACGCCAATTCGGAACCCCACCACGCCACCCGAGGTAAGATATAACACAGCCCACATTACGACCCGGGGCATAGTGGAGCGCACATTTGGAGTGCTAAAGTCACGCTTTCGCTCCCTTGACCGTTCTGGCGGCCAGCTGTTATACGCTCCCCCAGTAGTGTGCAGGATCATAGTGGCAGCATGTGTCCTGCACAATGTTGCAACACGCCGGGGCCTGGCCGTGGACATGGTGGTGGCCCCACATCCCCAACCACATGCACAGCTGCTGCGCATGGGAGGGGAAAGGGCACGGGGGAGGCAGCCCGTACACAGCTAGTGGCTAATTACTTCACATAGAAATCACACCCCTGTGGAGTGCACACTGCCCTGGCACATTCCATCTGACAATCAATGATGACTCAACCTGACACTGATCCTGAATGTCTGGAGAATGAACCGTGAATACCATATCAGCCTGAGATTGTTCACCTGGAAGTGTCACAATGTGTGCATCCCTACCCACACAGACACCACCAATGCAGTTTTGTGAAGTTACACATTCAAGCAGCTAAAATGATTACCCACTTGCAAAATGCAACAAGAGGACAGTGCCATGTCAGCCAACCCAACCCCAGCACCGCCACACGACACACCGTGCCATGTCATGCTAATTGCAGGTAAATAAAGTAATCCCCACAACATGACACTAGTCTCACTATGTACAGTGTCCCTATTAGAAACCTGCAACACCTGAAATGCTCACAGCAATGCCGGACCAACTACATACTTGAGCACGTAGTACCATTAACATGACATCACAATTGTTACATATTTGTAGTCTCACCACCTGGAAATGCCTGCACTCCCACCACTACCAACTGTGCAGTGTTGGCGCCATGTAGACTTGTAGGTGCACTGCTGCCAACATGGACACCATCTCCAGACTAGAGGTCCTTGTGTAGACATGAGGAAGGGACCTGCAAATTGGGAGGTAGACACAGAAGATGAGTTACACATCAATGCAACATGCAGCGTACAACACAACAGCAATATGCACTAGGAATGTATACACAGTATTGACTACAGACTGCCCACACAGCTCATGGGAGGCCAACGTCACTGTGTAATTCACTGTCACTTGGGCACACCCTTTGCAAGCCCATGGAAACGGGAAGCAGGAGGGGTGTGTGTGACTCAAACCCAAGCATCTGAACCAAATACATTACAAGCCTGCATGTGCCCAGCCACAATGCAGCGTATGCCCACAGGAACCACGGAAGCCAACAAATCGTCCCAAAAAAATAGGGAATAAAAGAAATAACAATAAAAATAAAAATAAGAAACAATCAAAAATGGCCATTGATGGGCCCGGGGGGGTTGGGGAGGCCACCCAGGAGGTCCGAGGACAGGATGCACACCAGAACCCACCTGCGTGGATCCTGGGAAAATAAAACACCTCCATGGGCTCATGGCCCACACGGCTACCCTGTTGTGGGAGTATCACTGCTGTCGCTATTATCACCCTGTGCAGCTGCATCCGGAGGTGGTTGCACTATGGGAGGCAGCCCACGCAAGGCCCTAGTCTGCTCCTCCATGGCTGCAAGCATGCGGGTGTGGTAGGTCTGGTTCTGGAGGATGAGTGTGCGGAGGTCCCCATGCAACAACTCACGGGATGCCCGGACCTCCGCCCTCGTTGCCTGCATCTCAGCTGAGAGCGTACGGGTGAGACGCTCCAGCTGCTGTTCTGTCCTTTGGTGTGTTGAAGCCTCAAGCTCAACAAGAGTCGTCCTGAGGTGAAGGAGCTCCTGCCTCAGGGCTTCCCTGTGGCCCTGGGACTCAATGGAGATGGCCTCCTGCAGAGTCGCCAGTGCCGCCCGCCTGTCCCTGTTGGACCCCAACATGTCCTCCCTGTGTGACTGGCAGATGGAGTCGGTTGCCTGCTCTAGTCGCTCCATCAGCCTTTCTGGGGGGACAATGGAAGTGGCCACCCTATCCATGGCCTGAGCCATCATCTCGGATGATGCAGCCTGTTGGGTTGCCATACCGTAAATGGATTGCTCCCATGCGGTATTGCCGGGTGGCGTACGGCCACCACGTTGGCGGGCACCACACCTGTCTGGGGCAAGGCGAACTGCGCCTTGCTGTGCCGGCACTGCCTGAGGCTGCAGGACTGCATTCCTCCTCTGATCTGCTGGCCCAGGAACAGGATCAGATGTTGCGGAGTGTGACCCTGCATCCGTAACCACCAAAGGCGTAGCTGCCAACACTGACATCCCCATGGAGGGTTCTGACCCTGGTGCAGGTGGGTGAGACAGAACAGAATCCCTCCCTGGAACACTCACCTGCGACGGCACGTAGGTCTCATCCGAATCAACACCTGAGTACAGCTCGGGGGAGGTGCAGCCAGAGACACCCCTTGAGAGCACGACCTGCAGCACTTGTGGGTTCTCCCCCACCACCACACCACGTCCCTCACTGGTGGTTGGTCGGCCCTCGGACCCCTCCTGGGTCTACACCATCTCCACAACCCCAGCAGTATCAGGTGCGTCTTCCCCTGCAAAGACATGAAAACAAAGAAATGGAAACAGGCATTAGCACCATGGCACACAATGAGGGCTGAGAAGCAAGAGAACCAGTACTTGATTGACACATGTCCCACATGACTAAAACCCTCCCATGCATGCACCCTCACTGCGTATGAAGTGCAGGCAAATGGCACACACTGATGACACCAAGATGGAAAATGAACACATTTTCTGCATGCTGCCTGGCAGTGGCATCACACATTGGCCTGTGATTGCCAGGTGAAACACACATGCCATTACACAGATGGCATGTACCATTGCTATTTAGTGAAGATGGAGAGGAGGGCAGCACCTATTCATTCAGTCCAGTTCCCGCATGTAATTGCTTTTCTAATTCTAACAGGTCAGATTTTTCACCTGAAGCTGCCAGTCCGAAATGGTCCAATTGCACAGGGACATGTGTGTACAAATGATATCCAGGTAACAAAGTCACTCCACTTCACCATTGCCATGTCAGACATGTGACTAGTGGACAGCGACATGGCTAGTAAAAGTGGGGGAATGCAAACAATCTGACTGAATGAACAGTGAAAAATAAGCAACAATGTTGTGGCAAGGTGACACTTCAAGGGCAACTGGCGTGCAGTTGGGCTAGATGTCTACTGTTGGCAGAAGGGATACTGCTATGGCCAAATGCAGCTGCGCAGGAAGTATTGCATGAAGCACATGGCTGACCCATACGACTCAGGCGCACACACTCTCACCTGGCACACAAACAGAAGCCCTCACACACACACCATGCACATGGATGACACACACATGCATGTGCACTCACCGGACAATGCCTCGTAATCAGCCAGATCTCCCACGCCTTGGATCTGTTCCTCCGTGACGTAGGTCCCAGCGACTGACTCATGTGGAGTGAGTTCCATGTCTACTACTGGAGACCCACCTCCAGTCACTAGAGTTGCGGCATGACTTGAGGCCAGCTTACTCTTTGCCCTGCGCTTTAGGTAATTCCAGCGCTTATAGCAATCATTGGCTGTGCGCCTCACGATTCCAAGGGCACTTACGATGTCCGCAACGGTCTGCCAGTGTGCCTGGCATTGTGCAGGTGTGGTCTTGGATCCTGCAACAATGACCATCTCGTTGTCATGTCCGGACACATACTCGACGAGTGCATTCAGTTCGTCATCCGTGAAGCTGGGCTTCCTGGATGGGCCGGACTGTGTAGCCGTGTCTGGGGCATCAGCCTGTGCCGGACGAGCACTCTTCCTCTTCCGCTTGGAAGGTGGTGGTGATCCTGAGTGTCCTGCGCCGCTCTGGACACTAGGGGCAGGAGCCCTGGGGGACTCTGTATCAGGAGTGTGGGATTGCACACTCAGCATGGGAGTTGGTGCAGGCATTGGCTCTAGTGTGATGGTGTCAGGGGGAATGTCAGCAGCATGGACTAGGACCGACACTGTCCTGGCTGGGTGTGTGAGGGCTGGGGTGGATGGAGCCGCAGCTGCCCCTGCAGCCTCTCCGCCCTGCCTCCTTGGTGCAGCAGATGACCTTGCTGCCCCAGATCCACGTGGCATGATGGCATCAACGTGCACCAGCGCACGTGTCGTAGCCCTGCTGACCTGGAAGTCAGCCATGGAGTCAGCCAGGTCTGGTGCCACAATGGGCTGGTCCAACAAGGGCTGAGCATGGATGGTGTCAGCCACATCAGCCTCAAAGGGAGAGGGGGAGGGGGGGATTATGGGTGCCCGTGACTGGTCCTCCACACATGGGGGGACAGGCTCACCCTGCAAGTTACGACCACGTCCCCTACCGGATCCACCACGGCCACCACTTGTGGCTCTTCCACCTTTGCCACCCTTACGGAATCCTCGCCTCCCAGCCATGGCACTGATGTTAATGTGCGTATGGGAGTGGATGTAGACTATTGTCCTGGGCAATTGGGGGTCAAAGGGGTTGGGTACCAGATGGTAATTGTACCCTAGTGTTCTAGCAAGGCTGTTTGTAACCCCTGGGGAAAGATGACGGGTCACGCAACGCACAGGAGGCCCAAAAAAGGGAGATGACGTGCACGCAACCCCTCCTAGACCACGTGTGCAGAAAGAAAAACCTGCACTACGCTGTGGCTCCCAGTAACACAAGAATGAACGTATGCGTGTCACACGAAGCCTAGAATGACCTCTGAAGGGGTAGGCTACACACGGGGCAAGCACAGATGTTAGATACGTGCGTGACTCACCGTCTGCCTGGTAAACGAGCGTGTAAAAGGAGCACGTTTGGTTGGCAACACCCCCGCCAAAAGAAGATTTGTACGCTGTCTGAGGAGACAGGACAACAGTAGAAGGGAACACTGTTTGAGGGAACAGGCCCAGGTAAACCAGTAAAAGAGTAAAAAGAGAAAAAGCTGTCAGAGGTAACAGGGAATACGAACTTGAAACGCCGTGAAGTAAATCGCGTGTGAAACGACAAGAAGTACAGAATTCACCCACTCGCTCTCCACGAAAAGCACGTACAAGGAAAACGTGTTCTACACGTACCTTTTATACAGGCCCACAGGTCCAGCGTCACTTACGCGGCGTGTACGCGCTAGGGCCATTTCCACCAATTACATGCTTTGTCACTTCTGCGTGTAGGGCCATTTCCACCAATTACACGCTTTGTCTTACATGCTTTGTCACTTCTGCGTGTAGGGGCATTTCCACCAATTACACGCTTTGTCACTTCTGCGTGTAGGGCCATTTCCACCAATCACACGCTTTGTCACTTCTGCGTGTAGGGCCATTTCCACCAATCACACGCGATTACACTCTGACGTGCAGTCTTTCCACGTGTGCTCTGTCATCACGTGCTGTGTGGGAAACACCTGTGCGGGTCACGTCACAGACGCGCTTACGCGCTGAGGGCCTTTCCTCAGTTTTCACACTGACGTGCAGGATTTTCACGTGCCAAATCACTCCGTACCAAGCTGGCCACGCGTACGCACACGGAATAACACACTCCTGGCCAGAAGGCCGAACTACTGCCCCCCAGAGCCCGAGCACGCTCCCACCTGCTGCTGCCTGACTGCCTGCTGCCCCTGCACTGCTGGGGGGTGGGGGTGGTGGGTGACATGAGTCGGGCATGAGTGGGGGCCTGGTGGGGGGTGCCCCTGGTGGCGGGGGGGTGGGGGTGATAGGGGACATGAGTGTGGGCCTGGTGGAGGATGCCCCTGCACTGCTGGGGGGTGGGGGTGGTGGGTGACATGGGTTGGGGCCTGCTGGCAGGTGCCCCACAGTGCTGGGGGGTGGGGGTGGTGGGAAACATGAGTCGGGCATGAGTGGGGGCCTGGTGGAGGCTGCCCCTGGTGGCTGGGGGGTGGGGGTGGTGGGAGACATGAGTGGGGGCCTGGTGGAGGCTGCCCCTGCACTGCTGGGGGGTGGGGGTGGTGGGAGACACTGGTGGGGGCCTCGTGGAGGCTGCCCCTGCACTGCTGGGGGGTGGGGTGGTAGGAGACATGGGTGGGGGCCTGGTGGTGGGTGCCCCTGGTGGCTGGGGGGTGGGGGTGCAGGGGGCCATGAGCAGGTGTGCAGGGTAGTCCCCTGTTTTGTGGGCTGCCTGCAGGGGCCGTGGAGGGTGTACAGGGAACACCTGTGAGGACCCACCCAGCCTAATCGCGTGTGTAACTTCCCACGCACCCCTGTAATACACGTACCAAGCCAAATCGCATGTGAGAATTCCCGCGCACCCCTGAAATACACGTACCGTGCTGAAATCGCGTGTAAAACTTCCCGCGCACCCCTGAAATGCATGCGCCCAGGCTATTCGCGTGGGGAACTTCCCGCGCACCCCTGAAATACACGCGCCCAGCCTATTCGCGAGTGGAAATTCCCGCGCACCCCTGAAATACACGCGCCCAGCCTATTCGCGAGTGGAACTTCCCGCGCACCCCTGAAATACACGTAGCACGCTGGGAGACATGAGTGGGGGCCTGGTGGGGGGTGCCCCTGGTGGCGGGGGGGGTGGGGGTGATAGGGGACATGAGTGTGGGCCTGGTGGAGGATGCCCCTGCACTGCTGGGGGGTGGGGGTGGTGGGTGACATGGGTTGGGGCCTGCTGGCAGGTGCCCCACAGTGCTGGGGGGTGGGGGTGGTGGGAAACATGAGTCGGGCATGAGTGGGGGCCTGGTGGAGGCTGCCCCTGGTGGCTGGGGGGTGGGGGTGGTGGGAGACATGAGTGGGGGCCTGGTGGAGGCTGCCCCTGCACTGCTGGGGGGTGGGGGTGGTGGGAGACATGGCTGGGGGCCTGGTGGAGGCTGCCCCTGCACTGCTGGGGGGTGGGGGTGCAGGGGGACATGAGCAGGTGTGCAGGGTAGTCCCCTGTTTTGTGGGCTGCCTGCAGGGGCCGTGGAGGGTGTACAGGGAACACCTGTGAGGACCCACCCAGCCTAATCGCGTGTGTAACTTCCCACGCACCCCTGTAATACACGTACCAAGCCAAATCGCGTGTGAGAATTCCCGCGCACCCCTGAAATACACGTACCCTGCTGAAATCGCGTGTAAAACTTCCCGCGCACCCCTGAAATGCATGCGCCCAGGCTATTCGCGTGTGGAACTTCCCGTGCACCCCTGAAATACACGCGCCCAGCCTATTCACGAGTGGAACTTCCCGCGCACCCCTGAAATACACGCGCCCAGCCTATTCCCGAGTGGAACTTCCCGCGCACCCCTGAAATACACGTAGCACGCTGGGAGACATGAGTGGGGGCCTGGTGGGGGGTGCCCCTGGTGGCGTGGGGGGGTGGGGGTGATAGGGGACATGAGTGTGGGCCTGGTGGAGGATGCCCCTGCACTGCTGGGGGGTGGGGGTGGTGGGTGACATGGGTTGGGGCCTGCTGGCAGGTGCCCCACAGTGCTGGGGGGTGGGGGTGGTGGGAAACATGAGTCGGGCATGAGTGGGGGCCTGGTGGAGGCTGCCCCTGGTGGCTGGGGGGTGGGGGCGGTGGGAGACATGAGTGGGGGCCTGGTGGAGGCTGCCCCTGCACTGCTGGGGGGTGGGGGTGGTGGGAGACATGGGTGGGGGCCTGGTGGAGGCTGCCCCTGCACTGCTGGGGGGTGGGGGTGGTGGGAGACATGGGTGGGGGCCTGGTGGTGGGTGCCTCTGGTGGCTGGGGGGTGGGGGTGCAGGGGGACATGAGCAGGTGTGCAGGGTAGTCCCCTGTTTTGTGGGCTGCCTGCAGGGGCCGTGGAGGGTGTACAGGGAACACCTGTGAGGACCCACCCAGCCTAATCGCGTGTGTAACTTCCCACGCACCCCTGTAATACACGTACCAAGCCAAATCGCGTGTGAGAATTCCCGTGCACCCCTGAAATACACGTACCCTGCTGAAATTGCGTGTAAAACTTCCTGCGCACCCCTGAAATGCATGCGCCCAGGCTATTCGCGTGTGGAACTTCCCGCGCACCCCTGAAATACACGCACCCAGCCTATTCGCGAGTGGAACTTCCCGCGCACCCCTGAAATACACGTAGCACGCTGGGAGACATGAGTGGGGGCCTGGTGGGGGGTGCCCCTGGTGACATGGGTTGGGGCCTGCTGGCAGGTGCCCCACAGTGCTGGGGGGTGGGGGTGGTGAGAAACATGAGTCGGGCATGAGTGGGGGCCTGGTGGAGGCTGCCCCTGGTGGCTGGGGGGTGGGGGTGGTGGGAGACATGAGTGGGGGCCTGGTGGAGGCTGCCCCTGCACTGCTGGGGGGTGGGGGTGGTGGGAGACATGGGTGGGGGCCTGGTGGAGGATGCCCCTTCATTGCTGGGGGGTGGGGGTGGTAGGAGACATGAGTGGGGGCCTGGTGGAGGCTGCCCCTGCACTGCTGGGGGGTGGGGGAGGTAGGAGACATGGGTGGGGGCCTGGTGGTGGGTGCCCCTGGTGGCTGGGGGGTGGGGGTGCAGGGGGACATGAGCAGGTGTGCAGGGTAGTCCCCTGTTTTGTGGGCTGCCTGCAGGGGCCGTGGAGGGTGTACAGGGAACACCTGTGAGGACCCACCCAGCCTAATCGCGTGTGATAATTCCCACGCACCCCTGTAATACACGTACCCAGCAAAATGGCGTGTGATAATTCCCACGCACCCCTGTAATTCACGTACCCTGCCAAATCGCGTGTGATGATTCCCACGTACCCCTGTATTACACGTGCCCTGGCTAATCGCATGTAAGACTTCCCGTGTACCCCTGTAATACACGTTCCCTGGACAATCGCGTGTTGAACTTCCCGCGTACCCCTGTAATACACGTTCCCTGTACAATCGCGTGTTGAACTTCCCGCGTACCCCTGTAATACACGTTCCCTGGACTATCGCGTGTTGTACTTCCCGCGCACCCCTGAAACACGTACCCTGGCACCGTGGCTAATCGCGTGTATGACTTCACGCGTACCCCTGATATGCACGTTACCCGCTTTGCGTTCCTTGTTTGGCAGCCCTGTAAACTGGTCCAGGGTTAGCGCAGCCCTTTGCGATGATTTAGCGATTTTGATGGCTTTTCCTTGCGCGAGGGCGTTCTTGGGGGCGTTACTGGCGCTGCTGCAGGGTCGCTGCGATACTCTGCGCCACGGCTGGTTTGGGAGCCTAAAATCCATGAATACGCTGTGCGCAGAAATCGGTTTTAGCGCACGTGCCTGGCGCAGACAATCGCACGCGGACACTCTGCGCCAGCCGCTTGCGACACTTTTCTGCGAAATTCTATGAATTACCCTGTAAGTCACACATGGCTGTCCAGAAAAGAAAAAGGTGATGTAAAAGATGCCCAGAACCATAAACCCAACAGGGGTGGTGGAAAGAAGAGAATAGCTAATATTAACCACAATATGTTAATACAGGAATATAATGGAGGAAGGGGAACGACTTTGAGACTGCATCAAGAAAAAGGTGGAACCACAAGAAAGGGAAAAGCAAAAGGACAGCTAAAAAATAATAGCAGGAAATCAATAAAAGCTCAAGTCCCATCAGATCGTGCTGCAGCTAGCAAATAATAAATGGATCTAAAAAAATAAGTAGAAGAACACCAAGAAAATGAGGTGTACAGTTACTATCAGGCCAAGGATACAAAATGTAGAAGCAAGTAAAAATCAAGGAGACCAGAACCAAAAAGAAGTCTAGAACAAAAAGCAAGAAGGAGAATATAGCAGAAAAATAATATAAAAGTGTCAACAGCTTTAGGTCCCAAGGAACGTATAGAGCTCCTCGTCAAGATTGTGTCCATTCGGGAACTTGCTGTCAAAGTCCAAAATTAATCGTGTCTCCGATTGTCTGAGCTTTAGGACGCGGTCTCCACCCCTGGGATGAACCGGAATGTGTGCCACTGCAAAGAAAGTAAGCAAGTTGAAATTGTTTGCATGTTCCTGCATGAAGTGTTTGGCCATGGGGGTACGCGGGATCAGAGTTTTTGATGACCCTGAGATGCTGTAAAATCCTGAGTTTAAGCTTAACAGTGGTACTCCCGACTTACCACTTCGCGTAGGGGCATGAAAGAACATAAACAACGTGAGTAGTCTCACAATTGATGGAAACATTGATAATTTGCTTACTTTTGGTGACTGGATGCAAGTAAAATTTGCAGGGAGAAGCATGGGTACATGCTTTACATTTGGTGCGTTTGGTAAAACCAATGGGGGAGACCGCCAACCATATCGAAGTAGATGGACTTTTATCAATGGGAGACAAAAAGCTGGAGACTAGCTTGTCCCTAAGCGATGGCACTCTTTTATAGATAATCGTGGGGCGTTTGGAAAGTATGGAACATAAATCTTGATCCAAAGTTAAAACACGCCAATGTCGCTCAATAATCCTACGTACATTCTTAGAGGCATTATCGAAAGACACAATGAGTCTGGGTTCCTCATCCGTAGCAATTTTGCACGATGGAATGCCATATAGTAATTTGTCTCTACACAATCCTCTGGCCTTGATATAAGCCATTTCAATGTTCTTTTTGGTGTAGCCTTGTTGCAAGAAGTCTGAGGCAGCTCGGGCACAATGCAGATCAAAAGAGGCAAGATCAGTGCAATTCCTACGATAGCGAATAAATTCGCCATAGGGAATACTGCGTTTGCATGGCCCTGGATGACAGCTGGTAGCATGTAGGGGTAAGCCAGTGTTGGAAGGTTTCTTGTGAAGAACTGTGTGGAAACCAGATGAATCAAGGGTTACCACCACATCAAGATAGATGATCTCTGTTGTGCTATGGCATTCGGTAAAACATAAATTCGCCATATTAGTGTTGATACTTCTGATAAAAAGTTGCCAATCACTGGCGGTCCCCTTCCATATGACAAACACATCATCAATGTAGCGCCACCAGGCAACAATTTGGGTGGAAAAGCTGGAGACAAGTAAATCGTGTAAGTAGGTGGCCTCCCACCAACCCATTGTCAAATTGGCGTACGATGAAGCAAAGGTACTGCCCATAGCAGTACCCCTAACTTGCCGGTAGAAAGTGCCATCAAACAAAAAGACATTATTAGTAAGGCAGAAAAACAACATCTCCAAGATCATAGATCTATGGCCATGACAATTTGGTGATCGTGTTTCCAAGAAAAATTGACAAGCCCGCATCCCAACTTGATGGTCAATGGAGGTATAAGGGGAAACAACATCAAGGGTGGCCAAAAGAAGGAGGAATATTCCCAAGGAATATTATTAATGTGTTGTAAAAAGTCCCTTGTGTCCTGCAAATAAGATGGCAAAACGGAAACAAAAGGAAACAGAGTCTCATCAACAAATTGGGCCAAGTGCTCAAGAAGGGAACCACATAGCGTAACAATAGGTCCCATGTGTTTTAGGGAGAAAGTAAATGGTGGGGATGGTGTGAAAAGGGGGGACAAGAAATTTAACCAAGTCCTCCTCAAGAAGTCCATTATCCGCCCACTTTGTGCAAAGATTACTTAATTCCATCTGTATTTCTTGTAAGGGATTTTTAAGTCATTTAGCATAACATAATCAATCCCTAAGTTGACGGTTAGCTTCAGAGACATAATGGATTCTGTCTTGTATCACAATGTTCGACCCCTTATCCGCCTGCTTGATGATGATATTGGGTAGGTTTTGTAATTCACCTATGGCTTTAAATTGTGAAACAGTGAGATTACATTTAGCTCTGTCAATGCTAGTCCGTACATTTTTTTAAATCATTGACACACAAATCATAAAAGGCTTCCAAGCAACCACCCACGGGGAACTGAGGATTAAACCTGGATTTATTCTTAAATTTGGTTGTACATCCCAGTAGGGGTCAATGTCAAAATCGGTGAAATTGACATTGGCAGGATCAAATTGTGTATCTTCAAGGCTTGCTAAATCCAAGAGCGATGGAATATCAGAGATAAGGAGGTTGGTACGACCAGTCCGAGGTATACAGGGCTTCATGGCAGTTGGGTTGATAATGAAAAATTTCTTAAGCTTAATCTTGCGAAAGAATTTATCAAGATCTAAGCGAGCTTGAACATAATCGAACGCCTTGGTGGGGCAGAAGTTAAGCCCAAGAGAGAGGACCGAGGTTTGCGGTCTTTGTAAGTATATGGGAGGACAGATTAATAATTTGACACATCTTCATGGTGTTGATGGTTATTTTTTCACTCCAGAGAGCGTTGATTTGCGCCCGAGCCGCTTCCCACGTCGGCCTCGGCGGGTCCTTTTCGAGATTTCTGTCCTTTTCCTCTTCCTCTTGGCTTGCCCTGACCTCTGCCACGTTTTTGATTTTTTCCATCTTGGCAGAGTAGCCGCATCTCGTCTAAAAAATTCAATTTGACGATGGGTTCCTCATTTTGCGAGACTGACACATCAGATTCAGATGACATAGTGCCAGGATCACCAGATGCAGCAGATACAGGTTTGATGACAGGTTTCCGCAAGGAGTCAAAGCGTTTGGCAAAGGTAAATATTCTGCCAGTTTCATAATCGATTTTGTCCCTTATGAATTTGCGATGTTTTCGCTGTTTCATGTCATCTTCATATATAGTGAGGGCCTCGTTGATTTTTATGCGCAGTTGCTTGCCCTCCTCTGTACTAGGAACTTTATTTAGTTCTATTTCCTTTTTGTCAAGTTCTTCAAGAGCCAAGCCACGATCAGATTTGGCATATTTTACCAAAATAGTAAGAAAATGGGCAGAGCAGCCTTTGCTAGCTTCCCCCCATTCTTGAAGCATATGAGGATCTTGGTCCTCGAATGATGGCATCGTCATAATGCGCAATCCTCGAGGGATACGTCCAACGTCCAGATAGTTCTGAAGTGAGTGTTCCTCCCACCATTTCGAAATCTCCTTCTTGCGCAACTTCTCCATATCTTTAAGTAAGGTGATCTCCAAACTGCAATTTAAATTAGACTTTTTTGCCCCACTGGTAGGCAAGGAAATAGGCAGCTCCTGCTGTTCACTGAACAGATCCTTGGCCTGAATGAGCCGAGCTGCTACCCAGGCGTCCTGCATGTTTAAGCCACTGCACGCCAAGCCGCAAAAAGATTAATTTCTTTGTGTATAAAAAAGCAAAAATAGCAAGTGAGACCTGAGGAATGCGAGCTAATATGTGCTAAAGTCAAGAGTCAAGACCGCAGCATGTCAAAATAGTGCCAAGAGGCAGTATAAAATGGCAACAAAAACGGCTGGCATGGAGAAGACAGAAGTACATTCAAGTGAAGAAACAAGGGAGAAACACAAGCACATGAGACAAACACCTACCGTATGGCCAGTGTACACGCGTCCTCCGGCACGTTTTGACTGTGCCCACAAGAAGGGCTGCTCAGGCTAATCTCCCAAGCGGGTACTACTGGAGTCCAATAAGCAGGAAAGTCTGTCGCCAGCGGCAGCGGATCCGCTCAGAAACCGCCTCTGGGCGGAAGCCCGCACAATTGTGAGAATGGTGCTAGTTCAACACGGTGCGCACCGTGTAGAAAAATATTCAAACGAAAAAAGAGGAAAGAATGAACCGCACTCTCCGCGGTCAATCAAGAGATCAAGGTCAAATAACAAACAAAAATAGCACAGCTCACAAAAAGGATAAAGGTCTAAGATATTTTTAATTTAACAAAAATGACCAAAATGGACACAAAAATACAAAGAAAACACACATTACGGCTGGGAGCAGGGATAAAAACAGAGGCAGGATGCCTGAACGCGCGTACCGCACACAACGCGTTTCACTTCAACTGAGTGCTTGTTCACGTGAAAAGAAGAAGGACTGGAGCAGTTTTATACTTTGGCAAAAGAAGTCCTATAACTGTTTCCCTGGAACAGCATGGGTACCTACATAAACAGGGAAGGCGGCGGCCCTATTGGAATGGAATGGCTAGAAATAAGCAAAGTAGGGCCGTATATATATTCTGATTTAGCTAATCATGGGGAATTAAATAAAACGACAGCCAGATGTACACTATATTGCCCGGTCGTTTGGACATTTTTTCCACCACTTTTACAAAAAACATAATAATTATTATAATTTTTATTTTTATGTTTTATTTTGTTTATTGATTTATAGTTTAAAAGTTAACATTTATCAACAGAGCTATCCAATGTCATACAACCATACAATATGATAAATCCATACACAATATCCATCAGAATCCAAAAATGAACAACATTAAAAAGACCAAGGCATCAATTAAACAAATCAAAAACCTCTTTCAGAAAATTCAGCAGAGAACTAGTGACTGATAAGCTTTCGCCCCTCTGTAACAGTGACCAAAACTCTCTCTTATCCAGGGATCCATTATGATTCCACAATTTTGATCATATGTCTGGTTCTTAAATCTGTCAGGCCCTGACAGAATAGCATCACATGTTTTAATGATTCCTCACGTTAAGAACTAAAAACTCCTTTCTGATTTCCGAAGATTCCTTCTGTATGGAAATTGTTAACTTCTGGACAAAGGGGCAAATGCAGGTGACCTCTCATACAGAAATCCACCGGGCGCACTTTTGCCCCTTTATACACTTGATTCAGAAAGGCTGCGTATCCATCCAAGACCGGGGGTAAGGTAAGCCATGTCTATTGTAAGCAAATGAAATCCAACTTACCATAGAGAATCATTGGGTCTGAGCTCAAGTGGGCTCTAGTGTTCCAAACGGCCATCTGAAAAAATTAAGTTTGTTGTTAATTGGCAGGGGACGACAGCTCCTCCACCAACCCTGCCCTAGAACGTTCTCTTCTCTGTGAGTAAATGGTGTGACTCAAAACTGAGATTGCTCTCTTAGAGCTAATGTCCTCAAAGATTGTAATTCTCATCCCATCTTTTTGTATTCTCCACCAGAGGCGATTAATATGACCGCCTCTGTTGGTTGTTGCATCACTTATGAGAGGGCATATTTCCTATCTCATCTAATATTTATGCATATGCAACTTACTCCCACACTCCTAATTTCACCTTCCACCAGTTCACCAACTCTCACATTCGGAAAATTTTGAGAGCTGCCAGCAACACCTTTTAGTTGGTCATTACAATTCCCTAAATCGCAGGTGGATGAATTTTATTTCAACAACTCGCCTTGAAATTATCTGAATGATAAAATATACATGTTTGCTGTGTGACTTGTAGTTTCTGTGAAAAGGCATGAATTGTGACAGTCCATTTAAACTAAGGGGAATCTTCATATGTACAAATATGAGCTTTCCTTCCTTCAGGTCATTTGCCACCCGCAGCCAGCCTCTGACCAGAGTTTTCTTTTTTTTATCCTCTTTGTTGTTTGAAGTTCGTAGCTGCATATCTTAAATACCTGGGATGCACCGGCCACAAAGAAATCCCCCTCCCCACATTCCAGCCATGCACTGGCTAAAACATTTGGCCTGCACAGAACTGCCCTCAGAGACAGCAGGTCTCGGGAAAGTTGCCAAATTTTATTGCAGTTATAAATAATGGGGATGCAAGCCAGGCTATCAGTTGAGAAGTCCTTTGTGAATTTTGCTCAGAGACCCACCATTTGTCCTTGGCTGAAAGGAACTCACATATTGCATTTTCTAAAATTAGCATTGATTCTTTGACATTTGGTGTGTTTTACTGATCGGGGTTCACTTTGCTATGGTGCTGAAAGTACAGGGCTGTTTCTTTCAGTAACTAATAAAATACACTTTTAATTGTCTGCTGTTCTTTTTTTTGCTGAAAAGTGGGTCTGAATTTTCACTGTGCCACACCTTTTGATGGTTGGCAGTTTCAGTGAAAATGGTGCATTTATTTCTCAGCCAGTAATGTGATGTGCCTTTCCAATCTGCACTTGAATTACATTTTAATAATATTTATTTTGTTATAGTTTAAATTATAAACTTTACAGAAATTTTAAGATAACATCTAAAAGTTAATACATAATCCAAATACAAATTTAAATACAAATAAATTCATATCATACAAGATAAGAAAAGCAAGAAGAAACAAAACTAACATATAAAATCTGTGTACATACAGTTCATATAATTAACTTACTAGCTGTCTATACAAAATTGGAATAATCACCTAAAGAGTTATACCCAAACTAACTTCAACTCCCAACCAGATGGTATACATAATTTCATGAACATAGCTACCTAGGAGGGGGGAAAAAGTACTAGCCAACTCAGGGCATTCGGTCAACAAATGCTTTTCTGTCTCCAGCTGATCTTGAATTTTACATAGTCGACATATTCGCAGCTCGACAGCAATCTTGTCTTTTTTCCCTGTGATCATGATTGTTGGTAGTTGCGCCAATCTGAGCAATAGGATAAACCGTCTGAGTCTGGCTGATGGACAAATATTCAGATATCTCTGAGGTTTCCTGAACTCAAACAATCTGTATTGCACAAATTGATAACTTCTCAGGCTTTTAAGATGTTGAAAGTTCTCTAACCAGTCCTAGAGGTCTATATGTTTGCTCAGCGCTCTATTTACTTCCTCTGAGTAGCAGCCGTCTCTGGGTTGCCAACCTATTTCAAGGAACAAATTAGTCATCTGATCAATAGTTGAGCATACTGAATGCTCCTTTTCCATTTCCTGATGGACCGCTGTTAGTAATTCATTGCTTGCGTCACGGGTCATTCTAAGATATAACGAAGCCCGTTTCTTCAATACTAATGCCTTTAAAGAATCAGGCCAAGTTCTAATCTAATAATGGCCATAGGGACACAAGGAGGCAAACCAAGAATATAACAACAGAATTTACCCTCTATCACCTGTAGCCACTTTAGATCCGACTCAAGGAGGGCTTCCAATCCATAGATTACAGCCGGGGCAAAAGCTTGGACATAGAGTTGGCAAGTACCCCACAGAGTGAAACCGCCCTGTTTAACAGTAAATCTATAAAACAAGGAAGTCAATTGTGCCACTCTAATGCAGCGTGATTGTTTACAGGCCACATAATCTCCAGAGACTTCAAAGTCTATGCCCAAATAGCGATATTGAGGGACGTAGGAGATGTTCACTAAACCTGCAGTAAGTTGTACGCGTGATACCTTCTTTTTAGTGTATCTCATGATCTTTGTTTTTCCTAGATTTATACTAAGACCGTTCTCCTCTGCATACTCCCACAATGCCACCGCCGATCTGCGCATCCCACTGATAGTATGATCAAATATCACCAAGTCGTCCGCATACGCTAATACTGGACAACTGGCTTTACCGATTTTAGGAGGGCAGTTGCTGACAGCAGTTATTTCATCGGGAATGTCATAAATATACAGATCATATATTAGAGGTGCTTTTACGCAGCCTTGTTTAACTCCCCTATTTTAGGCAACATTGTCAGTAGTGTGACCTTCCTGATCTAACTTCAATTTAACTGAGTTATTTAGGTGTAAAAGTCTTAGCTAATATATTAAACCTTCCGGACATCCCATTAGTTGTAATTTTTTCCTCAAACGGCTTCTAGGTATGGAATCAAATGCCGCAGAGAAATCTATATACAATACGTAAAGGGGGGCCGCCCCTCCTCTTAATGCTCTGGTTCGTAGAATATCCATTACCATGATATTGTGCGACGTAGAATAACCATGTCTGAACCCACTTTGAAATTTAGACAATACCCCTGAGCCCTCAGCCCATGATTGTAGCTCTTTGAGCAGGAATGAGGCAAATATCTTTCATGTAACGTCTAGCATTGAGAGCTACCTATAGTTGCTTGGATTGAGTCTGTTACCCTTTTTGAAAACGGGGATTAATATTGCCGTTTGCCAAGAGCAGGGTATTTTACCTGATTTTAGAACTTTCTCAAATAATATGCCCAACAAACTCGCCCAGAACTCAGGGTGCGATTTCATAACAATATTGGACAGTCCGTTGGGTCCCGGTGCTCGTGAGGATTTTGTCTCTTTAATTTTATTCAGGATGAGCTCATGTGATATAGAGAATGGGGCCTCTAATGGGGGACTGCCCAACATAGTTACATCCTCGTCCTCTGTGTTTCTGTTTTCTAAGAATTTTACCCACACTCTAGCTTCAATGGGGTTGACTAGGCCCCCTTCTGCAGACCTTGTGCTTCACTCAAGAGGGACCAGATATTAATGGTCTTTCCTTCACATATGGTCTTAACTAATCTTTGCCAGGAGAGTACCTTGTCCATCCTTTTTTTTTTACCTTAATGGCCACCCTATACCTATTTTTAATCTCTCTGATTGTTCGGAAAAATGCTTCTCCATGGGCCATAATTTTCTTGGCCTTTCGAAGCTCAGCTCTGTGGTTATGTTTCATGTCTCTGATTATTTTATCAAATGGTAATTATTTTCAACAGGGCCCAACATCAACCCCATAGGTGCTACTGCATGTTTACCTACGAAAGCATAGATCCAATCCTCTATAGAGCTGATAGACATTGCATTAAAATTAGGCAACTCGTTGGATTCTACTGCTCCCAGAGCTTCAACAGCAAGTAATATATTTTTGTCTGACCAAGAGATCCTGTTACCCGCTTTATTGGTTTTTACCGTACCTACATTACTGGATTGAAACTGTTTTCTGGGAATACCCATCACACATTTTAAAACTGCATGGTCACTTCATTCATTGGGAATAACTGTCATGTCTTCAATCTGCTCTTGGAGCCTCGGGCATACAAATACATAATCCAGCTTACTACAAGAAGAACCATTTGACCATGTATGTTGCCCAGGGTGGTCACTAATAGTTCTGCCGTTAAGCATTACCATATCCCAAGATTCAAACAGGTATTCCCATGCACCACCCTCAAGGACTTTTTTATTATGGACCATAATTCCCTTTTCTTTCAGTTTAGGATTTAACATTTTGCTCTCCCGTCCTATCATATGGCAGTTAAAATCTCCAACAACAATTACCCCAGCATTAGTAGTTAGGGAACCAATTCGCCAACAAGTCCTGCAGCGAGTCTTGCAATTGTTCACTTAACATTGTCCCAGGTGGATTATAGAGGCTCATCAGCAGAAATGAGCCCATGGAGTCCTTACCATCGAGGATCACTTCGACTGCAAGCAAATTACTTTCAAAATTGCAGTCAATCTGCCTCGAACCCAGAGTATTAGTCACCCCTATAGCCAGTCCTCCAAAAGGCCTGCCTTTATCACCTCTTTTGGCAGCCGAGTGGTACAAAATATAGCCGTCTAGAATTATGGGGTCTATAGCCCATGTCTCTTGTAAGCAGAAACAGCTGCAATTGTCAAACAACTTCGTGGAGCCCTCCGATGTAAGTAGATGCGAGATGCCCCGACAATTCCATGATAGAATGGATAGATCTCATTGTTTCGGTAGAATCTCAGGAAGAGCCTCAACCAACCATTTCAGTACTTGTTGGACATCAGATGCTTCTATCTTCCTGTCCTTAGATATATTTGGACAGGCTACTATTACCAGGGGAATAGCTACCTCTTCCTCCGGACAACTTAGATCTATTTCATTTAATTCGACATCCAGTTCAACGTTCACTGTTTTTAATTCCTTTTTATAGCTTCTTAATAGTTCAGCAGCAGCTAGAAACTTACAGTGTAGCGCAGAGACATTCGGATTAGGGCCTTTCAGGGGTTCCACAAATTGAAAGTCATCTGATTTTAGCACCCGCAGTTATGGAACAGAGTAAAGACTTGTCAAAAGTTCTGAGCATGATATCCATTTATTGTCCTTACTCTGATAGAGATTCTTAATCAGACATATGCGGCTGCCTTTCATCTTGCTTTTATTAACCGTAGGGGCTGCTGCTTTAGTTGCTGAGTCTTCCAGCACTATGGGTTGACATACTGCCATAGCCATGTCAGTGGCGACACTGTAACACACCTCTTCCACCTCCACAATCTCAGCTTCCTCTTCAGCTTTTTCAGGTAGCAACCAACTAGTAAGGTAGCCATCACAGGCTGCCTTCCTTTTCTTAGCTCTCGCTAGTCTTTTCCTTCTCTTCTTGGTGGGTATTCCCATCTCACTCTGCTCTGACGTTGTTGAACGTATGGCACTGGCTCTTTTGCCCTTGCTTGCTTTTTTTGCTACCCTCTTCTGTTTTTTGGAGAAAAATGGATCAGGACTGCCCACCTCCTGATCGATCTCCAAATTTTGTTGATCTTCGTTTTCACTTGCTATGTGGATAGCTTCAGAGAGATTTGCTTCTGTGTCTTCTGCAGACATCAATCTCCCCTTATTTTCCATAATTAGAACATCCGTATTGGCCAGGATTCGCCCTGACATTTTAAGCAAGATCTTGAGCGCAAATTGTAATGAGGCTACAGATGACTAGATCTCAACAATCTCAGCTGCCCCTGTATATGATTTATCTAAACGCTCTATTTCGACGTCGTGGTCGTCTTCCATTGAATCCATTGCAAAATTTGGTGAAATAGATAATCTATCCAAACCTCCTCCCATTGTAGATGTCCGTGGAGGTATGGTCGGCAGACTTTCAGTCTGTATACCACTGTTGTTATTCAACCTTGCTTCAGGTTGCGGTGTCATGCTTCTTTGAATATTTAAACATAGATCTAATAATGAGTTATTATCAATATCTTCAAAGTTTGACACACTCAATAGGGTGTTTTCATGTTGATCAGGTATGTCTTCTTCAATCATGGTGGAATTTATTTCCCGACGGGAGGAACATTTAGTGATCACTCCTTGATTGACAGGAGAAATTTTCTTTGCTTTTATCTTAGGTTTTGATTTTTCCATTTCAATCTTCTTATTAGGAGGGCCCCAGGTAATTACCCTTGACTTGGTTTTCCTTAGATTATAAACTGAGTAATTCTGGTCCTTTCCCGATTGCATTGGGGGGGACCACTCAAAGTACCCTTGCAATGGGACAATCTAATTCCCCAAGCAAATCTTAATTTGCAGAATTCTATCGGCAGTGCTCGCTTTACTACACACCGTTATTGTTCCACGTCAGGATCAAAGGCACAAGCCCGCAGTCTCCTGGCGTTTTTACAATGCCTGCGGGATCCACAAACATATGGTCTCAGACCAAATGCCCCCTCCAAATCATGCTGACCACTTCCGTACCCACCTTTAATCACTAGATATCTGGGTGGAGGTCAGCTGGAGGGGAGGGGGAAAAGGAGGGCAAAGCAGGAAAGAGGGGGGAGAGAGGAAGGCCAGAGAGAAAAGTTTGGAAGGAAATGCGCAGGGCAGAATGAGAGAAAAAGGAAGAAACCAGCTGTTTCCGCACCTGCTACCGCTCAAGTCACCCCCCCCCCAAGCAACAAAGCCCGGGAGGCCAATGGCAGGCCCTTTAATCTCTTAGATTATATATTTTATCCTCCCACTTTCCTAGTCCTTACTTGCCAGAGTGCTAGATGGGAACACCAAAACACAGGCTATCCTTCTACCAGGGCTCTGTTTATTGAGCCACTCTTCAGGACTCCACCGCCTCAAAAACGCTGTGTATATGCCCCACTCCCCCAGCAAGGACCAAGTTCTCTCACCCAGCGTCGACAGGGATTCAGCAAATCTTCCTCGATCTTCCTTTCATGCCGATATTTTGGTGCTGGCTCACGAGCCAATCCAGCCGACAGCCGACTGCACCGAGATCGAAGAAAGGGTCGAGGAAATGACCCTATGGCGTGCTTAGGCGTGTACTGCCGTTCAGCCATTCAGCCGTGTTAAGCCGCACCGCTACGGCTGCCTCCGACACAGTAAATGCTTGGTCATCTATACATTTTGCTTTAGCGTTCTCTGTATTTTAATTGCAGAAAGAAACCCACATAGTCTGCCTAAATATGCCCCTTTTCAGCGTGCAGGTTTCTGAATGCTGGCAGGGCATTTTCCCAGAGGGCCCTTCAGCTCTTTTGGTTTGAGGCCTTTGATTACACTCTGCATGCCTTCCCTGTTCTTCCATGATTCTTTGATGGAGAAGAGAAGGGCAGAGTGGGGTTTTCATCCGAAGTCCCCTTTTTTTTCTTCTCATATTTTTCTCTCGGTTGGAGCCCGTCCGGCTCAATTTCCTTCATTAGGGAGTGGGGAGTAATATCTCTAATCGGGCACCACCTATCAAGAGTGCCAAGTAAATTAAATCTGAATTGCCTAAACATAGGGCTAGGAATTTTTGTTACATATGGCAGTAAATATTTTAGAGGTTTATGAATTGTGCCAAACTATTAAACTCCTTTATTTTCTATTTTAGTGTATCCGGATTGGCTAACAGTAAACCACAGGCCAGAATGTTACCACTAAGCATAGAATCACAATCCTTCATTAAAGAATTCAAGGCCCTGCATATACCAGATTTCTCTAAATTATTCAGATCCACAAATATTGAGAATGGAGGAGGATCCAGAATTTTGCTTAGTAGTTTCAATGTTTGCCATTCAATATACGACTGCCACATTACAAGGCACAATACATACCTAACAAAAACAAAGGGTAAAGAGAGGGGAAAATCCAATCGTTTTTCAAAATTTCCCTTCAAATCTACAGATTGTGTTCTAATCAAGAACAAACAGTTCTAACTCATAAAGAATGGAAGGCAATATTGTCTCCTCATGAAATGTCCTTAATGATAATGAATATTTACACTATTTAAAATATACCTGCTGCATCAAAGGAAATAAAGGGGCCAATTTAGACTCTAGTTTGGTTGCAAGAGTAGTCCAACTACACCTATCCCAGATGTGGTAACTGAGATAGATGATCCTCCTGAATCTTTTTAGTTCACCTACCTCCAACCTCATTCATATTTTAGGTTCAATCCTCTTTCCCAAAGCCATTAAAATTGAGTATTTGGCTGGATTTAGCATAAGCTATTATTCCTTAAATAATTATTTAAGCAATGCAGAGCTCTTGAAAGACCTACTTGTGTTTGATCAAGAAGAAGAATATTGACAGAAAGTAGAACTACTGAAAGAGAGATATAACCAAGCTTTGGGGTGAATATATTATGGAGAGGTAAATGGGCTACAAAATCAGACAAATATAAATGAAACAAGCTCAGTATCAGAATGCACCTCTGTCTAAGTCTTGTAAACGTTGATACTGTGGTTCCAAGAGAGGCCTCACTATTCATTCTTATATTCACCAAAGTACCTATGGTATAATAAAATTAATATTTTTAAAAGAGCACTCAGGATACCCCTGTTTGATAAGTTATTCCAGAGCTTCTCTCGATTGACACAGTCTTATTGCAATGAAGGCAAGATCCTGGCACATTATTTTACTACATGTCTGTTGTAAATAATAACTTTAGTAGTTCATAAGAATCGTGGTGATTTTATTCATGGGATGCATGTTGCTGACAATATGAGAAAACTGCTTAGACCTTAGAACAGGGGAAAACACATCTATCACGATTGCAGCTATATCTTTGGATGCTGAAAAGGCATTTGATAGAATTGAGTTGTTCTACCTGTTTACTGGCTTGGAAATTTCAGTTCTGGGTCAAAATGTATGAGGTGAGTGAGCCTCTTCTATGCAGACACCTCTGCGAGTGTCCTCACAAATGGCCTTATCTAAGTAAGTTTAGACTCTGACGGGACACCAGGCAAGGATGCCCAATGGAACCTCTGGCTATCATGCTGAGATCAAATGAAGACGACAAGGGAGCTGGTTTGGGTTATACACCTGCAACCATTTGATAGGTTACAGGTGTGAGCTTCTAATTGGACTTGCCCGACTATAGTTAAAGGCACATGCCTGACCTTCATAGTACTCTGCAGGCATCTTCCTCGTCCCAATATTAGAGTGGTGAAAGGAGTTACTGGTTTTCACTATTCCTAGTCGCCTATTCCTCGTCCCAGTACCGTCATAGGAAATATGTGGGAAAATGAGGGGAGATGTTTGACAATAGCCCATGGTTTTCAATAGCGAAAGGGGGATACCATGTCTCGCCTGTGGGTACCCCACTCCCAATCCCCAAGGACCCTCCATCGTCTCAGATGCAGCACCTGCTAGAACAGACCACTGCAATGCTCAATATGTTCTAAATTATTGAAATGCACCCAAGTAAGTAATATAATCATTTTATGAGTAACTAATAAACAACTAGAACTCCAATGATCAACTGCTGTAAACAAACCCAAAATACTGCAGCAATACTAAACCTACACATTAACAACCCTGTATTCTAAAGGTTGTCCAGCCTCCAATATCTAACTCTATTGTCCACAAATATCTAAGAATCAATGTATGTTGAATCATAATTTGTATTCACCCATATTTTAGAACGACAACTAACGCTACCCTTAATTCTCACCATTTAACCAGGTGAATTTTTCTGTCCAAGTGAAAGAACCTCACCCTCCTGAAGAACCAATTGCTAAACAATTGGGGAAACACGTGTCAAGGGACACCATAATCCACTCTAAAAAGGATATACCATTGAACATTGAAAATCTAATATGCAAAAGGAATACCATTGTGAAGTAACAATAGGATAAAACTTTCCAAATACTCAACAATTGCATAACTAGCATGAATAAAGGAGCACCCTTTGTGAATAAAACAAGAGGACTAATCTCCAAGTATTACTAAAGCAACTCAAGAAACTAATGTGCAGAAATATTAGGATTCATTCTTAAAAGCTATGTATGCACCAAAGTGTAAGCTGAACTTGTATGGAAATAACATAAGGCACCCTATACAATTCAGCAACCAACTGGTCAAGAGGACTTACAAGTGAACTGATTATATTGAACTACAACTATAAGCATTTTTCTATACTTTTCCTTCTTATCTTTTATTTAATAAATTGTAAAACAATTCTGAGACAACAAATGGATCTCTGATCATTCTTTGATTTGACATACAGAACATCAAAATATCTGTTGGTACAATCGGAAGGTAAAATACTTTTCTTTATACTTTACTACTCAGATGAAATACCTGGGTATATGATTAGGTATATGATTGTCCCCTGCTGTTAAAGATTTCATGTGAATCACCTTTTCTACCCTACTACTTAAAATCAAATATGACCTGGCAAAATGGTCTCTCCTGAAACTGTCCTTATGGGGCAAGGCCAGTAGTATCAAAATGAACATCTCACCCTGGATTAACTATATTCTGTCAATGCTTCCTCTCATACCACTGAGTGGCCTATTCAAAGCAATTGGAGGGTATGATACAAAATTCAATCTGGAAAAATAAACCTCCTAGACTAGCTCTGTGGAAATTATAACTGCCAGCTGCATTCGGGGGAATGTATATCCACAGTTTTAAACTTTACCACCTGGCTTTCTCAGTGAGACACATATATGGAATGTGAAAACCAGATGATGATGTTTGGGCACAGGCTAGCATGAATTTGCCATTGGATCGAAGTTCCATTGTGAACATCAAGACTGGTAGATCTTCAGAGAAGAATCCACTCACAGAATTACTGAGGGACAGCTCGTATGCAATCTTAGACATTTTTGGGGTTGACCATTTTAATTTCCCAGATGCATCCATATGGCAGAACCCCAAAATCCAATTTCACTGTAATAGTATATTCTGGCCGAGCCGGTAACTGTGGGATTCGATACATGAGAGAATTGCTTGAGAATAAGGAATGGATCACCTATGGTCCCTTGTGTTGGAGACACAGCATGAAGGGCTGTACTTACTCTGAATACCGTCAACTAAGAAGAGTTGCGAGTGAAACATTTGAAAATACATCTAATGTGGTCTCTATTAATGTAGTTTGGCTGAAAATAGAAACGTACATGTCCACTGCTCATTCAGCAACATCCTTCTACTAGATTTTGGCTTTTTTTGAATCAGGGAAAAACACAGATGCCTTGCAGCAATGGACCCTGGAACTTGATGCAAATTTGAATCCAAATACTTGGTCAAGATGCTGCAATAATATTAGGTTTGTATCACTGGAGTGGGGCCTAAGAGCCAGACAGATTAAGCTTCTGCACCATGTAAAGGTGGTCGTCTTCTAAACGCTAGCCCTAACCCACAGATGTATTCATGGCCTCGCCCCCAGATACCTAATGCAAAGGATCTCCGGACAAACAGCCTCCAGACCTGCCAGATCTGCTTATGCGAACTGCATCACGGTCCCTCACACGCGCAGAATGTGTGCTGGAGGATCTAGCTTCCCAACTATGGCCGCCACTCTCCGGAACAAACTCCCAGACTAGATTAGATCTATCGAGTCCCATGCCGCCTGCCGCAAGGCCCTAAAATCAAGGCTCTTTGTCTAAAGGGTCTATCTTCATGTGTAATTTCTCTACTTATGCTATAACAGTGAATTCGACATACTCTGTAATGTAGAACATTGAACTCCGTAACATAACCCTGTAAGTTACTGTATGTTTTAAGCTTCACACCTGGGCTGCTTTTTGTAATCCACAAGCAAGCCTCCTTAAGTGTACTTATAGCGCCTCATTGCCTGGAGGGCTGTAGTGCGCTCTACAAATTCAAAAAATAAATAAAAATAAAATGTATATTGAATTCCTGATAGGGTGTATGAAAGAAGCATGCGTGACAGTGATTGTTGCTGGAGATGTAAGAAAGAAAAGAGCATGTTGGCCCACATGATTTGGTTGTGTGCCAAGATGAAGCAATTCTGGACAGAGATATCAGAAAGAATTAATCTGCTCCTCAAAACCAATATTCCAATGAAAGTCTCTGTCTTTATCATGGGTGATGATAAATTGGTAAGTGACTTACCAAAAGCAATCAGGGCCTGGATGTTCTGAGGCAGCATGATGGTGAAGAAGTTAATTCTACATGCTTGGAAATCAGCTAATAGAACTGACATTGAGGAACGGATCCTTGGTATGCTAATTCCCTATACCTTTGAAAGACAATCTATAAATGCTAAAGGGGAGACTGATTCCTAGCCCGTGCTTGTTGCTGAAGTAAAGTGACCAATGCACCATTAAGGGATGTTCTGTAACTTTTCCTGAAACCAGTCTGAAATTTGGATGGAAATTTGGATGGACGCCCACTCGCTTAAGCCCAAACATGTAGATCATCCAAAAGAAGTGAAGTGAACATCTTTGAGGAGGTATCCAATAGCACAATTGGCCAGTAATTGGATGGGTTAGGAGAATCTCCTTTTTAAAAAAAATTGGTACTATATGGCAATCATTCCATGTTTTCAGGAAAATACAAGATAATGCTATGATATTAAAATGCTTAAACAAAACTGCGGACCAAAGGGTCGGATGCTCTTTGATTACCAAGTTTGGTTAGTCAGTTCTGCATTTTCTTTATGGTAAAGAGATGAATTATTGGAGATACAGTCATCTAAATTGTGGTTTGTCAGCCAGATCTGAACAACCTTGACTTGTGACATCATACCCCGCAATCCTCCTGACTGTAGGGGCCTGGACTGGATACCCCACAGTCCGCCAATTGTCAGAACTAGATAAGATTATCCTTCTGACAAAGAGGGGATGTCTGGGGGTTGTCCCTGTTTTCATGACTGTGATATTTTACCACAGTTGGACTGATGTGTCCTGAGAATACAACTGCCTAGGCTACAGTGGACTTGGAGGACCTGGGAATAGCATACCAAGATTGATTTGACAATGACCCGGATGTCACATTGTCACACCTCACTCTCATTGTGTGGCCACAATGCCAATGCTAGAGTATTTCTCCTGCAACCTCACCCCATTGCTTTTCTTTTTTCATGCTGCATCTCCCAAGCTTGCCATCATGCTTGGAGAAAGGTTATATGTCCACTGCTGCCTCGCTACAATGACTCCAATCTGGGGTCAACAATACCATTCTCAAGCAAAAACTGGGCTTGGGGCTCAGAGGAGCTGATTGATGATCAAGCTGCCCTACTAAGGGGCCACCACCCAGGAGCACAATGATTCTGCCATCTTCCTTCTATGATGTTGGTTAGGCCGGCTCTACATTTGCATGAAAGCTTCACATTTTTGTGGGTGTTTTAAAACAGATTTGAATGTCTTCTTCTCAGTGGCGTGGTTCTATCAACATTCCTGCCCAAGTTCTAGAAGTGTATTACTTAAATTAATTCCAGGAATATTTATAATTAAAGAGGCTCGGACAGAAGCTTAAAGGATGGACATGCCTCCTCATAGTAAAAGTTTTGTGAATATGCCCCATGAAGTTCACTAATTGTATTTTCAATAAGGGATACTCAGCATAGATTGTATTTGTATTGATATTTTGTATTTGTATTATTTTATATAGTGCTTTCACCAAACCACTGGGCAAAAAATGAAAGAATGGTACAAATAAATGCAAAATGCAAAGTTACAATAACTTTACATTCATTTACAATTAGGAGGACAGAAGATGAGATATTATATGAGAATAATAAATAGAAGGGGAAAATCTAATAGACAAGGTCATGGAATTCCAGTGGTTAGGCAGAAGGGAAGAAACAGAGCAATATTGTGAATGAGCACAGGGGGTTTAGGAACGACAAGGAGATATTGAGATTGAGAATGTAATAATTGAGAGGATCAGCAGAGGACAGAATATTGATAGGGAGATGCAATATTATAAATGCATTTAAACACAATGCAGAGAAAATGGAGCAGGGAGTCTAAAGAATGCCAAGAAAGTGATAGACAAGATGAAGAGATAAAAGTGGAAGAGAGAGACAGAAAGAGAAGATGAATAGTGGAATTGAAGATAGAGCACAAAGGAGTAAGTTGGTGATCCGGAGGTAGTAGAAGAGCAGAGTAGTAATTAAGATCAGGGAAGACAGGAGATGCAATGATCAACTTAGAAGCATGAAAACAAAGAAATCAAAGAAAATAATTAACTTGGCTAATATTGTAAAGTTGGAAACAACAATAATGTGAAATGTTGCAAATATGGAGAATGAAATAGGACACCCAGAATTTGAGAGAAGGGAGCAAGAGAGAAGACAGGGGTATAGGAAAACGGTATAGGGAAAAGTGGAGAGAAAATAGTGTAGGCTGTGAAGAACAAAACTTTAGGTTTGGGACATTGTGATGGAGGAATAGTGTAAAATGAAAACATTGTCACTGTAGGAAACTTCCTTCCTGAATAAAGGGATCTCATATGCCCCGTGCTAAAAAAAAGTCACTGATATCCAGATCAATGTTTTAAAATTTGTTAAGAAACTGAAGTTGAAAACATATTTTGCTACCCAAGTTAGACAATACACTGTACCGGAACTATAATTGCCACCTTCAGATGTTTCAATGCAAACTCTTCTTTCTACGCATATTTTGGTGTCCTTGGACATTACAGATACTGCACAAGAACACACAGTACAAGATGTACTAAAGGAACTTAATATAGAACAACAATCCATATGAATGAAGGAGTTGAGTAATACGTCTACATTCACTCCTATATTTCAAGGTGATAATGTGATTAAAACTTTTCATAAATCAGTCATTCGGGACATCCATGCTTTGGAAGATACGACTCAAGCAACTGCTAAATCTAATTTGGTAGTGTCTGAAACATCGGCCTTGAGAAAATTATTAGCTAATGATGCCTTAATTATTAAAGAAGCAGATAAATATGGCAACGTAGTTCTTCTGGACAATTCAGATTATATAGAGATTTCACATAATCATTTGAATACACCAAGATGCTAGACTACACTCCCCTCCAATCTCACCAAGACTATTACAGCTGCTGCTATTAAGTTGAATACCAAATGGCAAAGAAGAGGTATTTTGACGCAGAGTGAAAAGACATTTATGTCTGTGGAACATCCCATTGTGCCCACTATCTAATTTTTACAGTAGATCCACAAAAACGTTGACAGAATACCTGAAGGTAGGCCAATTCTGAGCAGGATGGGTTGGACTACTGAGCATACGTCCCGCTATATCAATCAATATCTTTTGAAAGAAACCCTGCTTACAACATCATATTTAAGAGATACAATGCATGGCTTACAAATATTATATGGGCTTGATTTTAAAATGGGAGACATTTTGGTTTTTTGGACACGTTGCTTTACACATCAATCAAACATGACCTAGCCATTGAGAGAGTGGACTATATTTTTTGAGATAAATCTACCTCTTTCCATGAACATATTGAAATGATCAAATAATTATTAAAATGTGCTCTTAACAACAGTGTGTACTGGTTCAATCGATCATTTTACAAACAACAGGTTGGGATTGCAATGGGAACTAGCTTTGCACCTGACCATGCGAATCTCTTCATGCATAAATTTGAACAATCATATATACTTGCCAATCATCAATATTTACCATACATACATCTTTGGTGACGTTACATAGATGACATAATTATGATTTGGGAAGCAATAGAATCTGGACTATCAGAATGTGTAGTTTATTTGAATGCCAATCATGTGGGACACTCCTTCACTCATATGTCAAGCAGTTTGAACATCGATTTTCTGGATCTTAAGATCAGTATCACCCCTGCAGGGTATTCCACTCACACAATTCATTACTTCATGCCACCAGCTGCCATTGAAAGACAATGGGCCTCATTACAAGTTTGCCAGTCCGGTAACAACAGTGCTGGTGAGCTACAGTCACAGTTGTTATCGAACAGGCAAACTATGAGGTCTGCGAGTGGGTGCCTTTCAGCCCGCCAGCACCTGCTCGTAGACCTTGACGGATGCATCAGCACCATTCATGAAGGTTGCCGGTGCATCTGTCCTCCCCATTCCCATTGAGTCCAATGAGACTTAAATAGGAATGGGGAGTAATATATTCTGATGCCCGGGAATGGGCAATTACCCGGTTTACTGGGGCTGTAATGCCCCGGTAATTGCCCATTCCTGGGCGCAGGAAAATTCATGAATCCGGCAGCAGCCATGCTAGTATTTAGTGGCACGTATTCGCCCCCAATGATTTATAACATTCCAAAAGGTGAATGTATTAGGGTTGAACAAAATTGCAGCCAGACCACAGACTATACTCAGGAATTCTCCAATATTCGCGATAGATTCCTGCCCAGAGGTTATTCAACAAACTTACTTTATAAAGCAAGTCGTGAAGATTGAGAGAGCTAACTTCTCAAACTCCAGACCATTACCCTTGATACTGGCCAAGGATGCAGCACACAATTAAAACACTTTTAAATTAATTAATTTGGATTCAGCTTTGAGAAGGCAGCCAATCCGTATCACACCCCCCTTAACGTACACCCCGTGTCACAATGGACCATGATCCAGGCCGGTGTATGATGATGAAATATTTATTTATTTTAAATTTGAATAAAAAATCAAACACATTCAATATGGGGCAGCAATCACCAGTGTGCTGATAATTACACAGGTAAATGACAGGATAGACTTAGTTTAACCTTCTAGCACAGGAAACACAATGCAGAATTGAAAGAAAGCAAAATTACTTTTCAGGCATTATTTTCAGATAGCACCATTGTTTCTATTTCCCCCTACAACACTCCCTCCAACCGCTGTTAACCAAATTTTATGTGGATAGAGAGGAGTAGCAAGGAGTCAGGTATACTAGGCAAAAAACAAAATGAATGGGAGGGAAAATCGGATTGAAAACCATTGAAATTGAGGAAAATAGCACTCGGAATAGCACTCAGAATTACTAAATAGTTATTTTACATGTGCGGGTGAATGAATGAGGTAGAAATGAGTATGGCTGTATCAAAGAAGTAAGAACACTAGCGAAACTACAAGGCAATGTACTAACAACAGGCATACAGTTCAGAAAATCGACCTTGGAAGGAAAAACACAGTGCAGCAAAATCACACGTGGAGAAATTGCATTTGTTTAGTTTCACAGGTTAAAAATAGCAAACCGGCTTGGAAAATGGGTTAAACAGACAAAATCGGAATGTGGTTTAAGGTACCACAAGGCAAATCACAGGTATAATAAAAACGTGAAAGGGTAACTCTGGATGGATGACAGTATCAGATTCTTAAAGGGAAAGGAAACTTGGTTTTTAAATGGGAACAATTTCACGGGACAACTCGGTTTTGTTATTGAAGTGATTTCTTTTACTGAAACTATATTTTAGTGACTGGATTGTTAAAGAAAGACATGGTATGTGAGGAGGCTCCTTGCAATGGCAACCTATCCATGTCACGTTCAGCTCTATTTGGGAATTAAATAAATTATTCAAAATAGTACGAAGGACTTACACCAGGACTGAAATGAGTTGGAAAGAATGGCGCTAACACTTGGAAATTAACTCAGATTTTCCTAAGGACAGGATACACAGAGGATTATGACAATTTAAGAATTTACTAGGATATTTATAGGATTTCTATGGGATTGGGCATAATACCAGGTAACAAAGTAAGGGATGCAGCTTCTTCATTACTGGGGAAGGGAAATAATTACAAAGAGTCTTGAATGCGGTAGTTTGGACAGCAAACTGGGTTTCTGGACAGCGAGGCAAGATCTGGTCTCTGCGCAGCGGCAGGCTCTCCTAGAAGGGGACAGCTCGGCCTAGTCTGGTCACTGGAGACAGCGAGTGCATCAGCTGGGCAAACAGGTAGTGGGGCAATGCCGGTCTGGTCACAGGATAATCCCCAAAAGGGTACCACAGCCTTTTCCCCTTCCTCCCTGAATTATTGGGATTTTAGCAGGGTTTCAATTTTGGATCAGTGGTTCTGCCTGGATAGGGTCAGCTAAGTCTGTCCTGGATTCTAGAATATGGAATCTTGCAGGGTGAATGTGGAATGCCTGGATCTCTGGATGTTGATTCATGAATGCTGGATTTTCTTGAATGTCTGTCTTTCTGGAATCTGTGTTTCTCAAATCTGTCTATCCCCACCTTTATAGGCCAGATGACATCAGAAATGTTTTACTATGTGGGCTGAACTAAGCTAGACATACCTCTAAATTGAACAGGTCTGGCTGTAATGTCGCCTCCTCCCTGGAAGCAGATTGGACTGAAGGAAGTGACTCAGTTTTTAGGGTGGGTGTTTTATGATGTACTTTTGCTTCACCAAGTTACTTTTGTGAAAATAAGTTATGGAGCAAATCACTTATTTCCACACATGTCCTCATTAGGCAAATTGGATAGGCAGACTCCATATTTTCCAAGAAACATGCTGATCCAACTCCCAAGGCAGTGCAATGCTATTTAGTAATTCTGGCAATCTTTCGCCATTTCCCTGGAAAACACCCCACCTAAAATTCTACAATTGTGTATGTGTATACATATTATCACTTTCCATGTTATCATTAATTTACAAAACCGTACCATGTACGCTTTTCCCAGAAATGACATTTTCCTGGTGTTTGCTTCCCCAACATGCTAAAAAAAACTACAATGTCTTATTTTAATGGTGCAAAAATTACACTTAAACAGTCATACTTTCGCATTGCTGTTTCTTTTGATTTTTGAAATAAATGTCATAATCTGAACAGTTTCTGAAATCAACTGGGCTGGCTTTGTTTTCCAAATATGGGCAGGCTTTCCAACCCCCAGTCAAATGTCAGGCTCTGGACAGCTTAGTCCAGGGTTGCCATGGATTCGCCTTTGAAGTCCTTCAGTTTGTGTTGAGGGGAGGTGTCACCAGGAATTCACACTTGCCCGTGGCAAGGCCAATTCCCCTGATCCATTGTTCTTGGCTGGAGAAATGCCAGAAAGTCTGACGAGGTCACCACATCCCACACCTTGACAACATTCATAGTTTGTAGGGGTGATTCCTGTCACAGGGAGGTTTAGTGCCTTTGAATTTCCTGGCCAGGCCCCTTTATTCTGCTGTTTTCAAACACACATGTTTTTCTTTTTTTTCTTACTTTCTTTCATAAAACCCAAGTCTATTTTGGGAATAATATCATGTATATATTTAAAGCAAGCTCCCAACTCCCATCATATTTCTATGCAAGCACAGGACCTCATTTTAACATTTTACTTTAAAAAGACATTTTCTTGCTTGGCAAAAGCACCATTTCACATGTGGGTTCGTTCTTCTTGGGTGTCACTATTACAGATGCAATTTTTCCTCGCATCCATATTCTGAACCCTTCCATAGCCGTAGTCAATTTCTAATACATGGGAATCTGTTCAAGTAAAGGGTTCTTTGAAACTGACATCAAGCAAAATGAGAAGGGGCTTTTTGTGAAGAGTTTGGACTATATTAGATTGTTGCAAAAGTAAAACGTTTGCCTTACGGCCTGGAGTGAGTTTCTCTGCTAGGTCACAGATTTCATTTGACATAAAATGCCTTAAAGAGAGGCATGCCCTCCTTTGCTGATGTGTAGCTTGGAGATAGATGGGCAAGAATGTTTCTTATCTGGAGCCAAACTGTGTAATGTTGAAGAATGAAAAATGGCACCAATGTCACCATTTTAAACGCAGAACATTTCTTTTTTTAGTTGGAATTTTTAAGCTGGCAGCATAGCAGCGCTGCCTTTGAATTCTTTTCTTTGGTGCACATGAAGAAAATAACTTTCAGCAATTTTCAGGGTGTTCTATGTTTCATCTCGCCCCATATGCGCCCGGCAAAGACAGCGCAGCCATCCATTTTGTAGCTGCAAAACACAGTTTTGATTTAAGGGTATAGTGCTCAACAGAGCAAGCGCTGCCATTCTACTTGTAACTGCTTAAATGCAGTTTGGTGATGTTGGGGGGTTCTGCTGGGCTGGTAAATGTACCCAACAGATTCCCCCCTGCTTTCCTGAGACTTCTTGTTGAGGGAAAGTAGGGCAAAGTAGGGTTCATCGGGCTGAGTTCTTCTTTTATTAGGTAGCGGTACGACACAATCCTCCCTTTGGAGTGTGGAGCAACATGCCCTTTCCTTCCTTCCCTCTCCGAGTCCCCGGGAAGGTCCTCATCAGTCTAAGAGGGAATGGAATTAGTACTCTGATAGGAGATAGATTTTAGAATCTTTCACTGACAGTCTTCCCGGAAGGTTGACGTCAGTGGGACAAACATACATTACATTTATTAAAGTACTTGAACAATATCAGCAAACAATTACATATCAAGGCAAAGACAGGATTAAACTTTTACATCATATTTTCATTACATATTTTTTCAATAACACTGAAGAAAAGTACGCCCTGTTAGATAGATATACCTATACACCTACCTACTCCCTTCTGCTTTTTCTTTTTTTTGCTTCTTATTCTCCAGGTGTCTCCTCTATTTGACTTTCCTTGGGCTCCTCTATCAGCTGCAAAGTGTGTCTAGGGTGACAACTCTTTAACTGGGTAATGTAGACCCATTTCTCTTCTGACAGCTCTACTTTAGGGATGCAGATCTTGTAAGGCCAGGCCTGGGATGGGGACCTCCTTTCCATTTTTGAACTTCAACTGCCTAGGGTAGCAATAGGGCCATTGGGAAGGCTTTCTTTAAGATTGCCAGGGCCCTGGGGTTTACCCTCCAGTTGGGACCGGGCTTTGTAATTTATAAGGTCCAAATTCATTACAAACCAATTGAGAATGTCGCTGCCTAAATAGAATGCTGCAGGGACATCTCGCACGACCCAACAATTATGCTCTATGCTTTCGTCACCTATATACATTTTGAGCATTCACCTTCTAGGCAGGAGATGTTTGGAATTGGGTGTTTCAGGCCCATTTCCCACTTGTCAACAATTTAAATGTGGGAATGGTTGGATCTTTTGGGAGTTTTCTGAACATGGCTTCACTGATTAAGCTCTTTCATTGTTCAGACACACTCAGGGTGAGAACAGACTCCTTCACGTCATTTAACTGAATAGGGAAGAACAGCTGTATTATAATTTTCTGAATGTCAGCTAAACTATGAGCTGATTTTTCAATACTTTTGACTATAGAGTTTGGATTTTCAGACTGTGAATTGGTATAAAATGTAAAAGTATTTCCTTCCAGTGTGGAATGCCACTATAAACTGGAAGCAAGGTTGATTTCAGGAATGGAGACAAGTTGACATCACCAGATTGTTGTCCTACAGCAATTACCGTAATGTCAGGTATTTGATTATTTTGAAAATGAAATTCAATTTGATCCAATTTTTGTTCGACCATGTGGCATGTGCCATTTAAACTGACATAGTTGCTGCATTGTTTTTAATTTTATTGGCCGGTTAGTCTGAGTCCAGAGGACCTTATTGACACAGTCTATCAGGGGGGACAACCTCCAGAGGAGGTCATTACCTAATAAACATGGCGCCCCCTCTGGAATCACGACTATGACCGGGTGCTTCACCTTATGTCGCCCAATTTTAATTTCCACATCGTCAGTCCCCTTGATGGGAATTTCATTCCTGTAGAAGTTCTGGAGTTGTCCATGAAGAGGGGTGAGCGGGATCTGGTGTCTTTCCCCCCTTCCTGAATTTAGCTGCTCAATGGCCATTCTGGACAGAAGAGTGGCTTGGATTCCAGTATTCACCAGTGCTGAAAATGCACATTGCACATTCACACGGGTGGGGGCATAGAATCAACCTTCTTTCTCCTCCAAGAGGCAAAGGTCATAGACATTTTGGGCAAGCTGGGCAGTCAATTTCTTTATTTTGGACTCCAACACTGTGCGGTTCTGGCCATTTTTCTGTGCCAGAGTCTGGGAATCTGGAACAAAAATCTGGCATCCTGAAATATGTGGGATTTCAGAATCCCCTTTTTCCCTTAACTCTGTGCCGCCCCCCTTTACCCGATGGCAGTCACTGAAACCAGTTTGTGGGGAGGGTCCCTCCATTAATATTTTGTTCTCAATTCTGGGGTCCAGGGATGGGTGACTCTGAATCAGTCTCCACACCCACCCAGTCTTCATTCAGGTCTCTTGAGACCCATTTTTCTATAGGAGCAATTCCCCGTCCCTGCAAGAGAAAATGTTCTTCCCAGAATCCTCCAAGAATTCTTCTCCTTCAAACTAAAGGGCACTGACTTCCTCCACAAAATACGTCTTTTTTATTTCTTTATTTCTACTACCCACCCTTTGTTCCCTGCGTTGCAGGTTTTCAGGGGCAAGAGATTTTAGTTCTGGTTCTGGGGTGTCCAGGGGCTTTTCACGGGTGAGGAAGGAAGCTTCCTCTAGAGCTTTATGCCCCCTTTCCTCCCATACCTCCTCCTCTGGAACCAGTGGGTTGTTGGGGGTATCTCCCCGTCATTGTTCTGGGGTGCAAGACTCTTGGTTTGAGTGAGGGGTTCTGAGCCACCATGTTCATCTGAGGGTTCTGCTGAGCCCCCAACATGTGACTCAGATCCTGTGTGAGGCTCTGGACTTGGTGATCCAGTTGGGACACCCGCTCCAGCTGATATGGGGGTCTTTGTTCAAACCTAGGTTGTTCTCGAGAAGGGAAACTATCCTTTCTCCTTGAGTACCCTGGGTATAGGGGATTCCCTTGGGAACCCTCAACCCTTGGCCTCCCCTCTCCCAGATTGGGTGGTCTGGACTCCTGAAAGTGGGGAAAGAAAGGAGGGTTTTCCTGCAGGTTGGGGTTTGGAAGGTACCGGGGAAAAAAACTTAACCCAGGATTTGGGGGATTACTGCCCTCCTGAGGGAAGTTAGGAGGGAAGTTTCCTGGGGCAACAAGTCCTCTTTTAGCTGTTTGATGTAGTTTTTAAATTCGACCTCAGAATCTTGGCTCCTTTGCAATTTCTCTTCTACTAGATTTAGTTCAATCTGTGTTTGGTTTAAGCGCTCAGACTGGTTTTGTGCAAGGGTTCTATCTTCTTCATATTTTTCCTGCATAGCCCCCATGTGGAGATACATGTAGGCTGTGAAGCGTACGATTTTAATCTGCAATTCTTTAATACTTGGAGTTATGTACAACTCACTCAAGGCTTGATGTAATAGGCCACCGTCTTGCAACACATCCGTGCTCATGGTGGTGACCTGTTGCATCATTTCTACTAGCCAGGGCTTCTCATTTTTCTCTGCCCACTCTCCTCTAACGAATAGTTTGTGCAGAAGGTGCTCCCAAGCCATGTTTATCTCTGCCGTGGTCATTACGAAGTGTTTTTCCTTTATTAAATTATTTGTAAAAGTGAAACCTGTATTCCGTTGCTTTTTGTCTAGTTCAGGGCTGATTTTACTTTATTTTTACACACAGGCCTAATACTTAGGGTCTAAATTTTGGGAAGGCGCTGCTACAGTGTAACACAATTTTCCAACCACAAAAATGATCACTACCTTTTCTGGGTTAGCCTACTGTGTTAAGCTGTCATGGGTGGAAACACTATCTCAAATCCGGGATGAGCCCCCACTTTATTAAGGATTTTAAAGAGGCGTCACATTCCAGATCAGGACTCTTGACACTGGCCAAGGATGCAGCGCACAATTAAAACACTTTTAAATTCATGAGTTTGGATTCAGCTTTGAGAAGGCAGCCAACCCTTCTCACACCCCCCTTAATTTACACCGAGTGTCACATTTGACCATGAACCAGACCAGTGTGTGATAATTCAATATTTATTTATTTTAATTTTGAATAAAAATTAAACACATTCAATATGGGGCAGCAATCACCAGTGTGGTGATAATTACACAGGAAAATGAAGACTACACTTAGTTTAACCTTCTTGCACAGGAGACACAATGCACAATTGAAAGAAAGCAAAGTTACTTTTTGGGTATTATTTTCAGATAGCACCTTTGTTAGTATTTCCCCCTCAACACTCCCTCCAACCCCTGTTAACTGAATTTTGTGTGAATAGAGAGGAGTAGGAAGGAGTCAGGTATACTAGGCAACAAACAGAATGGATGTCTGACCTTCTACCCCTGAATGGGAGGCAAAATCAGATTGGAAACCCTTTAAATTGAGCAAAATAGCACTCCGAATTCCTAAATAGTTATTTTACATGTACGGTTTAATGAATGAGGTAGAAATCAGTATGGCCATATCAAAGAAGTAAGGACACTAGCAAACTACAAGGCAATGTACTAACAACAGGCATACAGTTCAGAAAATCCACTTTGGAAGGAAAAACACAGTGCAGCAAAATCACACATGGAGAAATTGCATTTGGTTAGTTTCACGGGTTAAAAATAGCGAAATGGCTTTGAAAATGGGTTAAAAAGACAAAATCGGAATGCGTTTTTGATGCTAAGGTACAAAGGCATATCACAGGTATAATATAAAAGTGAAAGGGTAACTCTGGAAGGATGACAGTATGAGTTTCTTAAAAGGGAAAGGGAACTCGCTTTCTAAACGGGAACAATTTTATGGGACAACACTGTTTGTTATTAAAGTGATTTCTTTTACTGAAACTATATTTCAATGACTAGATTGTTAAAGAAAGAAATGGTATGAGAAGAAATATGTAATGTGTGTAATCTTGAAGAATAAAAAATGGCACCAACGTCACCATTTTAAATGCAGAACATAGTTGGAATTTTTAAGCTGGCAGCATAGCAGCGCTGCCTTTGAATTCTTTTCTTTGGTGCACATGAAGAAAATAACTTGCAGCAATTCTCGGGGTGATCTATGTTTCATCTCGCCCCATATGTGCGCGGCAAAGACAGCGCAGCCATCATTTTTGTAGCTGCAAAACACAGTTTTGATGCAAGAGGATAGTGCTCAACAGAGCCAGCGCTGCCATTCTACTTGTAACTGCTTAAATGCAGTTTGGTGATGTTGGGGAGTCCTGCTGGGCTGGTAAATGTACCCAACAGATTCCCCCCTGCTTTCCTGAGATTTCTTGTTGAGGGAGAGTAGGGCAACGTGGGGTTCATCGGACAGAGTTCTTCTTTCATTAGGGAGCGGTACGCCACAATGCTCCCTTTGGAGTGTGGAGCGACGCCCCCTTTCCTTCCTTCCCTCTCTGGGCCCCTGGAAAGGTCCTCATCCCTCTAAGAGGGAATGGAATTAGGACTCTGATAGGAGATAGATTTTAGAATCTTTCACTGACAGTCTTCCCGGAAGGTTGACGTCAGTGGGAGAAACATACATTATATTTATTAAAGTACTTGAACAATATCAGCAAACAATTAAATATCAAGGCAAAGACAGGATTAAACTTTTACACCATATTTTCATTACATATTTTATTCAATAACACTGAAGAAAAGTATGCCCTGTTAGATAGATATACCTATACACCTGCCTATTCCCTTCTGCTTTTTATTTTTTTGGCTTCTTATTCTCCTGGTGTCTCCTCTATTTGACTTTCCTTGGGCTCCTCTATCAGCTGTAAAGTGTGTCTTGGGTGACAACTCTTTAACTGGTTAATGTGGACCCATTTCTCTTTTGATAGCTCTACTTTGGGGATGCGGATCTTGTAGGGCCAGGCCTGGGATGGTGACCTCCTATCCATTTTTGAAATTCAACTGCCTATGGTAGCAATGGGGCGGTTGGGAAGGCTTTCTTTAAGATTGCCAGGGCCCTGGGGTTTACGCTCCAGTTGGGACCGGGCTTTGTAATTTATATGGTCCAAATTAATTGCAAACCAATTGAGAATGTCACTGCCTAAATAGAATGCTGCAGGGACATCTCACATGACCCAACAATTATGCTCTATGCTGTCGTCACCTATATATATTTTGAGCATTCACCTGCTAGGCAGGAGGTGTTTGGAATTGGGTGTTTCAGGCCCATTTCCCACTCATCAACAATTTAAATGTGGGAATGGTTGGATCTTTTGCGAGTTTTCTGAACATGGCTTTGCTGATGAAGCTATTTCGTTGTTAAGGCACACTCAGGGTGAGAACAGACTCCTTCCCGTCATTTAACTGAATTGGGAAGAACAGCTGTTCTCTATTTTTCTGAATGTCAGCTAAACTATAAGCTGGTTTTTCATCACCTTTGACTGTAGAGTTTGGATTTTAGTAGTTTGTGCAAAGTTGCGTTTTAGCTCCTGCACAAATTCTCTTGGGGCCTGATCCTCTCCTCACTGCAGATTGTAGGTCACTTTGCGGACTTCTTGGGGGTTTCTGTGGGCGGAAAAGTGCTTCAAGATAGCCTCCTTATGGGTGGACCACCTTAAATGGTTCTGGTCTTTCAGCACCGAAAATAAAGATGGAGTACTCTGGAGGCAACGTCCATTTGGTATAATCTATGCAGATTTGGCTATTTTTGATGTGAAAAGAGTCTATCATTTGTTCATGTAGTTCCAGATGCTCCCAGACAGAATATTTTGCATTTTTGTGATACAGGTGTATAACATTCCTAATAGCCTTAATCTGTCTAATGGGGTCTTTCACCAGAGGTCTCTTTTGTTTATTGGCCTTCTTTTGATGGATTACAAAGTCCACTCGCCCTCAGACTCAGAGCTGCTCTTTTTGAGGTCCCCTCTTTATCTTGTAGGTGCTCCCTGATTCTTTGAGCTTGTGATTTGTTCTCAGAATGGTGGGGCCTAGTTTCCTCTCCTCTGTTGTACCTTGGGATCTCTGGGTCACTCCCCTTGGACTCCCTCTTTCGCACAGGAGAGTGGCCTTCTGATTCCTCTCTGCTTCCAGGGTTGGTGGAGTGTCCCCCACCCACTGCCCTGTTTGGATGGAGGTTTTTAGAATGCTATTTTGGGGCCTCAATTCATGCTGTTTTTCTGCAAAGTGAACCAAATGGTTCCTTTTAAAGTGATGCTTCTGTAGATCTATATACCTGAGTTTCTCCTCATAGGAGTCTCCCTGATCCGATATTTCAGTCATAACATCTTGGAATCTGTACAGGGACGCCCCTCCATCAATCTCTGATGGGCGGTGGCCAGCCTGTTCAGTCATGCTGGACCTACTTGAGTCATGCTTCTCTGTTCTTGTGAACCGGCAGGCATGAAGTCAGTAGTGCCTTGTGCATACAAAGTGGTAAATGGGTTTGAGGCCCTTAGTTCTGAGGGCACCACACTGTGATCAGGGGTTGCCCTGTCCCTCTCTACTTGTTTGAGGTCCCTCAAGTTTGGATTTAGCATAGCATACTATTTTTCTAAATGCTCAAGTTTCTCCTTCTCAGCCCCTATTTCCTGATTTTAGGCAAAGGCCTGAGCATTTTGCTCTGCTATCAGGGATTGACTTACTTCTATAACCTTTTCTTGAGCTGCTAGCTGACTCTGAAGTCCACTTTTCTCCTCACCGAGGGTCTCATTGTCTTTTTTTGCTGCCTGTATGGTCTAGGAATACTGAGATAATTTTTGTTGCAGAAGATTCATCTCCTGATATTGCGCACTTTTAGCTTGGTTGTTCTCTTCTAGAGCACCTTCCACTCGTCTGGTGTGCCAGAATAACGTTTCATATTCTACTTTTAGTTCATTTAGTTTCTAGAGGTCTAACTCTCTTTTCGGTTTTCTGTTTTTAGGTTGCACACTTCCTGACACAGGGCATGTTTTTCTTGATACAGGGCGCCCCTCTATTCAGCCAAGTCATCCCGCTGTTATTTGATAGTATATAATGTTTGGCATTCTTGGTTAAATTCTGTCTGGCGGTGGACATCTTTACTGATTAATTTAATATTCTCCTCTTCCAACTTTCTAATCTGATTTAATAAATTGGTTATCTGCTCTGATCAGGCGCTATTATATGTCACTTGTTGTTTTAATTTTAGTTGACTCTCTTCCAGAGAGTCAACCTTTTCCTGACACTCCTTTTTTAATGTATCTACTTGGGCCTCATGCTCTGAATTATTCTGTTGTTGTAGAGCCAAGTCCTCTTTTAGCTGTTTGATGTAGTTTTTAAATTCTACCTCAGAATCTTGGCTTCTTTGATATTTCTCTTCTACTAGTTTTAGTTCAGTCATGGTTTGGTTTAAGCGCTCAGACTGGTTTTGCACAATGGTTCTATCTTCTTCATATTTTTTTCTGCATAACCCCCATGTGGAGATACATGTAGGCTGTGAATCGGATGATTTTAATCTGCTCTTCTTTAATACTTGGAGTCATGTATAACTCACTCAAGGCTTGATGTATTAGGCCACCGTCTTGCAACACATCTTTGTTCATGGTGGTGACCTGTTGCATCATTTCTACTAGCCAGGGCTCCTCATTTTTCTCTGCCCACTCCCCTCTAACGAATAGTGTCTAGATCAGGATTAATTTTACTTTATGTTTACACGCAGGCCTGATACTTAGAGTCTAAATTTTGGGAAGGCACTGCTACAGTGTAACGCAGTTTGCCAACCACAAAAATGATCACTACCTTTTTTGGGTTAGCCTGCTGTGTTAAGCTGTCATGGGTGGAAACACTATCTCAAATCCTGGACGAGCCCCCACTTTGTTAAGGATTTCAAAGAGGCGTCACACTCCAGATCAGAACTCTTGATACTGGCCAAGGATGCAGCGCACAATTAAAAACCTTTTACATTCATGAATTTGGATTCAGCTTTGAGAAGACAGCCAATCCTTCTCACACCCCCCTTAATGTACACCCAGTGTCACAATTGACCATGAATCAGGACAGTGTGTGATAAATAAATACTTATTTATTTTAATTTTGAATACAAATCAAAAACATTCAATATCGGGCAGCAATCACCAGTGTGGTGATAATTACACAGAAAAATGAGGAATACACTTAGTTTAACCTTCTAGTACAGGAGACATAATGCACTATTGAAAGAAATCAAAATTATGTTTCAGGTATTATTTTCAGATAGCACCATTGTTAGTATTTCCCCCTGCAACACTCCCTCGAACCCCAGTTAACCAAATTTTGTGTGGATATAGAGGAGTAGGAAGGAGTCAGGTATACTAGGCAACAAACAGAATGAAAATACGACCTTCTACCCCTGAATGGGAGGCAAAATCAGATTGAAAACCCTTGAAATTGAGCAAAATAGCACTCCGAATTCCTAAACAGTTATTTTACATGTACGGTTGAATGAATGAGGTAGAAATGAGTATGGGTGTATCAAAGAAGTAAGAACACTAGCAAACTACAAGGCAATGTTCTAACAACAGGCATACAGTTCAGAAAATCCACTTTGGAATGAAAAACACAGTGCAGAAAAATCACACGTGGAGAAATTGCATTTGCTTAGTTTCACGGGTTAAAAATAGCAAAACGGCCTTGAAAATGGGTTAAAAAGACAACATTGGAATGCGGTTTTGATGCTAAAGTACAAAGGCACATCACAGGTATAATATAAAAGTGAAAGGGTAACTCTGAATGGATGACAATATGAGATTCTTAAAGGGAAAGGGAACTCGCTTTTTAAACGGGAACAATTTCACGGGACAACTCGATTTTGTTATTAAAGTGATTTCTTTTACTGAAACTATATTTCAGTGACTATATTGTTAAAGAAAGACACGGTATGAGAGGAGGTTACTTGCAATGGCAACCTATCCACGCTGTGTTAAGCTCTATATGGGAATTAATTAAATTATTCAAAATAGTACTAAGGACTTACACCAGGACTGAAATGTGTTGTAAAGAATGGTGCTAACACTTGGACATCAACTCAGATTTTCCTAAGGACAGGATACACAGAGGATTGTGATAATTCAAGAATTTACTAGGATGTTTATATTATTTCTATGGAGTTGGGCATAATACCAGGTAACAAAGTGAGCTTTTTGGTTACTGGGGAAGGGAAATACTTACAAAGAGCCTTGAATGGGGTAGTTTGGACAGCAAACCAGGTTTCTGGACAGTGAAGCAAGATCTGGTCTCTGCGCAGTGGTGGGCTCTCCTAGAAGGGGACAGCTGGGCCTAGTCTGGTCACTGGAGACAACAAGTACATCAGCTGAGCAAGCAGGTAGCGGGGCAAAGCCGGTCTGGTCAAAGGATAATCCCAAACCAGGGTATCACAGCCTTGCCTCCTTCCTCCCTGAATTATTGGGATTTTAGCAGGGTTTCAATTTTGGATCAGTGGTTCTGCCTGGAGAGGGTCAGCTAGCTGTGCCCTGGCTTCTGAAATATGGAATCTTGCAGGGTGAATGTGGAATGCCTGGATCTCTGGATGTTGATTCATGAATGCTGGATTTTCTTGAATGTCTGTCTTTCTGGAATCTGTGTTTCTGGAATCTATCTATCCCCACCTTTATAGGCCAGACGACATCAGAGATTTTTTACTATGTGGGCTGAACTAAGCTAGACATACCTCTAAATCGGATAGGTCTGGCTGTAATGTCGCCACCTCCCTGGAAGCAGATTGGACTGAAGGAAGTGACTGTTTTTAGGGTGGGTGTTTTATGATGTACTTTTGTTTCACCAAGTTACTTTTGCCAAAACAAGTTATGGAGCAAAACACTTATTTTCATACATGTCCTCATTAGGCAAATTGGATAGGCAGACTCCATATTTTACAAGAAACATGCTGATCCAACTCCCAAGACAGTGCGATGCTATTTAGTCATTCTGGCATTCTTTCCCCATTTCCCTGGAAAACATCCCACCTAAAATTCTACAATATGTATGTGTATACATACCATCACTGGCCATGTTATCATTAATTTATAAAACCGTACCATGTACGCTTTTCCCAGAAATGACATTTTCCTGGTGTTTGCTTCCCCTACATGCTAGAAAAACCTACAATGTCTTTTGATTATTGAAATAAATGTCATAGGCCCTCATTCCGAGCTAGGAGGTAAGTACAGGTACTTTCCGGCATGGCGGAAAGTACGACACCGGCCTGGTGACAGACCGCTAATTGCGGCCCATTACGACCTCGCGGACACGTGCTTTTCACCAATGCCGGAAAAGTACCTAGCGGCATGCCACTAAATGACCCGCAAAGCCCCCTATGGGCATGCAGCGACACGTACATAACAACACCGCCTTGGAAGCAGCAGCGTCTGTAAATAACGGTGACCGTAATTTACGGATCCCGTAAATTACGGTCACCGCAAAACAACGGAACCAGAAATTTCGTCATCGCACAGGAACGGGAAGGAGCGCAGCGGCCATCTTTACAAACACAATCCATTGCCATCCTCTTCAGGCAGCACCCTTGGGAGCAATCCAAAGTTTGTGAAAGGACCACACACCCCGGACCAATTCCTAAAGCCCCAAAGAAGTCCGAGGACCGGCTCCGCAAGAAGAGATTCAGCCGGAAGAGCTGCAGGCAATGGTTGACTACCTTGCGGAGCATGCAGATGTTGTTTTCAGCTCCAACATGCGGCGAGAGTCAATAATCTGCAAGAAAAACATCTGGGCACAAACCGCCCAAAGGGTGAGTGCAGTAGGCACCACCCCCTGCACTCCCAAGAACTGCCGCAAGCGGTGGGATGATTTGCAGGTGCGGAGCCTCCTCTCTGCCAACCGGAGTAAGGCAATGCAGACTGGAGGGGGCCCAAGTTCCCCATTGAGACTGGAGCCATGGGAGGAGACATGCGCTTCACTGATCGGGACGGAATCAATTGAGGGCGTCAGCGATATGGAGTGCAGGGCTACGTCGTCTGGCGATGGAGGTGAGTGTCCAAAGTCAACACTGCCAAATGCATTTACATGATGTATAGTCCCCCAAGGCCCGTCAGAGGCACCTTCTCATGCTGCCTTCCCCCAATCGAAATAATGCAGAGCCAACTGCCATGCATTCAAGGGCCAAGTGCAAGTACATAACGCACATCACTAATTTGCACATACCATCATGCACACTGTGCTACAGGTTCTACAGTGTGTGAGCCAGACTGCACAATACCAGGGCAGGATGAGTCACTCCAAAACCTGCGTACATATCATACTCATGCACATGTACTAGTACTGTTGCTACACCCAAAAGGCCACAAACCCCAAATGACTGAAATGTGAATGCAGCCATCAATGCTATTAGGGCATCATACAATCACTCATGTTGTCCCTCTCTTCTACCCCCACAGGCACTGATCATGACAGCGGCGAGCCCCAGACGAGCCGTCCAACCACCTCCATGGGCAGTGCCATGGTCCGCCGCATTCCAGCCCAGACCAAAACACCCACCCCGACTCCCGAAAGGTCAGTGGAGGATGCACCACCCCAATCCCTCCCTGCATCGGCGCCTGCCACAATGGCCACCCCAACGTCGGCAGAGTCTAGTATTGCTGGGGAGGCGGCAGCTATGGCCCCCAGGAGAATGTGGACAGCCCTTTATCCATCTGTGGGGCGTCCGAGAAGGAGTTTTATCCCACAGTCCACACCCCGGAGCCCAGCAATGTCCCCCTGGCATCATACAGTGGCTCTGGGGATCCTGAAACACCTGGCCGTAGTGCTCCAACAGACACACAGGGATACGATGACCGTGGGCCAAGTTCACCAGTCCAGTCCATGCCAGAGCACGTAGGGCCAAGTCAATCCAGTGATGAACACCCATCATTGGATACACGTCGTGCAACTCAGCTGACTGACCTCATCACTGTGTTCATGGAGGACAACTGCCAGGCCAGGGTGGAATGGCTAAATGAACTCCGGGAAATGCGTCAGGCAGTCACTGAGAGCACTAACAGGTTGTGTGACGTCCTAGGACGCATAGCTGATGCCCTTGAGGCTGCACATTCCAATCCGCAGCATCAGCAGGAGGACACGGCCACATCCAGTCTTGACACACCGGCAAGTCCTCTGCAATGCACTCTGCGTTCCATGCGGGACCGGGACATGCCTCCCCGGGCCCCGGGACAATGCATTAATCGTCATTGCTGCCACATGTGGCCTTAATGCACTACATTGGAGTACTGTTGTGGAGTTGGGAGGGAGGGGAGAGGGGGGTGAGACGTTGTTGTGGAGTTGGGGGGGAAGGGGGTGAGGGTTTGTTGTGGAGTTGGGGGGGAGGTGGGAGGGGGTGAGGGCTTGTTGTGGAGTTGGGGGGAGGTGGTTGGGCGGGTGGAGGGATTGTTTACACTCATCCATTCAAAATGTAAATACACCTTTGGAGTTGCAAAGTTTAACATGTGTGGACATTCATCATTCAGCATGTGTATCATGACGTCTGACAGTGCATGGTCTACAAGTATACACACACCCAGGGCCCTGTGTGCCCATATAATGCCGGCCTCTGTTGTCTTGTGTTTTGGTTATTATGTCCAAACGTTGTTAGCCACACGACATGTCCCTCCCATGCACCGCCTCCATGATGCTGTCTTGCCCCTTCCTCCTCCTCCTTCACTCAATCTTCATCTGGTACTAGCAGTCCCATGTCAGGGGACAGAGCCACATTCCAAGGGATGCACAATTTGTTGAGCTGTACACATGACATGGGGGTCTTGGACACCACATTGCAGTAGATGGGTCCCCCACCAGTCCAGCTTCAGCAACTCATATGTGCCTTATGCAAGCCAGGTGGCTGCTTCATCTCCACGCATGCACGGGTATGGCCATTATAATAGGGCTCCCTGGGCCTGGTCTGTGGGTTTCTGACAGGGGTCCGGTATCATGGTGTCAAGGGACAGCCACCAACATCTGCATGTGTAGCCAATTTAGGTAAGGGTCTGGACTGTCATGTAGGAGAACTGTTCTTGCTTGCCTTGCTTTCCGTCTGCACGTTGGGGGAATGGTATTGCTTGCGGTTGTGATCCGCCACATGCATGCATGCAGGTCAACCTAATCCACGTGGGTGCTGTCAGGGGCACCCATGTCATTTGGCATGCCTGCCAATGCATGGGGGCCACCTTTAGTGTCGTATATATCTCCTGGGTAGTCCTTGTTAGGGATTTGTAGCCCCTTGTGTGCCTGAGGAGGTGCTCCAGCACTTCGTTCTGCGTCCGTGTACTGGACGGTTGTGACATGCCATGCATGGGTCCAACTGTGTGCTGATAGGTGCCTGTGGCATGGGTGTGGGGCACAAGCACCACCTTCAATTGTGCCGGGAGAGCGGTGTGTATTTGTATGCTGCTCACTTATTTGGTCATTTCGCCACCAAATTATGGTGGTGAGGCTGTCACATTCTAGCGGGTAGGGAATGTGTGTCTGCTCAGGGGTTTCCTTGAGGAACAGGACCTGCTGCAGGGGAATGGGGGCTGCTGGGGTGGTGGCGGAGGCTGCACTGGTGCTGCATGCTGGGCCTGTCTCCCCCTCCATCTCTCCCTGTGTATCCTCAGTTGGGAGGCCTGGTGTTTTTGGTGTAGTTCTAGTGGTTGTGACCTTGCTGGCAGGGCCTCCTGCCTCATGTGCTGCTACCACTATTGGTCTTTTCTTGGTGTGGGAGGGGGTGTGGTGTGTGGGTGTGATCCTTTTGTGCTGTGGCACACTCAATTGCCTCCACCTGTGCTGATTGTGTGCACCTTTGCCTCTGTGGACTACTGCTCAGGATTTTTTACTCCTTCTCTGAGATGCCTGTGTGTACTCCATGCCGGTAAGATACTTTACGGCCTTAATGAGGCCGTTATTTACGTTTGCTCCATACTTGTGATCAGCTCCGGTTTACGCCATGCTGCTAATTTTGGCAGGGTGGGGCGCTCACGCGCGACCCAAGACTGGTATTTACAGCATCGTAGATTACGGTGCCGTAAATAGTGGTCTGACCGGTCGGAATGGCCCATAGCGGTAAGCAATGCTGGTAATCCTTTACCGGCATCGTGTTTCCCTTTACTCCAACCTCGGAATGAAGCCCATAATCTCTGAAATCAACTGGGCTGGCTTTGTTATCCAAATATGGGCAGGCTTTCTAACCGCAGTCAAATGTAAATGTCAGGCTCTGGTCAGGCCCAAGGTTGCCATGGATTCACCTTTTAAGTCCTTCAGTTTGAGTTGAGGGGAGGTGGCACCAGGAATTCACACCTGCCCGTGACATGGCCAGTTCCCCATATCCATTGTTCTTGGCTGGAGAAATGCCAGAAAGTCTGATGAGGGCGCCACATCCCACACCTTGGCTACATTCATAGTTTGTGGGGGAGATTGCAGTCCAAGTGAGGTTTAGTGCCTTTGAATTTCCTGGCCAGGCCCCTTTATTCTGCTGTTTTTAAACATACATTTTTTCTTTTTTTTTTTCTTACTTTCTTTCACAAAACCCAAGTCTTTTTGGGAAAAATATCATGTATATATTTAAAGCAAGCCCCCATCTCCCATCATATTTCTATGCAAGCACAGGGCCTCATTTTAACATTTTACTTTAAAAAGATATTTTCTTGCTTGGCAAAAGCACCATTTCACACATGGATTCCTTCTTCTTGGGTGTCACTTTTACAGATGCGATTTTTCCTCGCATCCATATTCTGAACCCTTCCATGGCCATAGTCAATTTCTAATACACAGTAATCTGTTCAAGTAAAGGGTTCTTTGAAAATAACATCAAGCAAAATGAGAAGGAGCTTTTTGTGGAGCGTTTGGACTGTGTTAGATTGTTGCAAAAGTAAAACGTTTGCTGTACGGCCTGGAGTGAGTTTCTCTACTCGGTCACAGATTTCATTTGACATAAAATGCCTTTCAGAGAGAAATGCCCTCCATTGCTGATGTGTAGCCTGGAGATAGATGGTCATGAATGTGTCTTATCTGGAGCCAAACTGTGTAATGTTGAAGGATGGAAAATGGCACCAACGAAAGCCATTTAAAACGCAGAACATTTCCTTTTTTAGTAATAAGTTTTAAGATGGCAGCTTAGCAGCGCTGCCTCTGAATTCTTTTCTTTGGTGCACATGAAAAAAATAACTTGCAGCTATTCTCAGAGTGTTCTATGTTTCATCTTACCCCATATGTGACCGGCAAAGACAGCGCAGCCATCATTTTTTTAGCTGTAAAATGCAGTTTTGAGGCAAGGGAATTTCACTCAGCAGAGCCAGCACTGCCATTCTACTTGTAACTGCTGAAATGCAGTTTGGTGATGTTGTCTAACAAACTTAGATTTATCACTTGTTACAATATGGACTGTCATAAAATATTCAGCATTCTTTAAAAACATTGTCATCTTTTACGTATTGACAAAGATTTGACAGATTACATAGGCATCAATCCTAGAATTACATATAGTAAATTGTCAACGCTAGGGCGAATCTTGAGCCCTTCGTTCATGGCGGAAACACCCAAAGCCAAAGACTGGCCTCAGAAGTGTCAAAACGGGGGTATCACAAATGTGGGAAATTCTCCATGTGCCTGTTCACCTTAGAAACAGATGTAATTAAATTCTGCAGTCAGGGATCATTTAATATACAGAAATGTTTTAACTGCATTATGAAATTTGGGATTTATTATATCATATGTGTTTTTGGCCAATACTATATTGGGAGAACGATTTGCGAATTAAAAATCAGGATTTGTAAACACTTGAGCACCATCGGTAGCCAGGATGCCAAGTATTTGCTTGCATTACACTGGCAGCTGAACCATCAAATGAACTACATCAGAGATCTTCGATTTGTTTGACAAATGCAGTTCACCTCACTGAAACGTGGAGTGAATTGAGAGCTCATACTTAGGGAACAAGAATCAAGATTGATCTGTAAATACAGGACTGTGTACCATTGCCTCCACACTTATCATGAGTTTTCTGTTTGTTTATAAACTATAACACGGATCCTCTAATATTATACATCTATTAGGGTTGTGTGTGGCAATGGTTGTAATTCAAATGATCCTGTTATCATAGCAGGAATCCTGAACACATGGGCCAATTTGTTTTAATTGATTTGCCATCTGCCTCTCCTTGCACTTGTATAGGAATATGGAATCCACAGTGTTCAAATTAGATTCTCAATTGAGTGAATATTCATGCAGCAACAACACATATGTAATAGGTGTGCTCAACAAGAGCCTATCTATAATAGGGATCATCTGAGCCAATGATAGGGAGCCCCAATATAGGGCTAACACCCTCCTGGGTTTTAATTATAAATTAACTTTACATTTTTATTATTTCAGACTCATCCCTCATACATTCCTTTAGTACTAATTGGTCCATTCCTATAAGGAACCTTTTAACAAGAGGATTGCAATGGTGTAGGTCTCCTGATCCTTGAGTTTATTACTTATAGCCTCACTTACATGCACGTTTATGTGTTTTAAGATACCTATCGACTTCAAGTGATTATACAGCCACTATTGCAATCTAGAACTACCAACCCAATCAGGGCAGGTGGGTTTGAATTAATGGCATCCCAATGATGGACTTTATATATGCATTGGTGTGGGTTATTTATCGAGTTATGGGCTCCTGCTGTCATGGTGCTTGCCCCAGACATCAGGAGCAGACCATCCTGCCCCAGGTACTAGCACCTATGGGGACCTTTAAGGCCCCAAAAGGTTGGCTCAAGACTTCCTGGACTCTGTCCTGGCGCTGTTGGCGCCAGGCTCATAATATCCTTTCAAGTAATGCAGGTTGCAGGGGAAAAGGAATCACATTCAGCCCAGTCTGAGGCATGCTGGAGGGACTACTTTACCTGGGACTACTTGTGCAGGGTGTGGTTGGAGGGACTACTTCACTTGGGACTACTTGTATGAGGCTATATAAACCCCACCCTGAGAACAGAACACGCTTCGCGTTATTCTGCACTCCTGCAGCGTAACGCTCACCCTGTCTGCTAGTTTCAGTCAACCCAGTCTTCAGCCACGCACATCCTGTGATTCATGAACCATCGTCTGTGGAGAAAGAAAGGAGGAGAGAGAGAAAACAAGAACAAAGACAGCAGTTAAGTTAAGTTCTTACCTGACACTCCATCCATCTTCAGTCGCTCCAGAGCCGCTGCACCTGCCGAACAGTAAAGAAACTTCAGGTTAGAGGGAAAAGGCCACATTAAAGAAATTTCAACATTATGCCAGCCCTAATACTCACCCGAAGGCTGCACACTCTTGCGATCCATCGAGACACCTTCATGCGATTGCTGCTCCGGAGTCACCGCACCTGCCAAACAATAGAAAAACATCAGGTTAGCCGCGCAGAGGAAAAAGGCCACATTAAATACATTTCAACATTAGGCCAGCGCTAATACTCACCCGTAGGCTGCACACTCTTGCAATCCATCAAGACACCTGCACGCGATCGCCGCTCCGGAGTCACCGCACCTGCAGAACAGAAAAGGAACAGCAGGTTAGTCGCACAGAGGGACAAGTACCGTATTTTAGACATAGTCACTTTGCATTAGCATTGAAACTCACCTCTGGAATTCAGCTCAACATTGTGGAGAGGAGGCACTCTTCATCAGGCACATCGAAACCACATATGCAAAGAAACAAGCACAGTAGTGAGGATTTTGGCAACTTAAACTCTAAGCAAACTATACCAAGAAACTATTTGCATAAAGACTTACCTATAGAGTCACAGTTGTTCAAGACTCTATAGCAGCCCGCAGGATCAGTGATGTAACTTGATCCTATGAACAGCAACGCACCCCTGCATACAGTCACAGGACGGAGAGTCTGCCATTCCTAACTTTAAGGTGAGACATAATAGAGGGTGCACACGGAGGTCACGGGAGGTGGGAGTCGGTCCTCCTCCTTATGGCTAGTTAATATTTAGTTTCAACATTCCAGGCAAACCTTCATCCGTGACGGAAGGGTAAAACAGAGAGGGCACGTGCAGCCATTCATCACTCCGCTTCATGTGACGCTGGTGGAGACAGTCACCACCCAGCTTCATTAGGCGCCCCTGTGGAGATCAGGTGAGCGTAACACCTACCCCTCTTTCCTTACAGGAGTCGTTTAGATATGACACTTGCACGCTTTACGTGCTAAGAATTGGGGGAATTCCTTAGGTCCAGGTTGCCTTTGCAAGCTTCTTTAACAGTGCTAAGGGTGGGCATCATTAGCTCACCAAGATGGCTAACAGAGGTTTGAAGACTACATGTTATCGATAACCTACTTGCCACGGGTGTTTTGTTACTTTGCAGCAGAGCCGACTCCATTCCAATATGGCACCCGGCATCATACTGTTAAACCCTTCCGGTAGCGCACAGCGTTCAGGATTAAAAACCGAGCTGGTCCCGGGGAAGCTTGCATGTTTAGGAGTTATGCCGAAAGGGTGTCTAATATAGGCAAGTGCGGGCCAGTTACAAGTTACTTCATTATGTTAACATTATAAACCCAACGTGGCATGAACATACATACTCCTTGGATTTATTTTTCTGTTACAGTTTCATATCCATTGGTATGTCTTTAAGAGGTTGCTGGAGGTATGCTTTTTCTATAACACATTCAGGTGTCTGGGCTGGTGATGGGGGTTTTTAATCTCACCGGGTGGGCTACCCGCTTTCCTCATATTAAATAATTATTTTCAACATTGCTTTTCAGAACTTAATTTATTTACAAGGGCGGTATTCTGTCCTTTCCATTCAGAGCTCATTAACAGGTATGCCTTCTTCACATATTATCAGCTTGGGGATATGTTTTCAAACAGGGTAATCTCTGCTCTTTTTTGTAGGCACTACCTGGTTTCAGGCAAGAGCCCTTTACGTATAGTTCCTTTCGACAGGTCATTGATTGAGCTAATAGGCACTTAGTTTGCCACAGCAACTCAATGGTGAGCAGATAAGTATGGTCTAATGAGCCAGAATGGTAGGCACGCAGGGTTACATAAGCAATAATTGCTTGGAATTTTTCACCTTTCCCATGCATTCAAGGTCAAACAGATGCCATACAACTTCTAATTTTATTAGCTATTATTTACATTGGTATACTGTACACAGGGATCTTTGGTTATCATGTGGTCGTGGGGGCACTTCCTCTTAGCATGTTTATGCATGTTCACTTTTGAGTGTGGGAATGTCCCAGGTGTGCAAATATTTGCAGCTATTAGGCACTGTATTCTTTCAATTTTGTTTTTGTTTTTTGCAATCCTTCTAACAGGATTGTAATTTGTTCTTTTGTGTTTTTTTCTTTCCTCATACTTTTTGTTTCAATCTATGTTGCTGTTTATACTTGTTTCTTTTCTGTTTCCCACCAATTGTGTTTGGTTTATATTGTTTCTTATCTTGGATTATTATTTTCAATTACATTGTGGGTTTGTACCTCTACTCATTCCTGAATTGCACGCCCTGCTTAGAACAAAATATAATATTGTTATTCAGATTGTCTTTGGCTGCCCCATGGTGGTTATCAAAAATGTTTTAGCACTGTATTGACTATTGCATTGTGCATATGTTATCATGTTTGTACACAGCCCGGAAGAAGACTGTGAGGTTGAAACACGTGTCGGCTGTCTGTCTTTTTTGTCGATTAAATAGATCTCTTGAATTGTTAATTTATCCATGCAGTGTGATCGTGTTTTGCTTAAATCCATGTAATTATAGGTCCTGTGGGGCGTTGGGCCCTTCTTGCATGATCACTTGCAACATAACATTTTCAACTGTATATCAAACTTCGTTTCTAAGCAGTGACTAGAGCAGCAGGTTCAAGTCTAATTACCCCTGAATTTTGGTTATGACCCTACTTTGAGGAATTAGAAATGAGAGCCAGACACAACGTTGTTGTATTCTTAAGTACAGACATTTTATTAAATAAAAATGGGTTGGGAAAACACCTCTCTAGACATCTTCTAAAGAGGAACTTCCCTACCTAGAAACTCAAGCTAAGGATCTGTCTATGTCAGGATGTCAGTAACTGAAAAAATGTCCTTGTGTCCAAAACAACCTATCCTGACCTTCACACTTACAAACAAACAACACAGGTGCAAGGAAATGTCTTTAACTTGATGTTAGAAAAGGTTTTCAAAACCAAAAGTGTAGGAATGACTCAAACCAAAATGTTCTCCAGGGTAAAGACCCCATGACTCCAGAAGGTGGCCCCCTTCCCATGGATTCTTAAACAGGATGGCAAAATGTCTCTTTAGCTAACAGTTACCTGGTGTCTTTACAGGAATCACAAAGATCTTGTTCAACCAAAGATTTCTGTTCATACAAAATGCTGTAGCAGCCTTTCTGTGAACATTCTTGTATGTTTGCAGATTACTTGGAATACTGCCCTGCCAGGAAGCTTTATGCAACTTTCAACTACCTGGTGTACTTGCCTACCAGGAATTCTCTTCAGGATTCTCAATTTACCTGGTGTACTCTCCTGCCAGGAATCTTTGTACAACTTCAACTGCTTGGTATACTCACCTTCCAGGGCCACTTATGCATTTCATAGTTCTTAGATGTACCACAATAGCATATATCATGTGACGCTTGATATATCTATATGTGGTAACATTTGACTCAAATGTGCTTGCTCAGAGTTCTTCCCCACATTGGCTTCTGTATTTGATTGAGGTTTTCCTTTATACTTTGTCTTGTCTGCATTCAAATGTTCTTCTTATGGCATGTTTACTGTGTACTTTGCCTTGGCTGCATTCAAACAAACTTTGTCTTTGAGTTGTCTGTATAAACATTCTTCTTTTTGGGTATTGAATGTGATTTTACCGTGACTGCATTCAAAGAAATGTTGCCTTTGTATATGTTCTGCATTACCAATCTTGTAGCATTCAATCACTTGTTGCTGCAGTTGTCAGAACACTCCTGGATCCCCAGCTGATTTGGGCAGACTCACTAGTCTTTTCCAAAATCCAGAAGTTACTCATGCTTCTACGTTATGGCTTCTTCTCATGCCTGCCAGATTGGAGTGTGTGGACGCTCCCCCAGCATCTGATATGGCTCCGCAGTCACACGCCAGCTCTTCTTCTCAGCCTGGGATGATGTCTACTGCCTCGTCGAACGACGGAGCCTCCAGGAGCTCTAGCTCTGCTCTTGGCATCTTAACATCCCTTCTTGGTCGTATGAAGCGTTCCTCTTACTTTCCCATTGTCCTTCTCTGCTTAGCTGGCTCTGACGGTGTGCTTTGCGTGGATGGCAAAGCCCCCATCTGCACTGCTCGCTGCGCCCCCCTCTTCCATAGTGCGGTCACCATTTTTAAATGTTGCGCTCACTGCAGGTTGTATTTTGAGCTCCTGTCACTTTGCACAATATCTCTTGTCCTTCTCCTAATCTTAGTACTGGAGTGGTTATGGGAGTTGAAGTCCATAACTTTCTTTGGACTTTTAACTCCTGGATAGTTTTTCTCACGGATTTCCAAAAAAGGTACATCATGAACAAAAGTTCTTATATGTGAGTTATGGGTGTTTGAGTGAAAGGTGGAGGCCTGACTAGAATGACAATAGTCCATTAAGAATTTGGGTATCAGAGGGTCCTCCTCATAGCGAAGGGGGAACACTGTGACTCCTCCAATGAATTCATGACATCTCCCAAGTAGTTGTTTCTTCCCTTGTGATCCTCCCTCATACAACCGCCCCCAGGGTCAGGATCAGGCAGCAGTTACCATCTCATTGCCACATGGGAGGAGGTCACCGCCGAGGAATCCATGATGGTTCCACTGGATTCATCACATACCCTCCCACTAATGTCGCTGGCTCTCTCAACACCTATTGGAAAATGGGAAAGGAAGACCAAATTACCCTGTTCCTTTCCTTTCCTGTGCTCCACGGAAAAACAATAGGACATTAAGGAGGTCATTACGACCCAGGCGGTAACTACACCAACTTTACCACCATGGTGTAAACTAAGTTTACACCATGGTGGATGGCGGATTTACCGCCCCATTCCAAGGTGAGTGGGGCGGTAAATCCCCATTTCCCATTTACCCTTCCCCATTCCCATTTTTGCCCCATAAGGCATAATGGGAGTGGGGAAGGCGCTAATTACGGCACCGTAAATTACGGTGCCGTAATTAGCACCAAGGCGGTTTAGCGCCATGGATTTTAACGCCTGCTAAAAGCAGCCGTTAAAATTGGAATCAGGCGTTAAGGGTTAACGACGGCGTTAACCCTTAACGCCTGGGTCGTAATGACCTCCTAAATCTAAGAACCAATGCATGACTCTTGCATTAGTGTCTTTGTGGAGTCTCATCCATCTCAATGGGGCATGGTCTTTGACAATTCTAAACTTCATACCTGTCAGATTGCATTTGAGGTTATAGCCAACTAAATGGCCCAGGCTTCCAGTTTAAGAGTCACAAAATGTTTCTCTCTTGGGAATAACTTCCTACTTATATAGAGGATGGGATGCTCTATACCGTCATGATCTTGTGAAAGAACTGCACCTAGGCCAATATGTGAAGCGTCCGTTTGTAGGATAAATTCCAGGTTGAAAACAGTCACCTTCAGCACAGGCTCACTACACAAAATGTTGAGTTTGTCGAAACACAATTGATCTTCAGGACGCCATTTAACATTCTGGGGCTCATCATTTTTTACTTTATCCGTAAGAGACGATGTTATAGATGGAAATTAGGCCACAAAAAGTCTATAATATCCTTCTAAACCCAAAAAGGCTCTCAAATCTTTTTGTTTTTGGAGTGGGGTTTCTTTAACCGCTCTAACTTTTTCTTTCCGGGGCTGAACCAACCCTTTCCCTAAGATATTTTACTACTGATCTAGCTTGATTTAATTTCTTCGGGTTTGCCATAAGCCCCACTTTTCTTAAGGCCCTGATAACCAAATACAGTTGCTAAATGTGCTCCTTCCAAGACTTACTGTGAATGATGATATCATCGATGTATGCTCAACAGAAAGAGTCATAGGGCCGCAGGATTTGATCCATTAACCTTTGAAAGTTAGCCGGTGTCCCATGTAAGCCAAAAGTCAATACTTTGAATTGGGGAAGCCCCATGTGAGTAGAAAAAACTGTTTTTGGTTTATCTGCTGGATTTACAAAGACTTGCCAGTACCCCATCATCAGATCAATCATAGAGAGTGTGAGAAACCTAAATGTACAGGTGACCATGGAAGTGCCATCTACTTTGGATCCCAATCCTGAGGGTGGACAAGAGCGGGAAGATCCCCTCAGTGGAGGGTCCTTGGGGATTGGCGAGAGGGTGCCTGAAGATGAGACAGCGTATACCCCTTTCCTGATATAGAACTACCCTGCCATCCTTTATCCTCTATGGCCTATTGCCAATCTCATCCCATCCTCCCCTACAGTTTTCTCTTAAATACTGAAAAGAGGAATAGGCAACTACGAGTAGTGCAGGTTTACTATTATAAACACCACTCTGGTACTGTCACCAAGAAGAGTGGTCGGAAGGCATGTGGCAATGAAAATCAGGCATGTCACACTAATAGGCTCAAGGAGGGTCAGCCAATTGAATATACCTCATTTCACCTGCAGCCTGTTAGTAAGAAAGCAGAGTATAAAAGGTGGAATTAAAAAGCACATGAAAGGTGCAGTCGCAGAAGGAGAAGAGAATCTCAGAATTGCCATGCTGAGGATCGAGAAGCTGAAAGGCTGACATGCCGATGAAGATCCCGGAAGTCTTGCTGAGGTAACTGTGCAGGACTGGGAGCCCATTTGTGGGAAGGCATACAACAGGTGTTGCCAGGGAGCAGAGGCAGAGCCAAGCATGAAGGTCAGCGTGTGCTGAATGGAGCACCCGACAAACTGACAAGTTGGTTTTCTTGATGGGGGAAAAGCTGAAGAACAGAGCTACAGAGACCCGGTAAGATTTGTGAGACACTAGGAATGCCGGAGCACTGCAAGGGAACTTGGAATTGGTAATGGTGCATGGAGGTAGTGAAAACTGCATTTGTTGAATACCAAACTGCGTGAAAGGTGCTACTGAAACCCACACAAGTGACACAACATTTATTGAATAGCAAACTGAGTAAAAGGTGCTATTCAACTTGTCTCAACTTTAAGTTACTTTTATTGTAAGCCATACTGAATGAAAGGTGCTATCCTGATGAATACAACACAAAAGTGCATTTACTTAATCTTGAGCAGCATGAAAGTTGTGGTTAGAGTGAAACCAAGTAATTTTTTCATCTATGGAATACTGAATGAAAAGAAAGCTGTTACTTGATCAGACTATGAAGTGCTGAAGACTGCATGAACATTCTGGCACAATCAAATATAGCAAGTAACCTAATATCAGAAAAGCACCTTAATAATAATGTGAAAGGGAAGAGTTGTCTTGAATAATATTGAACAATGGCTTTGGGGAAACCAAGGGTTGCATGACCTGTGATCGGTGAACAGGGTGGCCTGACAACTGCGCCTAGACCAGGAAGTTTCCTAACACTGACATTACCAACATCAAGAGTCAAATCACAGCCAAGGTATGTGGTTGCTGGCTGCATGATCTGTAATGGGTAGACCATGTGGTCTGACAACTGTGCTTATACCAGAAACCACTAAATATTGGAAAAACAGCAAGAAAAAGTGTGTGCCCCTGGTGAAGCTAACCAAAGGAAGGGTCAAATGTATCATGCATTCTCTTGTGAACTTGTGAAGAGATGAAGCAAGTTAACTGTTCAGTATAAATGTTGGGGAAGGGAACCCTGAGAACCAAAGAACTGGAGAGTATTTATTTTTGGGAAGGGAGTCCCAAGATCACAGTATTGTATGAACTTGATTTCATTTGAACTTGGGGAAGGGAAACCCAATAGCCTCTTTTGACATTAACTGTGATGCCAGTGAACCTACAGAAGGTAACTTCAGATCGTGATCACACCTCCTTGAAACCAAGTTACATTGGAACTATATTGAACTTGAGCACTTATATTTGATTGACAACATTTCCCCACTAGATTTTGTTGTAGTTGTGAGGACAAACATAGGTTTTGACACAGACAGACTTTTGGTTTGGACTTGTGAACACATACTTTCCTTAGATTCATTCAGACAGGTAATATCCCACCATAGTATAGGGTTAGTTAGGCGCTACACCATCCTGATTAATACAGCTTTGTTTAGAAATATGTATCTGTTGTCTGTGTCATCTCTCTTGATACCATGCTTGTCTCACAAGAGGTCATCAGAGGTCCCCAATCAATCAATAAGATCAGCAGTTCTGAGCATAGGGTAACTATAAAATTGGGAGACCATGTTTAACTTCCTGAAATCAATGTAGAACCTCCACAATTGATCTGGCGTAATGACCAACACAATCAGGGAGGAGCTGGGACTTTGAGAGTGCTCAATAATATCATCCCTTAACATATTTTCAAACTACTCTTCACTGATGGTCTTTCTCCTATCAGGCATCCAAAATGGCTTCAAATGTACCACCTAAGGGTACTGATATAATGAGGTATCCCCTTTTGTCTCCCAGGTTCTGTTCTGAAAGCATCAGGGAACTGTTCTAAGAAGTGCATAAGGTCCTCCTTCTGATTCTGAGATGAATATGAGTATCGAAGCTGGTTTCTTCAGATAACAAACTGGTTAATACCACAGTAGTGTCTTCAATGGGATTTTCTTTCCATTCCTTGAGAAGATTCACATGATGAATGTGAGTGTTGATTTTTCTGTCTGGTTGAGATACTCGATAATCGTAAGGTCCTGGCTGATCAATTATCTCGTAGGGACCATGCCACCTAGATATCATTCTGTTTTCAGAAGAAGGGGGCAGGACTATGAGTCTTTGTCCAATAGAAAAGGATCTTAATACAGCTTTTCTCTCATGATAGCTCTTCTCTTGTTCCTGGTTCTTAGTCGTGTTAGTCTGCACTTTAGATTTAACTGCCGCCATGTGCTCTTTCTCTTGTTCCTCACAGATTTCATGTAACATATCTAAGACATATCTTGGTTCTCTTCCATACCAAAGTTCCAATGGGGAAAATCCTGTGGAGGATTGTTGTGTTTTCCTAATGGCGAAAAGGGCCCATGGTGTCATAAATTCCTAATTCTTTCCATCAACCTCAACCAGTTTCTTTAAGATATGCTTTAGGATCTTGTTGAATCGATCAACTAAACCATCAATTTGAGGGTAGTATATAGAAGTATGCAAAGTTTTAATCTGAACAATTTCCTTTACCTCGGACATGAGTTTACTCATAAAGGTAGATCCTTGATCTGTTAAGATCTCCTTTGGAAACCCAACTCTTGAAAAAAATTGAATTAGATGTTTGAGAACCAGTTGTGTCGTGTTGTTATGTAATGGAAAGGCTTCAGGGTAATGAGTTGCATAGTCTAATATCACCAGTATTTATCAGTTTCCCAACTTTTATGGTTCTAAAGGTCCAACTATATCCATACCTATGCATGAAAAAGGTATGTCTATGATGGGTAAGGTCTGAAAGGGAGCTGGAGTGGGCATTTGGGTACTGGTCTTCTGACATAGGGCTCAAAAAACCACAAAGTTCTTTACATCTGTGTATATCCTGGGTCAGTAGAACCGGTTCAGAATCTGGGCCTGGGTTTTGGTTGTCCCTAGATGTTCCCCTCTCAGGTGGAAATCAGCAATCTCTAGCACAATTTTCTTATGGCTTTTTGGGTTTGGCAACTTGTGACATAGGGATACCATCTGGTCCAATATCCCCACTATACAACAGTCGAGTCATCAAGAAGAAAAATGGTCCATTCTTCTTCCTTCCCTCATCCTCTGGTAATACCTGAAGAAAAGGCTTGACAAGCAAGGGATCATTCCTTTGGGAAAAGTTTAAATCAGGGATAACTTCAGGTTCCTCCTCTGACACAGGAGGTGGAGCTGCCTCTGGTGTAACTTGATGCTCTGTATCTGCCTCCCCAAAACCCATAGTTCCTCTTTGGGTTTCAATAGAGGTCTTAGCTTCTTGGGGTTTAGGGAACAGAATCTTCTCCGAAATCCCTTGGGCTAGTCTCTCCCCTGTCTTGATCTGATAGGCCTCTTTAGCATTATTTTGCATCAATACCTTTACATCTCCTATGTAGTCAGGGTCTATGATGTCTGCTAATATGTCTAAGCCATATCGCCAGGTGAAACCTGACTTAGAGACCTGTCTAATGTACATTCCAGGAGGGGAAATGAGCACTACGTCTGTGGGTATTAAAACTCAGCCCCCAGGTTGAATCAGTTCTCCCCTACTACTGCACAAATCAAATCCGACAGAGTATTCAATGGCAATGGTTGGATCGGAAGCTTGGTTACTGAGTTTTTCAAACCGAAGAGTTCCCCAGTTTATGTCAACTGAGCTCAATCCCACTCTAACATCATATGCGAAGGGTCAGAAATGAGAGACAAACACAAGGTTGTCGTATTCTTAAGTACAGACATTTTAATAAATAAAAATGGGTTGGAAAAATACCTCACTAATCTGATTCTAAAGACAAACTTCCCTACCTAGAAACTAAAACTAAGGATCTGTCTGTGTCCGGATGTCAGTAGCTGATACACTGTTTTTGTGTCCAAAATAAACTAGCTGACCCTCAAATTACAAACAAACAACAAAAGGTGCATGAAAATATCTTTAATTGGATGCTAGTAAAAGTGTTCAAAACCAAAAGTGTAAGAATGACTCCAGCAGATGGTGCCCTTCCCCTGGATTCTTAAACAGGATGGAAACATTACTCTTTAGCTAACAGTTCCTTGGTGTCTTTACAGGACAACAAGTTCTGTTTAACCAAAACGTTCTGTAACTGTATTTCTTTAAAAGTTCTTGTATCTTTGAAGATTACCTGGTATACTCTCCTGCCAGGAATATTTTCACAACTTCACCTGCCTGGTATACTTGCCTGCCAGGACTTCTTATGTGTTTCATAGTTCCTAGATTCAACCTCAGGGTATGGGGTGGAGTATTCACCTGCCACGGCTCTTATGCATTTCACAGCTCTTAGATGTACCACAATAGCATATACAATGTGGTGCTTGCTATATCTATCTGTGGTAAAATTTTACTCAAATGTACTTGCTCAAACATCTTCCCCACATTGGCATTGCATGTTTCTGCATTTGATTGGGGCTTGCCTTTATACTTTGTCTTGTCTGTTTATAAACATTCTTCTTATGGAACCTTGCCTTTGCACTTCGCCATGGCTGCATTCAAACAAACATTGCCTTTGTATATTTTTTTGTATCAAACATTCTTCTTATTGGTTGTTGAATTTGTACTTTGCATTGACAGCATTCAAACAAACTTTGCTTTTGTATATTTACTGCATTAGCCATCTTGTATCATTCAATCACTTGTTGGTGTGGTTGTCGGAACATCCTGGGATCCTCAGCTGCTTTGGGCAGACTCACTGGTCTTTTACAGCATCACCGACAATGCTCGTGCCTTTGTGTTAAGGCTTCTTCTTCTGCCTTCCATGTTAGAGTGTGCAGAAACTCCAGCAGCACTTGGCGTGGCTCCGTGGTCACACACCAGCTCTCCTTCTTGGCCCAGGATGATTTCCGCTGCCTCGCTGAGTGACTGAACCTCCAGGAGCCCCTGCTTTGCTCCCAGAGTCTCCACGGCCCTGATTGCTCATACACAGCATTCCTCTTCCTTTCCCAATGGCCTCCTCTGCTTTGCTGGCTCTGTCAGTGTGATTCGCTTTCAGAAGCCCAGTCGTGGATGGCAACATCTCCTTCTGCACTACTTGCTGTACCTCCTTCTTCGATAGTCCGGCCACCATTTTTAAATGTCCCGCTCAATGCAGGTTTGTAAAAACAACTAGTCTGCATGTTGTATTTCAAGCTCCTGTCACTTTGCACAAACTCCCTCGTCCTCCTCCTCCTGGTCTCAGTATCTGAGTGGTTATAGGAAATGAAGTCCACAACTTTCTTTGGGCTTTTAACTCCTGGATGGTTTTTCTCACGGATTTCACAAAAATGTATGTCAAGGACAAAAGGTGTTATGTGTGAGTTATGGGTGTTTGGGAGAAAGGTGGATGCCTGACCAGAATGACAGTAGGCAATTGAGCACTCCCATGAAGTCATGAAATCTCCCCAGTAGTTGTTTTCTCCAATGTGATCCTTCCTCATACAACTGACCCCAGGGTCAGGATCAAGTAGCGACTGCCATCCCCTAGCCACATGAGAAGAGGTCACCACCTGGGAATACGTGATGGTACCATTGGATCCATCACACCACCCATTCCCTGCTCATGGCCAAGAAATCCCTATGGCCATTTCCACTCCTCTTCATGGGATCTCTTTGAACTTAATTTAATCAAGCCTTGGGCTGTTTTTGGGTGTGCGTGGATGTGACGTTGGATGTGCTCCTCTTGCAAGACAATGCTGCTGAGCTCAGTGATCTGTGGTGGAGCTTTTCAGCTGTGGAGGCTCGTGAGTGATTGATTGACGGGATAAAGGGGAAATTCCAGACAAGTCCCAGAATGTGAATCTAGCATTTCCCAAATGGAATTGATAATGTTGACATCCATAAAATTGCATACCGTCTTCTTATAAAATTATCTACATTTTTCATATTCTTGATCAGTACACAATCTTCACCAAAATCTAGACCTATTTTATTTGTTAATGTTTGACTTTTGTCTGTGCCGCCTGTGTGCGCCTTTCCACTGATCCGAAGGACTATTTCTGAGACCCTAACTGACCCCGCCCCAATGGCTCTCTCAGCTTGTCTCCCTTTTTGCGCTGACGAGAGGGAAAGAGCAGACCATTCAGAAAGCGGATGCACCCCAGCGCTCCTCCAGGCTACGAGTCATAATCCCGAATTCAACCAGTGCTCCAACTGACATTTGGCTCAGGACTAGAATGGACACTAGGGGCAGTGAAGCAAATGTCAAGTGTACAGAGTTGAATTACGTGATTGTGATTAAACAAGTCACTCTAAATACCGTATTGAGTCCTATGGAAAGACACACCACATGGTTTCCCCGAGCAGCGTCCTGCGATCCACCCGGAGATAGGTGGTGTTAGGCTGCAGAGGGAGCACCGCCCGTTCCCAGCTGGCAGCAGGTAAGGGCGTTGCAAGATGTTCTAGATCTGCAATCGTATGCACAGGCGAGCCCTGCACGGTCTACATCCACCCACATCCTATCGACGAGCTGACCCCTTCATGTCAGATGAATCACAGAACTGTCATACTCTTACAAGGGCCAGTTGACTTATTCCCTCAACCAGACACTAAGGTTACCTAGTTGCCCACCCTAAAAATAAATATGTTAGGTATGTTGTTTTTGTGACCTTGATCCAATGATTCGTTTTAGAAATTACACTAAAACATAGATGGAAGGTAGTAGGTTTCCAATTTAGTTAATGTAAAAACTGTTCAGTGTACTTTTAATAAACAAAAATGCCATCTAAGATGTCAAGCATTTCATTTTACTTTAACAAAACCACAGTGTTCCTTTTCAATATGTAACTAAGCTTTGCCTTGTAACAAGTGCCACAATGCTAACAGGCTGTTGTGCGCTATATAAATTCGAATTAAACAAACAAACAATAACCTATTTGTTACGATAGCTTTATCTCGAATGCATTCGTACCAAGTCCAGTGCATGGACGTCATTTAAGGGTCGCCAGGGGTCACAACTTGCTACAATTAAAACAATTCTAAAAAAAAGAGATTTTTTTTAAAATTGAGGCTCATGGGCTGTGGCCAGCAGCATGTGGCTCTTTGTTACTGGAATGGTTGGTTTTCTGATAGCTATAGCTGGTAAGATAGCTCAGTGGATTGAATGCTGGCTGCTGAAATGTGTGCGTGTGATCTGCAGGTTGCAGGTTCGACTCCCAGCAAGGTCAACTCAGCCTTTCATCTGGCTGAGGTTGATAAATTAGTACCAACACAGGTTGTATGTATATTTGTTCTATATGAAGCTCTTAAGCGGAAGTGCTATATAATAACACATCATTATCGTTTGGCCTTGGATGTCTGCTTGAATTCACAGTGATTAGGTAAAATGGACCTATACACATTGATATTAACGATACATTTGGTGATCCATTCTTGTATGAAACTTATATCACTTTACAGTGATATCGTAACCATATTTTTCGTAGGGTACTCAGAAACAATGCTATGTGATGCCACTTCCTGTTGTGCCTTGGGGTGAAATGCTGTGTTCCATTGCTTCCCGTGATGCCACTTCGGGGTTGGGTCGAATGACATCACTTCCTGTGATGTCATCAGAGGGCATGGGTCATGTGATGTCACTTCCGCTACCTGTGAAATTACGTACCACGTAGAATTTAGGAATGCATTGTACATTCATTCTTTTTTGGGTCTGCAGATACACATATTTTCACAATTCTGACAGGACGTGTCATGTAATTGGACTTGTATAATGCCACATCTGCCATTTGGGCACCTCTTGGCGCTAGTCCATTGGATGTGGCGGCCATGGAATATTCATGAAGGTTACATATTTATTGCTGCCCAAATGGTGCTGTTGTCAGTACTTGTTCCAGTAGTTAAGTCCCTACCATTCAACTTTATATTTGTATATTTTGCAGCCATTTAATGTTATACTCTGGGTTATTAGTTTGGGCTATAGGCTGAAACTATTGCATCAGAGTGCAGATAGTGTGAAATGGCTTATGAGGAGGGACACAAAGCTAGTAGGTATTGTTTGGTTATTTGCTCAACCATTGACTGCCCATGGCCATGCTAATGCCTATGGCCATCCCCAACCCGTTCCTGCCCATACCCCCAAAACTTTGCTTCATGGGAACTCTTTGAGCTCACTTGACTCAAGCCTTACCATCAAACTTTGCACGGGTAGTGTTTTTTCAAAGCAGTCTTCTGAGAGTTAATGAGTAAATTACAGGTGTAATAGCAAAGTCATGGACAGGTCTGCCTCAACCACTCGATTTATAAGCACTATGCGTGGCCTTCATTGAGTACTGTTGAAAACAAACATTGGCAAAGCCAACAGTTTGGGTGTGTGATAAGTATTAGGCATTTGTATTGTATTGTATTGTAGGATAATTATAAAGCGTGGCCTTCGCCCAAAGGCATCTTGGTGCTTCTCACAAGACAGAGAACTAGGAAAGATTAGAAAAGATAGGTTTTGGAAGCCTTACGAAAAGGCAAGATGTGTATTTATGGCTCTAAGAGAAGGTGGAAGAGAGTTCCAAAGCACAGACGTGACTACAGAGAATGAACAGCCACCAATTCAACTGTATTTGACCAAGGACAGGGAGAAGACAGGCATCAGCAGAGCACAGGGCCCGGCCCGGGACATAAGGTTGGAATTTAGCAACAAGATAATCAGCTCCTTGGTCATAAAAGGTCTGATGCACCAAAAAAAGTGTTTTGAAACAAAAGCATTTGGCCACAGGGAGCCAGTGAAGCTTTCGAAGAACAGGAGCGATATGGGAACAACAAGGAGCAGAGGTAGCCAGAATTCTGAAGCACTTGAAGATGCTGTTGAATATAGGCAGGTTCAGTAAGAAACAGATTTTACAGTAATAAATCGAAGAGGTGACGAGAGCAGAGACTGCAGAGGTACGGAGATGAGCGGTAAGGGAAGGACTCGACGGAGGAGCTTCAGCTGAAAATATCCCAGTTGGCAGACAGAGTTTACCTGCGGCTCCATAGACTGGGACGAGGTGAGTTTCACACACAGATCTTTAGCAATCAGGACAGGTGAAGGGAAGGGGCCCAACAAGGCAGGCCAAAAGTCATCAGTCCAAAAAGAGGAAGCCAAGGGGGGGCCCGCCATCAGTACCTCAGTCTTTTCACCATTCAACTTGAGCCAATTGTTCCACATCCATTTCCCCGCAACCTCCATAAAGGCACAAAACCTGGCCACCGAATCAGAGAGGGAGAGGTCGAGGCGTACCAGGATTTGTGTGTCATCAGCATAAAAATAGCACAGGAAGCCATGGGAGAAGATAAGTTTGGTCAGAGGTTGAACATAGGCATTAAATAAGACAGTGGAGATGGCTGACCCTTGAGGGACACCACAAGTGAGTTCCACTGCCTGAGAAATATAAGGAGGAAGAGAGAGCCTGCGCCAGGCGATCCAGCAGGACCCCATGATCGATGGTATCAAAGGTGGCTTAAAGGTCGAGCAAAAGCAATGTCTAATGCTGTCCTTGTCATGGGTATGAGCTAAATCCATTATCTCAGGACCAGGACTGTCTCTTCCCCACACCCTGGACGGGAACCAGACTGCGAGGAGTGAAAAAAAGAAGATTCCTCAAGAAAAGCAGTGAGCAGAAGACAGATCAAAGATTCCAGAAGCTTCATAGAAAAAGGAAGAAGAGCTATATGGCGAAAGTTGTCAATGGGGTCAAGAGAGGGTCAAGAGAAGGCTTCTTCAGCAGCAGGATAACAGGTGCATGCTTAAGAGATCTAGGGATCACCCCAGTGTGAAAGGAGTTGTTAACAGCTTCTGTCAGCAAGTGGATAACCTGGGGCATAATATCCTTGACTATGCAAAGAGCAATAGGATCCTGGGAAGAAGAGGATTTGAGTTTCATGACAGTAGATATGAGACACTTGCCAGGCACTGCTATTAGGTGCCTAGGTACGCACACCATTTTCTCACCTGCTACAATCAATGGCCAGTTAATACCACTACGGCAGTCTAGCAAGTACCTTTCCAATGCTTACACAAAAGCCCAAACTGTTGGCATTGCCAATGCTTCTTTTTATTATCATGTTTCAGGCTAGTGACATCATGCATGGTGGCAACAATTAAGTAGTTTTCACGTTTCATGCAGTAATCAGAATGACAATGTATGGGGTATGGATCTTGAAGAGAATAACCCACCCCTGGATTTGGTGGCTATTGGGCTATCCTCTGAGGAATCTCCCCAAGGAGGAGATTAAGCAACCAAAACTAAATAGATTATGCTCAGAACTCAGCACCTTTAAGATACCAGGGGCTGATTTACAAAAGCATTTTTTCATAGGGAAAATTCCATCAAAGAACGTTTTGTAAATCAGGGCCTGTGGGTTTAAAAAATCTAATTATTTCAGAGCTACTGGGAACCAACAATAATTAGCGTTTAGCAGAGAAGATATTTTTAAACACGCTAACTGACATGTATTAACAATTTGCCCTATGAATCCATTCCGGAGCCTTTGAGTTTGATGGAACAAATTCAACCAGATTGCCAAGGTTCTGTGTGGGTGCAATAGCTTCGGGGAGGTGGTGCCAGTCGTTACACTCTCTCAATCATATACCTGCTTTTAACCTTGCCACCATATGATTCGACAGGCAATCTGGGTGCTCCATCAGCCACCAAAATATTGAGTGTGGGCTCCTGTAAGAATCGAGTCTTCTCCCTTTTTGTATGCCCCATTATGACTGTGTGTGATTGAAATGTTGGTTTAGAGTCCAGCTAGATCCCTACTCATCCCCTTAGACCGAAGTCCTATGAAACCATGAGACAAAGGTTAACACATTTCCATTGAAGAACTGGAGGTGGTACAGGAATGTGTAGAGATTTCATGCATAAATTACAAAACGGGTGGCAATTATAATATACGTACAATATCTTACAATACACGCTGGAAGATTGTTTTAATTGATGTTCTTCCCTGACTCTAATATCTGTAAATGGACCATCGCAGGGTGGCGTGGGATTGTCGTGTTTGAAGAGTTCTTTGTTGCATCACATTATTTGAGGCATTCAGAGAACATTTAACAACATTTCTCCGTCCCTATGAGCATTTGCTCTGCTTCCATTGGCATAGACAGATCACTAATCACACCGAAATCTGCATCCAGGCACCTTTCCTTATCTCTCAAAGAACAATTAACCTGGTTAATCACAGGACAGCGAGCTGACGCTGCGTGTTAGCTCCAGCGAGGCCATTTTTCTCACTCCGATTCAAAGCACAATTAGATACAATGCATTTGTCTAAATTAATTAGATCACCTGATTTCTATGATAAGGAATCGTCTTCTGGTTGTTCATTGTCTCTCTAGAGGTAACTTTCAAACATTATTTTCTAAATGAACTTTTCAGATGTTCCTTCCACTGAAGCCTTGAGTATAATTATTATTTGTAGGATCAATGGCTGATTTTCGGATCCTCTCGCCTTTTCATTTCTGCTCTGCAACGAAAAGAAGCGACCTTAAAATAAATTAACTAAAAAGAAAACTAAGGAGAGCACATTATTGTCTTCATGATCTCACAGCAACTCGAACTGCTCTCTCTCTCTCTCGACTATTTATAAGAAGCAAAATTCGAAGGATAAACAGCTAAACCTTTAGACATTTGTAATAATAAGGGCATCATTATAAGTTTGGCGGAATTCACCTGGACTTATTGTCAAACTCTTGTTTCGTTACCACCGCTTGGTCCCATTGATTTAAAGTGGAATTACGCATGGTGCTAGGGAGGCTGCAATCCCTATTTTGGAGTATCTAGAAAACTACAGTGTTTTTTTCGATTGTAAGTGATTTTTATGCGGCTCATCTCGTTGTGTTGATTTTACTGGTCAGGGCGTGGCCTGTTTTTGCCTTGCTACTTTATATGCTCCTCGACTTTCATGCTCCCTGTCATTCCAGCTCATCATTTGATGTATTCTTTTTGGTTGTTTTCTATCTCGTATTGTATCGTGTTCTTTATTTTCATATATCTTGAATTGTACCATCTCATTAATTTTGTAAAGTGCCTTGTCATAAAATGCTACAGAAACAAACGAACAATTTACCGCAAGCGGTAATTCTGCAGCTTCAAATACAACCATGTGTGAAGGGAAAGTGGCGGGTTTACCTCCAGCTGCTTGGTAATGTAACCCCTCCAATTCACTTCCCACCTCAGAATTTGGCGGTACAGGAAACCCATGGTAAAGTGGCATCAATTCCTTTACCAACATTTTACCACCATTTTTCACATCCCACCCATACTTGCGAACTAGTGATGAGGCCCACAATGCCACGGAGTGGGTGCACGGGCGTAACATGCATATGCCTTTCCCGGTTCTCATCATTCATCACTGGTAATCAGATTACAACTCAGATTACTAGTTCAGTAGTGCACTTTCATCTAGCCTTGAAGCATCAACTTGCTTTCGTCAAGAACGTGGCAACGCCTTCTTTTTTAGTTTTTCCAGCGCATGTGTCTTCAAGTGCACCTGGAATAGCCCAGATATGTGTTTCTCAATACTATGACTTGTCAGGCTCTATACCTCCACATCAATCACTTATCCTCTTATGATGAACTCAAACGTACCTACACCTGGGCTTGTATGATGCAGAGGAACACACATGCAGCTGTAGCACTCCCTTGCGGTGCAAGGCAGGGCACACATGTCACAAGGCACATATCAGGACCCTTGCTGCACTTACCAAACTCACAGACTTTTGGGTTGTCCGGCTATGAAGGGTGTGCTGTCGGGGAGCTTTTTAACGAGTGCACGTGGTCAAATGAAAGCGCGACGGTATAAGCGCATGCGCAGGCCCTGACTGTCTGGCTACAGCTTGACAGTGAGCATCTGCACAGGTGTCTCTTTCACGGGTTATTGGGGGCAGGAGCCAAACCCCTCCATGGGGAGTGCGATCCACAATAACGAACCCGGTCCCATTTGTTTGGGGCATTGAGGCTCTAGGGATCCTTTAATGCTCCTCCACAGTTGGCGACAAGTCATGTGTTGTACATATTGTCCACACTTTTTGGGTGGGGGATTAACGCCAGTGCAATGCTCCCTATCGGGAACATGTTTTAGTACAAACAGACATGTTCTAATTTGCAAGGTACATGATGAGCTGTAATTTAGAAAAAGCTCGCCTGTGACTCCCTGGATGCTGTTATGTTATGTTATTGGGTTTTAAAAAGCGCTTGTTCGCAAGGAAGATTCATAGCGCTGAAGAACATCAGGACGAAAAAAGGTGTATAAAACAGAAAGGTTTTTAACAGGCAGCGGAAGGTAAGGTGGTCAGGGGTAGCCCGAATGGGGAAAGGTAGAGCGTTCCATAGCTTGGTGCAGCAACTGAAAAGGACCGGCCACCCTCAAACCGAGGGATGATCAACAGCCGAGTTCTCTCCTGGATTAACGTCCAGGTCCATAATGTTGGAACTTCTGCAAAAATTCCGGCCCCACGACATAAAAGGCATGCTGGACAATGCAGAGGGTCTTTAAAATAATCCTCTTCTGCATTGGCAACCTAGTAGTGGTGACCGCAAGACTGGGGAAATATGTGCCCATAAGCAATGTTAGTGGCCACACGAGCTGCTGAGATCTGCAGCAGCTGAAGCCGGTGGATGATTTAAGTGGGCTGGGCCAGGAACAGAGAGTTGCCATAGTCGAGCCGGCTCAGTATCAAAGAAGACACTACCAAAGGGCGAAGATTCTCCAGAAGAAAAGGCAGAACCTTTTTTAGAACTTTAAATTGGAAATAGCCAGATTTACACACATAGCTAACTTTTAGTATTATAATAGTCCCCCTTCTGTAATATGAAACTGCGCAGCCTCCATGGCAAATGGCTACAGGACGAGATTTATAACATGGCACGACTGCACTCCTCTTCCAAACCAGTACGCAAAGGTCATTTGTGATTTGTGAAAATAATATGCTTCTGTGCAAGATGATTGCAATTTCCGAGGTGCTTAAGAGCTATAGACTGGGTAGGTAATCTTACCATTAAACAGTCCCTGTTCCTACATCATTATGGCTCGGAACTGGGAAGTCATCCATGGACAGGCAATAAGGGGTACCGGGAGCAGACAAAATGGCACAGTCAGTGAGGAGGGAGAGCAGTGATCGTTTCTTACTGAGATGGTGGTGCTGTTACCAGAAGTCCAGATGGAGGAAAGATGGTGCTTGGTGCGCTGCAGTGATACATTTTGGATGGGGTTGGACCCGCTTGCAGGTCTCCCAGGTGGGAGGAGCAGCATGATATCTGAGGCTCAGAGCGGTTTATGCATATTCCCTCTAGTTGATGTGATCTGTACTTCTCCTTTCAGCCCTTCTGAGTTTGACTTGCTCTGCTGTACAAGAGAATGTACATTGGTGAGCTGTATTTCGTACAATGCAATCTTCCACGGTTCTATCCAGACGGCTAGACCTTGGTGGGCTACAGTTTGATGACCAGCCACATCCTGAGTGTTTTCTGGAAGGTAAAATGGGCAGATTTGGGGTTTTAGGAAGCTATTTCAGATGTTCCTAAAAAGTCTAAAAACACAAATAGATAATAATAATAATAATAATAATAATAATAATAATAATAATAATAATAATAACAAGACTAAAAATGTGTGTTCTTGTGCAATGCTTCATGCCAGTTTACTAAGTGATGTTGTAACAGGTCTTATTATTACCTGTAATAACTACATTTATATATAGAACACTAGGTGGTGTGTGTTGTGTGTGCTGCAATTGTGCAGGAGACTCTATGTGCTTCGCTGGGCCATTATAGTCTTTCTTTGCTGGCTACCTGCGAGGAGGAGTGGCCTCAACCTGACTGAATCATTTAAAAATATAAACACAGTGAGGATTGCGCATGGGATGTTTCATGTGTGCTGCAGTTCTGCAGTTCGGCAGGAGAGGCACTGAGGAACTGACAGAAAAACTGATTTTATCACTGAGGCCTGGCCTAATAACTTGGTGAGTGCTTGTTTGTCGACACACTAAATAAAGCCTAATCGACTATTGTTTGAATGTATGATTTACATAGTAGGGTGAAGTCCTGCACAATGTTTGATGCCTATCCAGCATTTATTCAGATGGCCATTGACCTTCCCCAGCCACTTTCATCAGGCGAAGGCCGTTATGGTCTTTTCAGTGGGTCGGCCTTGGCACCGACGATGACATTTGCTGCTAATATTTGTGAGAAACCGGTAACAATAAAAAAATCACATAATGTTTTAACCCCGTGCAAGGCTCAACTACAGCGGAGGCTCTGAATATGGAGAAGCAGGCCTCTGTACCAATTTCAGCCTCTACACAAGGATGTATATTTCAGATGAAGTATTGCTGAGTTTGACTGACTTTTTACATGTGTCGATGGCTCAAGAGTCTCTTGATGGCACACCAGAGCTAATGAATGTGACAATGCATGACTCTGATTCCTCCATCTCATCCTACGTATCAGCCCTTGCTCCTCTTCCTCCGAGATGCTTGTCAGCTCTGCTAAAAAATGTGTAGACAATAAGATGAAGGATCCTATCCCAGTAGGCCAGGAGGGTTTAATACATGAGATTAATCAAGTTGAATCCCATATTCATTCATCATTATTGGAGTCCCTTCTATTTAAATTTGAACATAATGGAGTTCATAATAATCTGAAAGAGTTTTTAGAGGGGAATCATTTCCCTTTGCCTGATGGTAATGGAATCGACCATTCACTCTAATGTCCATTTGGCACCCAAGAAAAGTTGAAAGACCAGAGGGAATGCAAGGTTCAATGTTTGTCCTGAAAAAAAAAAACGAAACATAAATGAAACTATAAGGCTGCTAAACAGTGTTCTCAAAGGTTTTTGCAGACCCTGAACAGACAACCTTTAGCTGCCGCAGCCCACGGAATGTGCCTCAGAAAAAGTTCAAGGACCACGAGTGGCGTCGGGAGTCTTGATACTGGCAAGGTCATTGTTGTACCCCCACATGAGGAGAGTGCCAAAACAGTTAATTTCAAACTTACTGAGTCCCAAGTTGTACAGACCGATTCTTTCTTGATGTCCTCCCTTACGTCTGTGAATTCGTCTCAGGTTGTGTTGCCTGGTTCTCCCCTGTATGAAAATGTCCTTGGGAACTCCTAACACTGAATCCTTGCAAGCAGTTAGCTTCAATCCTAATTTTTTGGCTCCACTACATCAAAGCGACCAGGTTCAATCTCTTGTCCGAGGTGAAGTAAACTCTTGCGATCGACTTGGGCCTAGACACACGGTAACTGCTCTGAATATTTCTAAGGGTTCTCAGATGTTTAGTGGGCGTGAAGCACTCAGTATGGGGAACATATCCAGGCAAAGTTGTGAGACTGATAAAGGTTTATAGGTTGTGGCTTAGTTCTCCAAGGCACTGCACACAATTCTTATCAAAAGCCGCTTAACCAAAAATAGAGCTAAATTGTGAAACCGATCAAATATAATGCCATTAATGAGTGAAGAACCCAACCTTCGAACATTATCGTCAATGGACATAGACAGGGTCAATTTTATTGATCTGCACCGGACTGATCATGCAGTACTGTTCATCAGTTCAAAAATTGTCTTTGACACAATCTTTCAGACAATTGGGTTTTAATCTCTCAATGTTTACCCATGATGATTCTAATGTGAATGATTTTAGACTGAAGTCCGCCCCTTTACCATGTGAGATATTAGTTTCAAATGTTCTAAGAAGGAATGCTGGGAGGGATATGTATTTGGCTAAAGGACATTTCTGTGAGCATGTGTAACACACACGATTGGTCTTGGTTGACGGGTGCATTCCTCTAATATGGGAAAAGGGGAAATCCGTAACCAATGTAAGCACCAGTCCTCCAGTGATGTACATTTGTTCACTAATCCTGTTGCGTGTGATTGGTTAAAATCGTGCCAGTTGATATTTGTACAGGAAACTTGGTTATTGGAAAACCCTCCTTTGACGGCTATATCCCCCACCATCAGGCAACGTGGAAATGTGTATTAAGTCGCCCCTCTGGGGGCCTAACAAACTTGATTAAACTGTGTGGGCCTGGAGGTATTAAGTGTTAGAGTGGTTTGCAGAGGTATTTCACTTGTGAAATTGATGGATGGGAGATATAAAACCAACTTGTTACTTGTAAATCTGCTGTGTCACAGAGGGATTATTGAATTAGAGAATACTTTGGATAAACTTAGTACCTTTGTAAATGGCTGGTATAATGAAGTGAAAGGGGATCATCCTGTGGTGGCGGGTGACCTAAATGCCAAACGTATCAATCTCAATATTGAGACAACACAAATGCAGGGATTGTAAATGGGTGGATATGAGAGCTCTTCATGGATTAATGGAATGGTCCCTGGTGACATACCTCATAAGACTACTTGGAATAATGGTAGTTCTGATTCCACTACTGATTACAGTAGAAAAAGGAGGTCAGGCGCGCACTCTAGTTCCCAGTCATTTAATCCTGATATGAGTAATAGCAGGGTTAAATCCCAACAAAGTTCAAAAATTACCAGGGTTAAATCCCAACTGCTGCAGTTCAAATGTACAATAGTTTTACTCCTCCAAGTACTTTCAAGTCTCAAACACTCATCAGGAAGGCTGTGTTGGCTGTGTTCCTTTTCAGGTGTTCCTAATTACTTTTTCAATTTCAGTCTCAAGGGATTCTGGTTATTGTAGTGATGGCACAAGTGTTTCATTCAGGAGATCAGGAACCAACTCCCCTCCAAACACACAAATCTTACCCAAAATTGGGGGAGGGGAGAAAACCATGACTATGCCTCTCCAAAGTGGGGGCATAATAACCCCGGTGCTGCTGCCTCTGGAGCCCGGGTCTCCTGCAACATTAAGTAGAAAAAGAAGGTCAGGCGTGCACTCTAGTTCCCAGTCATTTAATCCTGATGTGAGTAATAACAAGGTTATATCCCAACAAAGTTAAAAAAATAACAAGGTTGAATCCCAGATGCAAATAACAGGGTTAAGTCCCAACAATGTTCAAAAATTACCAGGGTTAAATCCCAACTGCTGCAGTTCAAATGCACAATAGTTTCATTCCTCCAAGTACTTTCAAGTCTCATACTCTCATCAGGGAGGCTGTGTTGGCTGTGTTCCTTTTCAGGTGTTGCTAATTACTTTTTCAATTTCAGTCTCAAGGGATTCTGGTTATTGTAGTGATGGCACAAGTGTTTCATTCAGGAGACCAGGAACCAACTCCCCTCTAAACATAGAAATCTTACCCAAAATTGGGGGTGGGGGAAAAACCATGACTATGGTCTCCAAAGTCGGGGCATAATAGCCCCGGTGCTGCTGCCTCTCAGGTCTCCTGCAACATTTTTGGGTAAGATGTGTGTGTTTGGAGGGGAGTCAGTTCCTGGTCTCCTGAACAAAACAGTGTTGCATCACTACAAAGACCAGAATTCCTTGAGACTGTAATTAACAAGCAATTGGCAACAGCCGAATATAAACACAGCCTCCATGAAGAGAGTTGGAGACTCGAAAGTACTTGGAGAAGCAGAACTATTGTGCATTTGAACTGGCAGTTGGGATTTAACCCTGGTATATTTCTTTTTGAACATTTTGTGGCAGTTGGGATTTAACCCTGTTATTTTTGAACATTGCTAGGATCAAACCCTGTTATTACTAGTTTGCGGATTAAAAAGACTGGGAACTAGAGTGCGCTCCTGACCTTTTCTTTTTCACTATTGATTACATCTTTTCAGAGAATTGGGTGCACAATAAATGTAACATTCTAGATATTCTTCCAACATCCTTGAGTGATCACAGTTTGCTATTTTTTCAGAGATTGATCTAATGGTTGCAATAGGAGATCTGAATGGCCTTTGTGACTTTTGGCTGGATTCTACAGGAACATAAAATTACGTGGAATCCACATAATATTAAATTGGCAAACTATTATCTTGCCCTCTATTCTAAGGACACCCACCTAATATGGAAATTAAATACGTTTACAGTTCACACATTTCAACCATTTTGGGTGGAATTTTTAAACTCCTCCTTGGGTCATTCTTTTTTGCATAGTTAGATCAATTGCAGATACACCCATATTTTAGATAATGAGGCAGCCAACAGGAAACAGGCATTGACAACTCAAATAAAAGCTGTCAAACTTAGAAAAGATCCTGCTCTGTCCGTAATTGTAATGGAAATCAAGGAGGCCAAAACCAATTATAAAAACTAGTTGAGGGACACATAGTATTGATGCTACAAAGAGACTCTGAGAAAATGCTTGAAAGCCTGAAAAATAAGAACTCACTAGAATTCTGGAAACATATTAATGATGATGTAGTCAGGCAGGCCAATGCCCTAGCCAATCCTGTCTCTGAATTGGATTGGGTGTTGTTCTATGAGAATGCTTTTTCTGATGACGATTCAGGTGATCCTATTAGTTTTCCTGTGCAGCCTAAGGAGGAATGTTCGTGGAGCCTGGCATTTAATCAAGAGTCAAATTAAGGTATTTTATGTAAGATTAGCTCCGCTCGTACCCTGGGACTAAATAAACTCTCCAATTCTCTATTTTAGAGTGCTCAAAGAGACTTGTCGATCATATTGACTATCCTTTTCGAGCGGATATTGACAATTCATCAATTTCCAGGGTCCTTGGTGTGGCACATATCGGGCCCATCTACAAAAATGGAGCAAGGAATGACCCTGGAAATTATATCTATTCTCAACGTCGAAAGCAACATTGTTGTTACCATGCTGTTGGAACATCTGGAAAGGTGGGCATTGGAAACTGGCCTATTACAAAAGAGTCAGACAAGTTTCCCAAGGAAAATGAGCACATCATTAAATGGTCTTTTATTGACGTGTGCTCAATCACTCACATGGACTAAGAAGTATCATTCTATCTTTATAGCCACCATCAACCTGTCTACCACTTTTGATGTAGTTAATAGAAAACTATTATGGCTTAAATTGCCTTGCATAATATTAAATATTTGAAAGTAACCTGGCTGAGCTATGCAGATGACATTCTTATTTTTGATAGTGCTGAAATAGGCCTTCAATGTCTTTTAAACACCTTTGATAACGTTTTTGTATGTTTTTCTTAATGCCTACTGTAAAATGTTATGATGAAAAGGATGACCCTACGATCGTATGGGATAGAGGTTCATTTGTTCTGGGTTTAGGACATTGAACCACATTGGAGGCCAACCTTTGGCTTAGAGTTTTAAATCTTCAGAAATCAGTACCTCTGGTAGCAATACTATATGAATTGTGAATCAATTCTTTGATCAGTAGAGTGAATTGTAGACATTTAACACTGTTCAGGAAAATGATGTGCCCTGTAACTGAGTTTTTATATTGTGACTTAGACATGTTAAAGAAAGGTCACAAAAGCTTTGCATGAACTGGTCTATTATTGCACAAATATGTTGAGTCAGATGGAATTTTCAGGAGAGGATCTCATTAGGACCCAGGTCAAAATGAAGTTGACTCTTAATAATCATGACTGGATTGATATGGTTGAAGGAATGCATGGGTGTAAATCTGTCATGTCCCATAGGCAGCATTGGTCTGTCTGGAATAGATGGAAGCGGGTCGGCTTCATATTCTGTCATTTCCCTAAGATGACAGTCCAAAGTTCCTGCAACGTTCCAGTCTTTACTCTTCCTCTCCTTGCTTGGTCTCTGCCCATTGAGATTGTGGGAGGAAGTTATCTTGGGCAGCAGATGGAGTTCCGATGCGTCAATACTCTAAGCAGTGAACACTCCGTGAGTTTGGATTTGATTCCCTGGCATTTTGTTACATGAATTAGCCTGTTCTAATCTCCTCTTCTTGATTCTCTCCCTCTCAATCCTCTGAATTCACTTTGCAGTGCCTGCCCTCTAAGACCCATTCCACCGTAGCCACCACCTCCTCGGTATGTCAACATTCTTTCCGGCTCTTTGGTTCTCTCCTTACGGTTCACTCGCTCACCCACTTTCCATTCTTTCAGGGCAACAGTGGCTGTAGCTTCCGGAACCTGCTACATACTTGTAGACAGACACATCTGCCCCGAAGGCTTCCTCTGCATCAGTTGGTGTACCCACCTTTCTCCTACTGTTATATCCTCCTTTGCCTTCACAGTCTTTCACTTTCTCTCCATCTTTTCAGCACGACAGTCGCCCCGTTTCAGCCAAGTACCATAGCCTCTTCCTTTGACCAGTGGAAAGACGTTATGGTAATACTCGTCTTCTTCTTTACATCACAGACTCCCGTGCAAAAGGACACCCTTACCTGTGTGTTTTTACATTTCAGCACGAGTGAGGCAGAACCAGTGACACCAGTCTTTAGGGCTTTACATAGTCTCACACCAGTTCCACAAGGAAGAGCCACTTGGGGCCCAATTCATGGAATAAAATAGCACTGAAAAATGGGCACTTGCGTGCAAAACACGTGCAAGCGCCCATTTGTTGATTCATGGAACACATTGTGCGTGGCTAACCGGAGACTTGCACTGAATATGCGCAGGTCCAACATGTCACTGAGACACCACAAACGCCTTGCGCGAGATGCCCAGCGAAGGTGCATACTGTCTAGCGCAGTCACCTAAAAAGATGGCGCAACACTTGGAATGGAGAACAACCAGCGTAAATGCGGGCGTTACGTGGGAAGTGCCACAGTAAAATACTTGCAATGCCCACACGCACGCTAACAACACGTATTCATAGAATTGAACAGGGCTCTCTGGCACGTGGAAAAAGATGCGCTAATCCAAAAACACGTGCGCCAAGCGAAAGCAGGCGTAAGCTTCGCCACACACTAAAAACAATGCATAAAAAGGGTGCGCAAAAAAACAACGTGCATGTACAGCTACGATGAATGTACCATTTTTCACAGCAGTGATCACCGGAAACCGCAGGCGGAGGAGTTTAGCAAGGGCACACATTATTTTACCCAGGACCAGCCTTTTTGGGATTCCTGATGACCAGGTCTATGGCAGGTATAGGTTTCATCTCATATCATAATAGACCTGGTCACGGAGTGGGAAGATGACCTCACATCACCCACCCTGTGCTCCCAAGCACAGGGCCACTTGGAAAAGGTGCTCAATGTACTGCATTTTCTGGCCACTGGGTCATTTCAGCAGACAACTGCCATAGTCAGGGGCATTTCACAGGCCACGCAGTCATGCTGCCTACACCAGCTGTTGGCAATCATGACAACCCTTCAGTCCGAAGGCACACATACATGCCCAGAACACCTGCAGAAAGGCAGGCTGTGGTCCAGGACTTTTACGAGTTGGTGCACTTCCCTAAAGTGCTTGGTGCCATCAATTGCACCCATTTGGCCCCACATCCACCTAGGGTCACAGAGCACATCAATCGCAATCGCAAGCACTGGCATTCAATCAACGTGCCGGTTGTATGTAATGCCAAAGGAATCATCACCTCTGTATATGCCAACTATCCAAGGTCCACCCATGATAGTTTCATAATCAGAATGTCACCCCTACACCGGGTCTTGGAAGCTGGAAGGCATCACAACACATGGCTCATTGGTGAGAACAAATGGCCCTGCAAATGCATGCATGTCTCACCCAGACAAAACCACACCACTGACAACCCATCTCACTTCTACAGGGGACAGTGCCTACTCTCTGAGCACCTACATGATGATGCCAATACGAAACCCCACCACACCACCCCAGGTAAGATATAAGGCAACCCATATTGCAACTAGGTGCATAGTGGAGCACACATTCGGAGTGCTAAAGTCACGCTTCCGCTCCCTTCACCACTCCCGTGGTGAGATACTATATATGCCACCAGTTTTGTGCAGGATCATTGTGGCAGCATGTGTCCTGCACAACGTTGCAACATGGCGTGGCATACCGGTGGACACGGTGGTGCCCCCACATCCCCAACCACATGCACGGCAACTGTGCATGGGAGGGGAAAGGGCACGTGGCGAGGGTGCCCGTATCCAGCTTGTGGCACAATTTTTCACCTAAAATCCAACCCCTGCAGAGTTCACACTGCCCTGGCACATTCCAGGTGACAATCGATGATGGCAAAGGGACAATCATCTGTCCCAACCTTAACACCCTGAGAATGTGTCCTCGAAAGTGCTACATTGTGTGCATCCCTTAGTACTAAAAGTATATCAATCTGGTGTGCACAAAAGGAACACATGGAAGATGGAGTATGCCACACACACCATTACAAAGTAACAATCTAAATGCCGGTATGTCACCTAAACCCTCCCACACTTCATGTCATATGATTGACACGCCATGGCATGCAATGCCCAAACTTAGAAATATGGCCAACACATAACACTACTGTCACAAAGCGTGCAACGATCAACTTAAAAAGTCCAGAAATAACTCACTCATCAATATAACCATGTACACAGGAACATCAATTGGCCAATACAACATACCAGAAACACAGGACCCAAGAGTTAATCTGTCTGACCGTGTCCATGCCAAAATGCACATGGGCGTCAATGTGTCGTGACTTGCACATGCCACCCTTCTAATTTCCACCCTTCTAAATTTGTGTGGCACTGCTAACCAAATGGGGCCATGGAAGCGCATACAGCATGAAGGCTATCAACAATGGGGATAGTCAAGACAATACATGAAGATGGAACATGAACAAAAGGATGCATCTCAATGTACAAACAAAAAGGGGTGCCAACCATGCACTGGACAAACAATCAGGAATCCCACTAGGGGTGTATACACAGGTCGGACTTGAGACTGCCAACAGATAGAATGGAAGCCCAATGCCACTGTGTAAGTTACTTTCACACGCTGCACTCCTTGTAAGCCCATGGAAAGGGGAAGCAGGAGTGGCATATGTGTCTGGACCCAAGGCACAAACACCAACATGAGACAAGCCTCTATGGGTCCAGCTGGAACCTACAATGTATGCCCTTGGATGCCACACAAAGCAACACACTGTCACATAAATGCACAATAGAAAAGAAAATAATACAAAAAATAAAAATGCCAATAGGGGACCGGGGGCCCACCAAGGAGGTAGGAGGTGCAGGGTGCACGTCAACGCCCATATGTGTGGATGCAAAAGAAAATACCTCCATCGGTTAATCAGCCACACAACTATCATGGATTGGGAGACCTGTCGCCGCTGTCATCACCCCTGGTGCTGCATCGAAATGTGGTACTGGAAAGGGAGAATAACCACATATAGCCCTGGTCTGGTCCTCCCTGGCAGTGAAGCCAGACACACCCATCCCATGAGGCCAGGTCACATTGATATCACTTGAGTGAATAGGCATGGTGAAGGTGAGACCTGGGGTTGGAAGTGGGAGTGGGCAGTGCAGTACATGGGAATGGCATACCAATTAAATACAACTACATAATCATTAATGAAAATGCCGTGGGCTGGTGGAAGTGTATGTGCAGATATCAGGTGTCAATAGCTGCTAGAGAGTTGTAGGGATACAGTAAACAGCACTGAGTGTGGAGTTTGGCAGGGAGGCAGTGCATGGGTACAACTGGTGGCTCAGAGGCCTGTGTCGGAGATCAGAGCGTGGGCAGGTGACTAGTGCATTCTCTCAGTCGTCCAGGACTCCAGCAGGGGAGAGAAGGAAGAGAAAGCACAACACATGAGGAAGCATCAGATGTGCCCTCAGACTCGTAGAAGGTTCACCTCCAGTTCCATTGAGGCAGGGAGGCTGTACCAGAGGGAGGCCCCAGTCGAAGATAGACATCAACCACCAACTAATTGCTATGAGAAGTAACTGAGTTGAGGGAGTAGGAAAGGGATGATCAAATACCATGAGAAGGAAGCAAATTGGGAGGATGGAGTTGAAGGAACTGCAGCACCAGGACCCATAAAGCCGTGTGGACAATGCACAGCAATTGGAAATGAACAGTCATAGTCACTGGGAGCCAGTGTCATCATCACAGTCCTAGGGAGACACAATACCTGGCACCAAGACATAAGGACAATCCCCACTGTCCAGGTCAGGATGAGTTGCAGATGGAAGAGAGTAGAGGCACAGAAATATGGGTATATGCCATTGCAGTACCCCACCATAGGTATGACCTGTCCTCTGGAGGCAGGGAGCTACTGGGGGAATGGGAGAAAAGGTAGAATCCCCCTGAGGAGGTGCAGCTGGCAGGGTGATCTTTCTGAGACATCAGAGATGTGCGGAGTGAAGGCGAGTGTGGAGTGCAAGAATGTCGCAGGTTATCCACCATCACAGGTTGGAGCAGGAAGAGGGCCAAGAGAGCCTGGACAGAGTGACATGGAAGGAGTGAGCAGGTGTGGTGATGGGGTTTGTCACGGTGTGCAGCACATTGTGCGTATGCAGTCTGCAGGTAAACATGCACGTGTCAGTTCACCATAACATGGTTCACCCATTGAAGTCATACAAATGCAGCCAGAACTGCCAGACATTCAACACACTTCATCCAAGCAACATACACATGCCCTGGACACACACGCATCACCACTCACCAGACATTCCCTCTAAATTGGCAGGTCTCCAACAACTTGGATCTGCTCCACATCAATGATCTCCTCCTGTGGAGTGAGTTCTTCGTCCTCTCGTGGTGACCCATCTTACCTTTGGCTCGGCGCTGGAGGTCGTACCAATGCTTCATTACGTCAGTAGCTGAGTGCCTCTCATGGCTCAAGGTGTTAATAAGATCAGCGACACACTGCCAGTGGGCCATACGCTGGGCAGGCATATGTGTGCTCCTTGCCCGCACAAGCATGTCGTGTTCATGTTCTTGCACATGGTCCACGAGGACCTGGAGTTCCTCATCACTAAAGCGCCTCTTCCTAGATGTGCAGGTCTCCTGTGCCGTGCCTTGTGACTGAGCCTGTTTGCCTACTGCACGCTTTGCCTTCTTGCGAGGCTGTGCAGACGCTGAGTGGCTGGGACTACTTGGGTCAGTAGGTGCTGGAGCACTGGTGGCCTGGGTTGACATCCTGGTGGAGCAAGTCCTGGTGCATTTTGATGCCCTCTTCCATGGACCATCGCAAGTCGGCAAGGAAGGACGGAGGAAGATCTGGGTGGACATTGTGGGTGCCATCAACACGGAGGAGGTAGCAACCCAGCCACTACATCCATGTCCATAAGTGCTGGGAGGACTTCAAAGCCAGGATCCGCAACAAGGTCCGGCACCCTGTCAAGGCTGGCATGGACCAAGAGGGGCGCCGGGGCCGGTTGACCACCGACAACAAGCGGGTCCTGGAGCAGTTCTACCCAGCGCTGTACACCCAGGTCAGGGAATTGGAACTCTGTCTGGAGTCGACTGGTAAGTGTCCATGGTGTATTTGTTTACCATAGTGCATGTGCATATTGATGTATGGTTGGAGTGTGTAGCTTGGCCTTATGTCTGGTATGTCTCTTGTACAGATGTCTGTGTGCATGTCCCATACAGTGCTGCATGTGTGTCCATTCCAGTATGTGTGACATCAACAGCATTTCTGTTGCAATGTGTGATGTGCGGCAGCATGTAACAACAGGCGCATGGTTGCATACATGTGTCTGGATGTGGCCATGTGAGAGGAGTGACACATGTGTGCTTTTGGCGGCATCATGGGCATGTATGGTGTACATGTGCATGTGTCTGGGAAGTGAGTGTGTGACTGGCCAACAATCCAGGATGGATGTTTCTGGAGCATTTGAATGTGTGCTTGACTCTTGCTGGCAATTTTAGCTTGAGTGGACTCTGACGTGATAGTTATGTGGCCTGCTTCATTAATGTCAGATGATGTGTGTGAATGCAATGTGTATGTCACATGATGCATGTGAAGGACATGCACAATATTGAGGTGCTGACAGTGCCTGGTCCAAGGATGTGATTGTCTGTTGTGAAGGACACACATGATTGTACACTTCATGTGTGTTAATTGCACAAACCGGTGTGTTGGTTGTGACCTTTGCCAGTGCAACTCATGTACATTTGTTTTGTGCAAAACAGACATATGTTCAGTTCCCTGATGTTTGTGTTCTATGTCTCCCTATCCACAGCAACGATGGAAGAAGAGGGCGGAGACGGCGCTGTGGCGAAAAGCAGCAAGGATGCCTCTACCAGGCACAGACGCAAGGCCCAGTCAGGCTCCCAGGTACTGTCATCTTCAGGGAGCGAGGAGACTGGTGCTGCATCCGAGACAATGGCCACAGTTGCTGAGGGTATTTCCAAGAGGGCGATGGTGGTCGTTGACTCCTCGGCAGTGGGCGGGATAGGTGAGCCCACACAGGGGCAAGACACTGCGGAAGATAGTGGGGAGGCATCCAGGTTGGTGGGGTGGAGGCCGCATCAGCCCAGCCCACGGGGCCCAGCGGGGGTGATGACGTGGGTGTGACTGGTCCAATCCAGACTCGGGGCCAGGAGCCAGTACAGGCCCCTGTGGAGGGGCCTGTGACGGATCCTGCCTCTGGGACTGCGACTGCATCAGTATGCACCTGCGGGGTATGCCTCAGGCCGGACCCATCCGCAGTGGTGGATGTTTCCACGCAAACGGAAATGCCAATGCCTGCGGATTTCACCATTCAGGACAGGGTGGATCCTGTGCTAGCCAGTATCAGAAGGCGGACAGGCACCATCCGCAATGATGTGCAGGCTTCCAATCGGGAGCTTGCACATCATCACGATGAGGTTGTCCGTCTCTTGAACTGGCTAGCACATTCCCTGGTCTTGCATTGGGTCCATGGGCAGGCGATTTATGTGACAACCTCCTCGTCTTCCTCCTATGTGCGCCAGTCATCCTCCCTGCCATCTTCCAGCCCAGATGCCACCATGGCCCCCTGTGAACCTGTCCAAACCCCAGCGGCCATTGTGGTGGAGATCACATCCCTGCCAGAGTCGGGAGTTGAAGTTGGATCAGCAGATGCGGTAACCAAGCTGATCCAGCAGGCAACAGGAGCTGTGCCAATGGAGGAAGAGCAGGCACCAAGGAGCAGGGCACGTGCACGACAGCCCGGGGGGTTGACATCATCCCTGGGGCTTTCCTTGAGGTGCAGGCACCAGGCAATTTGGCAGCAGCAGGCTCGGAGTAGGAGGCTACAGGACCCAGGGTTTTCAACAGTAGAGGGGCAGGTTTCGGCCATCAGGCAGGAGGCAAATGTGGACCTTACAACAAGGATGTCTTCCGTGTTGGAGTGTTTGGTCCAGCAGAACGGGGCAGAGCGGCAGCGGGCACAGGAGGGAAGACTCACCATGGCCAGGGCAGAGATTACACTGCATTGGGCAGAGAGGCGACTTGCAGGGAGTTTGAGAGGAGCATGTTGGAGTCCCTGCAAGACCTCAAAGGGGAAGCCCAGGCCCGCCATGGAGAAGTGGACTCAGTGTTCAATTATGCCCTGGTGGAGGCTATGAGGGAGCATGGTGAGGAGATGGACTAGCCCACTGCCATTGTTTTTAGTTCTTTAGGTGTAAGTTTCTTTTATTTTTCTCTTTATTTGGAGTTTTTGGACCTTGCTCGACATTTTGTACATAGTTCTTTTTTAATAGTATTTTTTAGTATTTCTTAGCATGGTTCGGGAAAATGGACCCTGGTTGTTTGTACATAGTTGTCTTTTTCCTGGATCATTTTCTGGTCACCCTGGAGGAATGGTTTTCTTTTCATTTGTGTTTTCATTTGGACTTACATATATAGACATGGACCGCATCTTTGACTTTATTTCTTTTTCATCCAATGTTTTTCCCTTTTCTCAATCTTTTATCTATTGATTTGTTTCATGCAGTTTTTATTTATTGATTTGACTAAGTATGACTTTCATACTGATTTTTTATATATTTTTCACCTTAGAAATCAAAGTGGTGTCTGGTCTCACTTTTTTAGAGCATGTTCCTTAACTAATTTATGTGTCCCTGATGCTGACCAATGTGAATTCCAATCCCATGGGGCATATTCTGGGGTGCATGACCAATGGATGGGTGTTATGGTGCACTTGGAGTGTGCAGCGTGTGGTGGCATTTCATTTCACATGTGCTTCATGAATGTATATTGCTCCATGGTGTTTTGGGGTGGGGGGTGTCCCATGAGGCGGGACCTGCCTGCAGGTTGCCGTCACAGGTTTTTTATTTTTTATTTATTTACTGTGCTTTAGCCAAAATTTTGACTTTTAACACAAATTACAAATTTTCAATATAGATTACTCAGATAAAAAACATTCACTTTACACAACTATGTCAGTTGTTAAAAGAAAAAAAGAAGTGAGAAAAATAAAATGTCCTAAAAAGAATGTCAGAAAGATAAAAACATTAATCATCCATCATAAAATAATCAAATAATACATAATCTAGCATAAAAATGAACTTCTATTCAATGTCTCTGTTACCACCCAGACTTAAGTCCTTCAGGATTCTGACCACTTCAACGGTCAGAAAGGTTTTGTTTCCTGAAGATAGTCTGTGCCAGAATTCATTAGTGTTTAATCAGCAAACATCGTGGACAAATCTCTGAAGTCTAGCCATTCTCAGATCCCATGTACCAGGACAATTAGATAACAAATGCTTAATGATGTTCTTTATCATTGCATTTGTCACATATGTCATCGGTAACCCCTTCTATAGCGAGGGGTGGGAGCAAATTTAATATAAACCTCAGTAAGAGCGCTCTTGCTAGTGGTTCTGGCAATTTGTTTAGATAGAAAGGCAAAACCGACCTTTGTTTGCCCATCACTGAAAATGATGATGATAGCTTAGCCTTCCTCATTTCCATCCCTGTCCCTATCCAATCCCATCGTTTCAAGTGTTCTTTAACTTTCGACGGGTTCTGGAGAAGGAGGTAAATTGTACAATCAGCACCATCTAATATATCACAGCATTTCATTTTTAGCTTCACAAGAAACCCATTATCTGCGCACTGCACTGAGAGTGGCACATCCTCATAAAGATAATTTTTGAGGGGGTCTAAAAACCAAGATCTTAAGGAAGAGAGGCCCAGTTCATATCTAAGGCAAACTATTGGAACACAATTAGGTAGCTTCAGAGTTTTCTTCCATAGTTTCTCCTCTTTTAAGTCCCATTCCACATCCATTGATATTGCGTTTGAGTCTAGATCAAAAAAAATAATTGGGACCACCTTACCCATATTGAACTTCACCAGCGTGAGTATGGAAAATTTACAGAATCTAGATCTGATCCTTTTCATTTGAGACCCCAGCTTCATGGCTTTTTGATTGATGGCTGAAAGAAAATGCCTTTTCATTGTAAAGAATTTAATTGTGGCTCCCAGGTATGTTAACTCAGATACACTTTCTATTGGGAGTTGATCTAATACCCAATTGTAGTTCTTAACTCCCTTCTTTGGATGTTTAAATATCAGTACCTTGGACTTTTTTGGGCTAGTACTTAAATTGTTGTTACAAGAATAATCCTCTAGTGCGGACAGCAAACGTTGCAACTGAACCTGTGAATGATCTAGGATCACAACGTCATCAGCATATGCCAACCAATTAATATAGTATTTCCAATTCGTGTTGTTATTAAACCTATTTCGCACAGCCATTGATACAAATCAGCCATAAAAAGAATGAAAAGAAGAGGCGCTATCAAACAGCCCTGACACACTCCTCTATTGATCTTTATGGGACCCAAAAATAACCCTGATCTAGTTAATCTGACTTACATCATTGTATTCAGGTGAAGTTCCATTAGGATAGAAAGTAGATTAGGAGGGACCCCCAGGAATCTAATTTCTTCCACAGGAGATTCCTGTTAATAGTGCTGAATGCCTGGGACAGGTCAATCCAAGCCCCAAAAAGAGGAGCACCACCTTCAGGAAAGAGTCGGTACTCAATCAGCTCAGGACTAGGCCATTCAACGATGTAGATAGGCCCTCCCTAAAGCCTTTTTGTTGCTTAGGAATTATTTCTTTAGATTTCGGCCAAGTCTCAATCTCCCCCAGTATTAAGCCCACAAAGATTTTACTGTCGGCATCCAGGAGTGAGATTGGACGATAGTTTGATGCCAATAGCCGATTCCCCTTTTTATAAATTGGAATGACCACGGACTGTTTCCATGACTGTTCTAGATTGTTTTACGAGATTATATTGTCGAATAATGATTTTAGAACCCTCAACCACATTGCTGGGTTCATTTTTAAAATCGTGTTACTGAGGCCATTTGGCCCCATCACCCTGGAGGAGGAGGATTTCTTTATTAGAATTTCAATATCTGTGAAGGTAAATGCTAGAGACCATTTGTCAACCACTTCTATTTATGGGAGTGATTGATCTATGAACCCAGAGACCCCTGAAAAATATTCCACTCAGGTCTGTTCTTGTATGATGGTTTCCTGTTCATGAGTGGCGGAATCCTGATTGGATCCAACAATAGTCCAGAAATGGCTGGAATTCCTCAGGCTTAGTGCGCACAGCATTTTTTCCCTGTCTTGATATAATAAAATATGCGTGTAAGACCAATTCCAGTTTCTGTATTTCCTATTGCGGACTCTCAATGCATCCTTATAGGATTTTTCATCAAGATTACATTTTTGAGGGAGGCCCTTCGTTGCCTTACACCTTTCTTTTTCTCTAAAAGTTGAACATTAAAGGCATGTTTGTGTATCATGTGGGGCTTCTGAACCTGAGAAATAGGAGGATTTAAGTTTAACTAAAGGGAGTTAAAGCTCAATGGGTCACAGTAACCCAACAGTTGTGACTCGGATGATTGCTCAACCATATCAGTCATTTTTTAGTCAGTGTTATTTCCCCTTTTTCAAACTTCCAAATTTGATTACCTGCCTGATTAACAAACAGTTTATGTGCATAAAGAGGGACAGCATAATCACATTCTGCGGCCAGAGTTACTTCTAACATGGCATGATCATCGGTATTACCACCTCCGATCTGAAATTTTATACAACTCTCAAAGATGTTTCTCGAGGCAAAGACATAATCAGTGGTTGAGAAGGAGGCAGCCCTTTGCCAAGTCGGGGCACTCGGGATATCCCCCCATACATAATTTCCATTAAACACGCATAAGTCCCAGTCCCTCATGAAGTTAATACACACTGTTCCGTTACTTTTTTTAGGTCGGGTATTTCCCAAACCACATGCTTTTGTGGCAATGCATTGCGAGTTCAGATCTCCTGCTAGAATTATTTCATCCAACGGACATTGGGAAGAACACTGAACCAAGCAGTCAGATAGATTTTGTAAGAACTCATTCAGAGGGAGGGCCCCGGGTTCCAGTACAGGTTACCAACAATCCAACTCTGGCCAGATTTGAGTCTTTTTCTCTCTGCTCTTACTATAAGGATGCCTTATTTTTCAATAGATAGTATATTTGACACATGAAAGGCTTCATTATTATAGGCAACAAACAAACCCCACATTGGTCTACCACCTTCCAACTCCAATGCCAATTGCTGATATGTGGAAAACCCATCGACCCCCAGTGAGCAGGTAAGCCATGTTTCCTGAAATAAAATCAAGTCAAAAGTCTGGAATATAAGGGTTTTTCTAGGCTCCTGGGAGAAATTCCACGAAAGTACTCTAATCTGATTATTTACTAGAGATTCTGTGGTAGATACCCATTTTAAGAAATGCTTGTGAAATAATCTCTGGAATCATTTCCCACACATTCAATGAGGTAATGTCTCCCCAACTTTATTCCACAAGACCGACTTGCGATCCTGGTTCTGACCATTCGATGAAGGTAAATACGCTGAAATTGGACACAATCTAGATATCCTCATCCCCCTTTGATCCCAGGCCTATGCCTCCCCCATGATTGATTCCAGCCCCAGCCTAGATCTTAGCCCCACTTCAGCTGTATTGGTGTCTGTGCTGAAGGGAAAGTTTACCACCTCGATATAAGTGGTGGAAAAGTACTTCAGAGGCGGAATTAAATTTATTTCCGACAATATCGTTGAACGATTTAGAGGTGTCAAAACTTGTCTGGAGGGAGATTCTCTTGATATGAGAACTTTCATATACGATAGTTGCTTTGGGATGTTGGATTTTTTCAAGGGGTCCTCTTCAGACTTACTTAGTGATTGGGGCAGTGCGACAAGTCATTTGCACAGATCCTCTTTGCTGCTGAGACAGCGGCCTGCTGTGGTAGCTGGTTTCCATAACTAAGCCATAGCCGCCTGCCTGAGTGTATTCACCTTTGCTCCGTTCTCCTTCTTCAATACTAACCATGGAAGTTTTACCCCCAACTTTGAGGTCTAAGCTTTTGGTGGCCTTTAAGACGATAGGAGCTATTTTTAACCCAGGGATCATAGGCTTGACTTTTTGCTTAGCTAATGGGAAGATTGGAGACATTTTTCTTGGTGGCTCGGTCGAATATGTTTGCTTCCAACTGTAGACTTAGCTATTTCAGCCATTGCAGTCAGAATGCCTTCTTTGACCTCCTTTGCTTTGGGGCTCTTCTTCCCTTTTTTCCCTTTTCCACCACTAAACACATTATCTCTCGTCAGTCTTTCCTCTGGGCCCTGGGTTCCCTTTAAATTTCTAAGGAAACGGTTAGTGTCTACCGTCTGATGTTTCCTTTTTCGTTTACCCAGAGTGTTGGCAACTGGGTTTGGGACTTCACTGGAATCCTTTAACTTTATTTTCCTCCTCTTTTTCGACTTACCATTGAATTTCTTTTTCTTGGGAACTTCCGGTACCTCCCTTCCTGAGGAAACATTTATTGCCGGGTCCGGAGCAAGTTCTTTGTGGAGAGCCTCTAATTCAGCCACGTGTGCAATCCGAAGAAACTCTTCCATCACTGAAATTGAGAGAGGGGAATCACATAATGCTTGCTCTGAGATGAGGCTTGAGGAGCCTGCATCATTTAGTCCCACTTTATTTTTAGCTGTGAGGTCTGTCGACTCCACCAAAGACCTTAGCTCAAACTTTAATTCCCCAAGCTGCTCAGTCAGGAAATCCATTTTTACTGACTGATCTTTTGTAGCTTTACAGGATTCATCCAAAATCGCTCTCACTGCTTCATTTAGAGCTGATTAAATAGCAGTAATGGTGATCTCATTCATCTCAAGTTCCTTTGTGATTTTGACCAATATACTTGTATGCTGTTGGGCCTCTGATTTGAAGCTTTCAAAAAATTTAACAAGTGAGCTTAATACAAAATTCAAGGCCATTATTATTATTATTACTTATTTAATGTGTTTCAGTTTACAAGTAAACTTTTCACATTACATGAATATTAAAGACATTCAGTTATACATTTCATCAAAATAATATAAAATATATTAGTACCAGGCGAGGGCGCAATCAGAATGAAAGAGCCATTCTGATTGGCCCTCGCTGAGTCGTTACCAGGCCGGGAATCCCTCCGTCGGGATTCCACGGCCTTTGTCCCCGGCAGGGGGCCTGGCAGCCCCTCAGCCAATGAGGAGGCTCAAAGCAGGGCCATCCCGCTCCAATCCTCCCCAAGGCTGAGAGGCTACCTTCGCCCCTCGCCGGGGACAAAGGTAAGGCTTTTTTTTTTCCTTCCCTCCCTCCTCCCACGTCCCTGACCTCCCCACCCCACTTACCTTCTATGCCGTGGTCCCCGGCGGGGGACGATGAAAGGCTCCAGCCGTGTGAAGACTCGGAGTGGGGCCATCCCCGTTCCGAGCCTCCACACGGCTGGAGACTTCCATCGTTCCCCGCCAGGGACCTAGGTACATTTTTTTTTTTTTCGTTTTTTTCCCTTTCCCCTCCCTTCCGCCCTCCCAACCCCACTTGCCTTCTTTGTTTTCCAGGAGCGGACGCGCTGGAAACGCTTCTGTTTCCAGCGCGTCCGCTCCCGATGGCCTCCATGAAAAGGGAAAACGGACTCCGTTTTCCCTTTCCATGGCAACCATTTTCTTTGAGGTCTTTTTTTTCTTCCCGAAACGCTGCAGCGTTTTGGGAAAAAAATAAAGCTTTTAGTGCCCCGGTCACGCAGTTTTTGTGGGCTGGGGTACTAATAGCTATATTCCCCTCGCTGCGGGGGCATTAACGACTCTAGTAATGCCCCGGGGCATTACCTGAGTCAGTAATGCCCCTGCCGCGAGGGGCATATTGTTTAAAGATACCAAATAAAAAAAACATAAATTTGCAATATTTAAACACTAGATCATCTAATCAGTCACACAAATTAATCAATATCCAATTATCAATAAGAATTATACACACATACAATATTCTTAAAATATATATTCACAGTTTCCCAAGTTTTACAAACTCCTTACTATTCTATTGTTTTGAAAATGGTGACCTGTTTCTGATTCTATATGGTAATTCCCACTATACTCTCTATTTTTTTTGCCAGACATTATACATTGAAATATACACTTTCATATTCTTTGTATTAATGCACTTTTGTCAAAATGCAAGATCTTTAATTGTGTCTGGGTTATATACATATCTACCATACGATTTAAGATACAAATTGGGGCATTCAAATAATAAGTGCTTAGCAGTCTCAGTGATGTCCCTGTTTTTACATATACGACACCATTGATCAATCCATGGTATTTGACTTACAGTTCCTGTAACTGACAATACCGGCAGATGATCCAATCTCAGAAGCAATATAAAGCGTCTCAGTCTTGGAGACAGAGATAGGTTCAGATACAACTGCGGCTTCTTAAAAGTATATAGCAAATGGGACCCAGATTTATACTTTTCCAAACTATTCAGATGAGAATAGTTCTCAAGCCAGAACCCATAGCTCAACATGCCTAACAAGGGCACGTTTCTTTTTGATGATATCATTCCACTTACTCCGTATCCAACATATCTCCTCAAAGAACGTTTCCATGCTTTTTTTTTTAATTGACAACTCGTGTATTCTTTGAGGGATTCCTGTTTCATGGCCCATAACAGACTGTTATTGGTATCATTACTCATTGTGATATACAGTTCTGCCCGTTTTTTTTAACACAATTGATTTAAATGACATAAGGCCTAACTCCGACCTGATTATGGTCATTGGGATACAACCCGGGAGACCTAGAATCGTCCTCCAATATTTGCCCTCTATGATCTGTAGCCACCTTAAATCAATAGATAATAGTGACTCTAAACCATAGGTTATCATAGATGCCAATACCTGGGTATAGAGCTGTCAAGCGGCCCAAAGGGTATATCCCCCATGGGTCAATGGTGAATCGATGAACCATGGCCGTAATCTGCACAGCTCTAGTAATGCACGTTTGTTTACAAGAGGGATAATCTCCCTTATCATCAAATTATACACCCAGGTAGTTATACTGCGGAGTATAAGAGAACTCTAAGGGGGTAATTCATAGAATTCAGCGCACAAGTGGCGCACGCGGCTGGTGCACAGAGTGCGCGTGCGGCAGTCTGCGCCAGCCACGTGCGCCAAAACCCATTCAGGCGCACAGCGTATTCATGGATTAATACATCCATAGGCAGCCGTGGTGTAGAGTGGCGCAGCGACCCTGCAGCAGTGCCAGTTATGCCCCTAACCCCACCCCGTGTGGCAAAAACATTGCACAAATCCCGTACATGGTGCAAAGGCCAGTGGACCACCATAAAGCCCCCCAACCAGGAAAATGCGTATAAAACTCCCCACGCACACTCCAGAATACACGTACCCCGCTTGCACCAGGCCTATCACGTGTAAAACTCCCTGCGCACCCCTCAGAATACATGTACCCCGCTCGCGCCAGGCAAATTGCATGGAAAAAGTCCCCCCTGTGCTTTGGGCTGCCTGTGGGGCATGGCCAGGGTGGATGGGCTGCCTGTGGATCATGGAGAGGGTGGAGGTGCAGCCTGCGTGAATTTCGGGGATGCGTGGGAAGTTTCACATCTGATAGGCCTTGTGGGAGCGTGGTACGTGTATTTTGTGGGTGTGCAGGAAGTTTCACATGCGATACTCAAGGCAAGAGCGGGGTATGTGTATTTGGAGGTACGTGGGGAGTTTCACATGCGATAGGCCCTGTGCGAGTGTGGTACGTGTATTTTGGGGGTGCGCAGGAAGTTTCACACGCGATACTCTAGACGAGAGCGGGGTACGTGTATTTGGGGGATACGCGGGGAGTTTCACACACGACAGGCCCTGTGCGAGCGTGGTACGTGTATTTCGGGGGTGCGCCGGAGGTTTCCCATGCGATACTCCAGGCGAGAGTGGGGTATGTGTATTTCGGGGGTACGCAGGGAGTTTCACACCCGATAGGCCCTGTGCGAGTGGGGTACATGTATTTGGGGGTAGCAGGGAGCTTCACACGTGATAGGCCTTGGGCGAGCATGGTACATGTATTTCAGGGGTGCGCGGGAAGTTTCACAAGCGATACTCCAGGCGAGAGCGGGGTACGTGTATTTGGGCCCTCCCGGGTGTGCTGTTTCCCCCCTCCCCATGCCTTGCAGGCAGCCCACACCACAGGGGACTACCCTACAACCCTCACCATGCCCTATAGGCAGCCCACATGGCACCATGCACTTGTGAGCACACTTGTGAGCCCCGACTCATGTCCCCCACCCATCCACCCACCCCCAGTGATGGGCCCTGGCTAGCAGGTCCGACTCATGTCGCCCTGTACCCCCACCCACCCAGCAGTGACGGGCACCTGCCAGCAGGCCCCAACTCATCTCCTCCCACCCACTCACCCACCCGCCATTGACGGGCACCTGCCAGCAGGCCCCCACTCATGTCCCCCTGCATCCCCACGCACCCAGCAGTGACGGGCACCTGCCAGCAGGCCCCGACTCATGTCCCACTGCACCCCCACTCACCCAGCAGTGACTGGCACCTGCCAGCAGGCCCCCGACTCATGCCCCCCCACCCAACACGTCATCACACTCCAGACCCATGGGCCTTATGGCCACCCAAATCCCACCCCAGGCCACCCCAGTCCAAACACCCCACATTCAATTCCCAAAGTCATGATAGAAAATACATAACCAGCATGCCCACACAATGGTGACACATGACTGTGAAAAACAACATTGTGACATGAACAAAACAAATGATAGAAGACCACAAAAGTAAAGTAAATAAAAAAAGTGTATTGAAGAATCAATGAAATGAATTAAACCAAATCACCCAATAATGAAAAGAAATAATCCAAGTCCGGAACTCCAAAATTGATCAAAAAAAATAAATGCTGCAACCAATAAAATCCCAAGTAAAATGGCTCCTATGGGTCCATAAAAAAATCACAGTAAAAAAAAAGCTAAGTATTCCACCATGGGTCCAAGAAAATGAAATCCACATAGACAACTATTTACAAAAGAACATCCAAGGTTCCATGAACCCAACAATCCAAAGGAAACCTACAAAAAACCAAAAAACCCTAACTAATAAATAACTATATATAAAAAGGTGGGGCATAGTCCATGCGCCCCAAATGAAAGAAAAATAGAAAGGAAAGCTAACACTAATGAACTAGTTACAATGACGGCGGGCAAGTCCTACGGCTCACTTGTTTATTTCCCGGGCCAGGGCATCATCGAACTCCTGTTCAACGTCTGGAGGCGGGCCTGTTCCCTGGCCCTAGGTCTCGCAGGGATAAAGCCATGTCCACCTCCAACTCCCTGTGAATTTCCTAGAGGCACTTAGCCGCCACAAAGCCCTGCGCATGGAATTCACCGCCCTGACCATAGTGAGCTGTGCCTCTTCCGCCCGCCGCTGCTCCGCATCGATTTGCTGGTACAACCGCTGCCACATGGAAGACACTCCCAATCCAGGGTCCTCCTGCCCTCTGGCCGATGCCTGTCCCTCTGACGTTGAAGGCCCCAAGCCATCATCGCTCCCACCTTGAGCCTGCTGCTGCCGTGCATGTGCCCTGTCTGTTGATGCCTGCATGTCCTCCTCCTGCTGGGGTCCAGTTGTTGGGGTGGCCACCCCTGCTGGACCTCCGACTCCCGACTGTGGCAGGGATGTGTCCTCCACCAGCCTGGCAGCTGGGTCAGGGGCAGCTCCACAGGGTGGCCAGGTGATACATGGCCAGGAAGATGGCACGGAGGACGACTGGTGCATAGGGGGTTCAGTTGAGGAGGGGATCGGTAGAAGGTCCAGCACACGGAGGAACCCAGCACTGGTGACCCGTCCTAGTAGGTCGATGCGATCAATTAGGCATCCGAAATAACATGCAGAGTCCTCACGAGAACCCTGCACGTCATCCCGGATGCCACGTTGATGCAACACCACCCCAGCCAGGACAGGCTCAACACGGTCCCGGATTGCCACATCCGCAGGGAGAGGAAGGCCAGTTGTTGTTTGCGCATTCCCTCGCTGAAAACGGGTCTGGACGAAGGCATCCCTGCTGGTGCGGTATGATGCAGTCACAGGATCGGGGACAGGATTACACACAGGCACCTGTGCTGCCTCCTGTCCCTGCCCCTGGACTGCACCACTAGCACTAGTGGAATCCCCCCTCCAGACCCCATGTGTGGCCCTTCCATGGCCTCCTCCTCAACCAAACCCTCCACCAACCTGGATGACTCGGTGCCATCTTCCTCCATAGGCCCTTGTGGGGTCTCAGCTGGCCCTTCTGCTGCCGAGGAGTCCACCTCTGACCTCCACCTCTTGGACCTACCCTCAGCAGCTGCAGACGCGGCACCAGACCCCTCACTCCACGATGAGATGACAACATGGGAGGGGAGCTGGGCTTTCCGTCTCTGGCTGGCAGTGTGATCCCTGCCGCTGTGCTCCACAGCACCGTCTCCGCCCTCTTCATCAGTTGACGCTGCAGACAGGGAGAGACAGAACACACTCATCAGGGCACTGTACAATGGTCTGATGCACACATGACAGTTACACATGAGTGGCAGTGTCAAACTTCACACAGGGCATCACAATCCCCAACACACCTATCATTTGAACCCACACACATGCGCAAATTAATAGGAATGTTGCAGCAGGCAGCACCATCCATACACATACAACAGCATGAGCATCCGAAGGATAGCCTGACATCACATGCAACATGGGGCATGCCAAACACATGCACACACGCCACCAGACATACATGCATCTGTACATCTCCACCACCTGTCACAGTTAAATTATCGGCATCCATGTCACATCTGCCAATCAGCCTCCTACATGTCGGTGTCACATGCATCCATGGTGTATCACAGTGGCACACATGTCAAATACACACACACGCACATGTACATTGTGCACATACATGAAGGTGGAACCAGCATCCATGTGTCACACCACAACCATGCCACAGTACATACACATAATTTTAAACATGTGTGTACTGACACATGCATGGACTCAAATGCGCATGCTCATGTCCCTGTACATACACATCCATACATGGGTCTTCCAAGACATATGTCCAACCTGCAGACTCCTGCCACACCTCAACATGCACAGCATCCAATCAGTACGCATGTACACTTACCGCTCGACTCCGGACGGGTCTGCCTTAGAAGGACCTGGAGGTGGAGCGCTGGGCGTATATGTTCCACGACCCTCATCTGGTTGTTGGTAAGGCGGACCCGGCACCCCTCAGCATCCGCTGCCTTCAAGAGGCGCCGGGCCTTGCTGAGGGTCCCGGACCTGAAGTCCTCCCAGCGCTTCCAGACGTGTTGCATGTCGCAGGCTGCCACCCCCTCCACATTGATGGCAGCCATGATGTCCTTCCAGATCCTCTTCCGCCCTTCATTTTCGACGCGTGAACTTCCAAAGAGGGCATCATAATGCCCAAGGATTTGCTCCACCATGATGCCAACTTCATTGGCACTGAAGCTGGCAGCCCTCTGCCTCTCTGCTGGGGGGTTGCCACTGGTGCCAGATGGTGTTGTGTCGGACAGGGCAAGCCCAGAGGCAGGTGTGGGTGGGCAACTGGGTCCTGGGGCTGGGCTGTGGAGCGATGGAATACCAGTCAGGAGTCGTCTGTTCCAGCAGGGGTGGTCACAGCAAATGGACCCCTGCAGATGGCTGACGTGCAGGCACCAAATAGCAGGGCACGTGGCCAGCAGGCAGGCAGGCAGCAGCAGATGGCAGGTGGGAGCTTGCTCGGGGCTGTGGGAGGCAGGAAAATGGCCTTCTGGGCAGGAGCGTGGTCTTCCATGTGTTGTCACGTGGCCAGCTTGATACAGAGTAATTTGGCACATGAAAAAAGTGCACGTCAATGTGTAATTCAAGGAAAGGCCCTTAGCGTGTAAGCACGTATGTGACATGATACGCACGGGCGTTTCCCGCAGCACGGGTGCATCCGCATGTGCAAAAAAATCACATATGCATGTTAATGCGTGTAATCCGAGGAAAGGGCCTAAGCGCGTAAGTGATGCGCACAGGCGTTTCCCTCAGCACGGGCTAAAGGTGAGCGGGGCCAGCAGTTCGCTGTACGTGCCGTTCGTGGAGACTGACTTGTGTGTTGCTACTGCGTGTTGTTTTGCGCGCCATCACATCTTCACAGCGGATCAAGGACGTATCTCTTCTTTTGGCTGGGGTATTGGGTACGCGTGTTTTTCATTATCACGCTAGTCTGACGGTGAGTCGCGCACGCTATTTTTCCCACTGCAGATGCCCCGTGTATTGCGTACCCGTTTTCGAGGTCATAGTAGCCTGCGTGTCCCACGCATACATGTTTTACGTGTCCCTGGGTGCCACTGCGTACTGCGGAAGGTTAATTCCACACACTTGCAGGTGCAGGGGTGCTGTTAACATCTTGTATCCCACCCCCTTCACCCCAATTGCCCAGGACAATTGTTGTGTACACCTCCCATTGGCACTACTACATCTGTGCCGGCACTACTACATCTGTGCCATGGCTGGGAGGCCACGAAAGGTGAGGGGCATCTCAGCTGGGCATACTCCCCATGGCAGGCATGGTCAGGGACGTGGCCAGGGTGACCAGGGAGTAGGGGGACTCCAGGGTTTCCAGGGTCGCTGCGGAGGGGGAAGAGGCAGGGGTGCGCCACTTCAGCACAATGTTGTGCCATGCGTTGGTGCAGTCATGCTACCACCCCCTGCGGCTCCGGGAGATGCAGTTCTTGCATCTGGCATTGGCACCCATGTGAACCGGCAGTCCGTTTCATCGACTGCCACGGGCCCAAGGGTAGAGGTAGCTGCAGGTGCAGCTGTGGACACCACCACCCAGGCTCAGGGTCTGCCAGCGCAGGCTGCGTTGGCACCTGAACAGTCCCTGGTAGATTTCCAGGAGGTCAGGAGGCACACCGTAAGTGCACGCAGGACTGCCCTGAACGAGGCACGTGTCCCTGGTGCAGTAATGTCATCTGCTGCCCCGACCAGCCTGGTGTTGGCATGTGCATGGGCAGATGCAGCCGACACCACCCCAGTTGTGAGTCTACCATCCAGGACAGTCCCGGTCAATGACCCTGGCACAGCGGATGTTGCTGCGCAGGGTCCATTCCAGGGCACCCAGCAGGCACTGACGCAAGTCAGGGCTTCTGTCCTTGTTCCACCTGCCACTCCCTTGGTTCAATCCACCAGTACCACAGCCCATACTGATCAGGGAGGAATTTACCAGCCAGGGTCCAGACCACTGTCCAAGAGGAGGAATGTTGCACCTGCAGTAGAGGCTGGGACCCCTGACACAGCTCCGGCCTCCGGCACGACGAGGAAGAAGCCTTTCTGCGTGCAGGAACTGGACTTTTGGTGGACTACGTGCAGGACCACAACCGTCATATGCTAGTGGGTCCGAATTGTCAAACTACGGCTGCCCATCGTATGTCCCACTGGAAGCAAGTTGCGGATCATCTGAGTACATTCGGCTATGAGGTGCGCACAGCTCAAGAGTGCAAAAGGTGTTGGGATGACCTCAAATGCAGTACTAAGGCGAAGCGTGCCTCTAATTACAACATGACTCTGGTGACTGGCAGTGGGCCAGACCTCAATAAGCATGAGTCAGTCGCTGCGGAGTTCATACCGGCAGGAATGGTCGAAGGAGTGTGAGAGATGCTGGACTTTGATGCCCCATCCAGTGAGTGTTGTTGTGTGTTTGTCAAGGCCATGTGTGGTTTGCTTGTGTGATGTGTTGTGCTTGACTACCACTACATGTCATGTGTACATGGGTCTCATGTGCAAGTCATGCAATGCTTTACTGATGCATGCCTGCAGTGCAGGATGCTGGACATGTAGAGCAGACGGGGACTGTCCTCATCGCCACACTTGCACCCTACTCACATGCTACTCACCCGGCTCTCCCTCCGGTCCATGTTCCAGCTCACTGGCCCTTCTGCATGTAGCCTGGGGTGTCTTTCCTCTCAGCACTGGGACTGACGTGCATGTGTCTTCTGCCCGCATGCGGGTACTCCACGTAGGCATGCTCCCTTGCCACTCCACCCCCCCTGCATCCCAATTTCACCATGGCACTGGTGTGCATCATGTTGGCGTTCTGCAATGGCCTGTTCAAGGCTCCTATGTACATGCAAACTTCCACCAGCCAACCTGCCAGACACATACAGTGGAGTACATCCGCTGTCCTTGATGCAGGGTGTCTTACTTGGACTGTGCAGATGGCAGATGCTCCGCAGGGACATGAATGCCCATTCATGCTCCATGTGCATTCAATACATGCCCCTATGTGTCCTTGACAAGAGGATCATTCTAGTGCGTGTCCAGAATGACCTACATTTCATGGCATTTGATCATCCATTCCATGCCCACTCTGGCTCAGTCTAGCATCACACACAGGTTTAGGGTGTCACAGTCTGTGTGGGGTAAAGGCCTCCCCCTGTTTCAGGCCCACTGACTCTGTTCAACTGGTGTAGTGCTTCTGCACACATGGGTGTACTACTGAGGGTTCATCATGTGTCCTGCTTACGGTTCCATCATCATCTGCTGTGTTGTCAGTTGACTCAGATGATGCAATTGACGCTAGTCAACACTGTCTGCCAATACACAGGTCTCTGGTCACCCTTTCGCTGAATTTTCACTTAGGAGGCTGGGGGGTTTGCTTGTAGCCATGCAACCCATTGCATGCTCATTGCACGTGATGCCTGAACTTGCCCTTGAACTGCCTTCACGTTTATTGATAGACATCATAATGTACTTGTTCATGTAGATAGTGGGTAACGTCCACATGTTCTGCACTGCATCAACCCACTTCTGAGCCGTGTTACACCCTTCTACATGCCTACTCACTGGTGCAATGTCAAAGTCACCTGGCATGTATGGCCAGTTTTTTGATCCCTTCTCTGTCATGAATGTGACACATGTATTCAGTATTGGAAGTCCCTAGTGGTTGTTTAGATGAGTTGATTGGTCAATCTGCGGCCTATACCAACTGGCATAGGGCACTGATTGGATGTAGCCTACCAATCGGGTTGTAATGACTGTGGAGCTTCCTTCACGTGTGTATGTGTGCACTTCCACATACATCAAAGCAAGCTGCTTGATTTGTACATATGCAAGCAGCTTCAACGTTGTGTGGTGCACTTATGCGTTTGTGAAAGTGTCCATTTACACATGTGTCTTCCACAGCTTTTTTGTTGACTGACTAATATGTAGTTGATAGACGTTTATGCTGGTGAGATTTCTGCATTGCGCAAGTTGTGTGGAACTGGCATGATCCCAAAGGTTCACTGTTGTGCAGTATGTGTATGCCCAAGCCTACTTAGCTACTATGGTGGGTCCTGGGCGTGGAGATTTCCACAAGGAATGGGGCACATTCATAGCCCAATGTGCTCAATCAGGCCCTGAGGGGTGTTGTGGAGGCCTCATGTCCTGCAGCTCGGACAGTACTGGGCGTTATGGTCCCTCTTGCCTGGTTGCAGGCCCTTGCTTTGGTTGGGACATTCACTATTTCTACATGGCCCTTGACACCCGGTACGGGTCGAGCTGCAGATGGATGTAGCTATATTGATGATGATGCTTTAGTGATGCATGTCTACATGCATGTTACCTGTGTCATTGTGTGTTTGGATTCACTTGCAGAAGTAGTCAATTTGCAGTTCAGAAATGCTTATGGCGTGTTGCATCTCTTAGTTGCCATCTGTTTTTTCTGCCTGTGACATGTGCCTGATAGAGGTGGTGTCTGATGGAGTACATATACTACATTTTGTACTTGTGTAGGCTTTACTATTTAGACACATCCATTTCTGCTTTTGGGATGCGTTTGCATATCAAGGTCACTGGATGCATGCCAGGTTATCATTTGTGTGTGTCATGTCTGCTTAATGTGTTGGCTGTCTATTTGATGTCTATGGGCCTCATTACAACCCTGGCGTTAAGGGGTTAACGGCGCCGTAAAAGGCTGCGGCGCCGTTAAACCCTTTACGCCCAATTCACACTGCTTTTTGCAGGCGTTAAAGTCCAACCCGCTAAGGGACCTTGGTGCTAATTACGGCATCCTAATTTACGGTGCCGTAATTAGCACCTTCCCCATTCCCATTGAGTCCTATGGGCCACAAATGGGAATGGGGAAGGGGCCATGGTGAATGGGGATTTACCGCCCCGCCAACCTTGGAATGGGGCGGTAAATCCGCCATCCACCATGGCTAATAGCACCATGGTCCAACGCCAGGGTTGTAATGAGGCCCTATGATTGTGTGTGTGTTATGTGCTTCTGGCATGTGTGCTAATCTTAATGTTTCTTCACTTTTCAGATGATGACGCAATGGAGCCAGAGTTTGGTGTTGTCATGCCAGGCACAGGGTTGCTATCACACCAGCAATCCAGCACAAGTGGGGGTTGTGGGGTGGTAGACCACGAGAACCCACTTGTGTTACGTGTTACAGACCCTCTTGTCTACGGCTGGCAATGAGTCTAGCCTGGATGATCACTCTGATGACAATGTCGAGTTGGATGTGCATCGGGTCCATTCGTCAGGGGTGAGTGATTCTGATGTGGACGCTCCTCTGTCCGCGACACCTGCACTGAGGGGCCAGACGGTGGTGGGACCTCCACCTGTGGTGGAGCAGGACGCAGGGTCACCCTCCACTCCAGTTGCTGATGTGCCTGGGGCATCAGGTCAACGGAGGAATGTAGTCCTGCAGCTGCGGGCGGAGCCAACCCAACAAGGACATCAGCTCCTTGGTCCCCGCAGGTGTCAAGCCCAGCAACGCGATGGCCGCACGCCACTGGGGTATACTGAGTGGGAGCAAGCCATGGATGCCAATTCAGAACACCAGGGGGCAGCAATTCATATCATCGCTGAGAGCATGGAACGTGTGGCCCAATCCGTGCTACCCCCTGCTAGGCAGGTGGAACTCCAGCAGCGGGCGGCACAGTCCACGGCCCGCTCGCTCAGGCTGGGCATGGCTGCCTTAGACAGGGCACGCCGGGCTGAAATGGTGTCTTTGCGTCAAGTAATTGCTGCTCACGCAGAGGCACACATGGAGGCCATGAGGGTTGACTATGAATCCCTCAAATCTACTCTGGCTGTGGTCTTGATGTCCCAGAGGACGCGGCCAGAGGAGAGTTTGGAGCAGCTAGAGAATACCATCTCGGCTGAGCTACATGCTTGCCGGGAGGTGTACCAGCTGTCCAGCCAGGCCATGCAGGAAGAACTCCGTATTACACGTGTCACCTTGCAAGAGGCAGCACGCATATCACGCAAGGTTCTACATGCTGACATACGTGTCATCGCCACACAGAACCAGGCTCACCCGTCCCGCAGGCTTGCTGCCAACGAGGGGCAAGCTGGACCTAGGCGTGGTCAGGGTACTGTTCCACGTCAACCTTTTCAGCCAGAGGGTAATGAGGACAACGAGTTATCTCCCACACAGGTCAAGCTGTGCAGGCGTTGAGCCTATGGAGTTTTTTTTTTGTCTCAACTTCATCGCATGTGTGTGTTGAGGTGCACCCTGCACCTCCCCCCTCCTGGGTGCCCCCCCCCCCCTGGGTCGTATGTGGCCATTTTTGATTTTTATTGTTAGTTTAGTTAGTTAATATGGTTTTTGATAGTTAGTTTAATTAGGTAATATGGTTTTTTTATGGTAGTTTAATTAGTTAATATAGTTTAAAATGGCTTGTCTATTGTGCATTCATGTGACGCTGTGGTTTTTGTGGCTTTTGAAAGCATCCGCTGTCTGTTCCAACTGGGCCCTTCAAGCTTGTCTCGTGTATGGGTTTGCAGCTTGGGGTCCTGACTCACATAGACCACTCCTGATTCCCTTATCCATGGGCTCGCAAGGATGGTTCGGTGTAACAACCATTTACTCAAGACTTTGGACTTTCGTCATATCTGTGGCCTGTCTGCTGCTGTACTACTTGTGTTAACACCCCTAGTGGGAATTGAGTGGGTTTTATCCACGTCATGTCTGTAATCAATTTGGGTGAGTGCATGATTGATATCTCCATTAATTGATGTGGATTGTGATGTATGTTCTTTTCTTGCCTGCATATGTGCTTGATGCACTTCATGCTGTAGACAGTAGCCTGCACCCTTTGCCTGTCAATGTCACACTGATGGTGGGAGGAGTTCGGATGTAGGTCTCTAACATGGCCCAGTGACAACCAGCCTGAAGACACACACACAGGGAACTTTCCAGCCTTATTAATATCTTTTATGCCCTTTCTGCAGGAAAATGAGCCTCCAGACTACCTTTGCCAGCAGACACAGGGCCAAGTACTACTGAAACCTGGCCACGTTCGGTGGTGCAGATGTGCACATGTGTGCGCAAGCAGAAGCACAGGGCTTGTGCTCAGACGTCCGACAGAAGCAGACGTGTTTCCAGGAGCTCCAAGCAAGGTGAGCAGTACAATGGGCCACACCACAGCCAACCTTCCACCAGGCCACTTGCAGATGCATGCTAAGTAGCGCCAATGCTGGGGAGCTTGGTCAGACAAATGCCAAGTAGCTTTACAAGTTGTCAGGGGCACACGCAGGGGCCTTCGCACATATCCTCGAGTCCCCTCTGCTCCATAGAAGCTAAGTTATTAGTGCAGTAGCGTTCCTAGCCAGAACCTAATACAGCGCCCAAGGACACTGAGCGAGGCACATACTCATGTGCAGTGCATATCATTTGCATATGCAAATTGCCACGTGCACTACCTATTGAAATCTGCGGCTGCCAGAACACGACTTGTACTGAAGTCGCACCTCGCTATACGCATCTCGCAGCTCACCCAGGGACCATTCTATCATGTGTGATTCTTGACGCATTGGTCTTCCATTTACCGTGCGCCCACGTGCGTCTGCCTTATTGCATTGACAGTGTATGAACCATCATGGGGGCAAGCTAATGTATACGTACAAAGCAGCAGACAAGAGTATTTGTTTGTGGAGAAGTCTCTTAATTTGGGGCATGAATGGTGTTGTGTGTGTGTGTTGTAAACACACACAGATTACTAACTCATGCTCTCTTTGCAGCATTGAACTGCTCCTGTTACCGGACCTGAGAGTGCGCAGGCAGGAGGCCAACTCTCACCCCAGAGATAAGTCTCTCTTTGGCTTGCATTTGACTCCTTTGGTACAATGTGCACGATGAACATGGTTTCTCTGATTGAGTATATGTTATTGTCAATTGTTGTATTTTGTATTTTGCCTACTTTCCCTTGCCAATCCAACTCCCCTCTCCTGCCCCTCTTTCTGGTTTTCCTGAATACCAATGCCTGTCCAAACAACAGATCCCTGACCCTCTTTCCCCGCCGGGGTCTCAGAGGCCTGTGTCAGTTTTACCTTGCAGGCGCCCAGACCACGGAGGGGGTGGTTGGTTCGTGCATGCAACTCCTGCGTCTGTGACACTACCCATCAGTTGTTGCATCATCATTGATTATTGTGTACTGAAAATACTACCCATCCTGTTGATCCATTCTTCAACTGTGCTACCCTGGTAGTTCTTCTGTCATTCTGCTTGGACATGTGCTTGGCCATATTCAGCAACTTCAAGTCATCTACTGGAGACTCTTCCAGGGTTTTTGGTGGGCTACAGGCTTTTTCCCAGGTTTGGGGTTTTGGCTCCTTGGAGTTCTCTGCGATTTGGTATTTTTACCAGTCAAGGTGGCCTCTGAGGGGGCTGGACCCTATTTCCACGCAGGGTAGAACAAGGAAACCAAGGGGTAGGGGGATCCTGAATCCAGGTAGACTAGAAGGAAGAAGCCAACAGACCCCAGACACAGTTCTTCTGAAGGTCATGGTGATGAGTAAATGAGGGAGGGGCTTTTGTTGTCGGACACTACCCTTGGGCTACAGTGTTTGGACACTCTCTGACATTGTCATTGTGCTGTACTATGTACATGATGTGTTCTGCTGGTCAATGGCTGTTCCTGTGTTGGGTTTACTTTTCAGGTGTCAGGGGATTTTTGTGGTTTGACATACTGGGATGTACACATGGACAATGTTCACATGTGATGTGTACAGGACACTGATGGTCACTTGATTTCACATGCATGTATTGCGTGCATGTCCCTACTGAAACACACACTTCCACAATGCTCCACCACACATACAACCACCCCTCCATGCCCGCACGTGCACACAGATTGCCTTCGCTGGCAAGCTGTGTCCCTGCAGCGCATGATCACTTACCACTTGGGGATCGTGTACATGCGTCAATGGGTTATTTTTGTTGGTTTCCTTTTTATATGATGCTCAAGGTGTATCCCCAACAGAATGGCTGCTCACTGTGCTGTTTGCTGAGCGCTGTGTTGCAGGAGACACACACACATTACACGGGTTAGGGATTTGCGAATTTGCCTTGGCCAATGTTCATGCCAACAGCCATTCTGTCTTTTGTTGATGGTACCGCTGGTGGCATGCATTTGTGTATGACTTTGTATGGGGGGGGTTGTTGGTCAGCCATTTTACGTGATACCATGTCAGGTATGATTGTCTCAGGCCTCTTTCCATTTATCACATGTCACTTCGTATGTAATTGGTCATGTGTTGGGCTTTTGGTTTGCTCTTTTGCTGTTGCATGCCATGGTGTGGCAGACAAGAGTGATGTGGGTTGGGAGGGTTTGGGTGACATACCAGTGATTGTCATGGCCTGTTTTGCAGGGGGGTGGTGTGATGTACACCTTGCATGTGTTCCTTTTGGTCACACTGGATTGGTTATGTTTAAGTAGCTAGGGATGCACACAATGTGGCACTTCCGTGGCAACATTCTCAGGGTGGTAGGGTTGTGACAGTTGACTGTCTCTTTGTCATCATCGATTGTCACCTGGTATGTATAAAGCCTGTGTGCACTCCGCAGGGGTGGGAGTTTAGGTGAAAAATGTGGCCACAAGCTGGGTTTGGGCTGCCTCACCACGTGCCCTTTCCCCTCCCATGGGCAGCGTCTGCGCCTGTGGATGGGGATGTGGGGGCACCACCATGTCCACCGGTACGCCCTGCCGTGTTCCAACATTGTGCAGGACACATGCTGCCACAATGATCCTGCACACTACTGGGGGTGCATATAGTAGCTGCCTGCCAGAGCGGTCAAGGGAGCGGAAGCGTGACTTGAGCACTCCGAACGTGCGCTCCACTATGCCCCTGGTTGCAATATGGGCAGCGTTGTATCTTACTTGGGGTGGTGTGGTGAGGTTCCGTATTGGCGTCATCATGTGGTTGCTCAGAGGGTAGGCACTGTCCCCTGGGCAGGTGATAATGGTTGTGATTAGTTGGGTTTGTGTATTTGTCTGTGTGTGACATGCATGCATGAGCACAGGCATTTGTGCTCACCTAGGAGCCATGTGTCACCATGCTTCCCAGCTTCGAGTGCCCGGCTCAGGGCCGGACATGCTGTATATGAAACTGTCATGGGTAGACCCAGGATAGTTTGCATAGACAGAGGTGATGATTCCCTTGGCATCGCATACAACCTGTACGTTGATGGAATGCCAGTGCTTGCGGTTTCGATAGATGTGCTCAGTGGCCCTAGGTGGACGTAGGGCCTCATGGGTGCAATCTATGGCACTGAGCACTTTGGGGAAATGTGCCAACCTGTAAATGCTTTCTTAAGGGAGGTGGGGACTTTCCCTGTTGCAAAGGAGGCATTGACAAAAGCTGTCAGGAAGGGAGCAAGCGCTTCTGCGCAGTCCTTGATGAGAGTGGCTGGGCAGGCATCACCTTTACAGTTAGAGGGTTTGATATTCCTCATTATATTAATGATGTCTTTTTCCTGTATGGATTTGAAGGAGAAGGGTTGGGGGGGCGTCCGAGGTTGGCGGTGGGACAGGGATATGTGTATTAGGCAGGGCTTGTTTAGTAAGCAAGTCTGGGGTGAACCAGGAGTTAGAGTGGGTGGTGGGTTTGGATTTACGAGGTTTAAGCGGGCAATGGAATTAATAGCTGCTTTGATGGCAGCATCATAGGTTGATGCGAGAGTTTCTGGGTCTGAGGAGAAAGGCGGTCTGAAGGCTGGGCCTTGGAGGAAGGGCAGTAGCCTTTCCTTGGTGAGCTGATGGGAGCTTCTTGTGAGGCAAGGTGGTAGGGGTTGGGGTGGCGGAGTTGAGGAGCTGGTGGTGAGGATGCTAAAGGTGATGATATGGTGGTCAGACCATGGGGTGGGAGTGTTTCCAGTGATGATGAGTGGGCAGTTGTGCCAATCAAGTGTTCTGCCCTGGGTGTGAGTTGGGCTAAAGATGGTGTTCTTGTAGCCTAGTGTTTTGAGGGCTGAGTCAAGGGATTTGGCTGCTGGGTCTTTCCTGTCCAGGAGGCCTAGGTTGACGTCCCCAAGGAGAATGGCTTTCAAGTGTTTTTTGAGGTTGTCAGATAGGAAGTGGATGAGGGAGGCTTGGAAGTCTCCTGTTGGGCCTGGAGGGCGATAGACAATATGAACAGCAATGGTACAGTGGGGGAGAGATTGATTTTGACTTGGAGGTAGTCGTTGTTGTTGTGTAAGGATTTTTCTACCTTTCTAAGGGTGAGGCAGTCTTTGGCGATGATTGCTACACCTCCACCTTTAGAGGGGCGGACTTGTCTGGTGATGGAATAGCCAGGGGGCAGTGCAAGGGAGAGGGCAGAGCCGGAGGCCTCATGTGACCAGGTTTCTGATATCATGAGCAGGTCTAGGTCATGGGTGGTTATGAGATCATGGATGTCCAGAGCGTGGGCATTGATGGATCTAGCGTTGATCATGGCGCATTTAAGGTGGGGTTCTGTGGTGGATAGGGTGGGGTCTGTGGGAGGAGTGGGTGAAGAGGTGGGCAAGGTGGTGTTGAGCAGGGGGCATGGGTGGTGTTGTTGTGGGGGGCGGTAGAGTAATTGCCTATCACACATTTTGCACTGGGGAGCACATTTTCAGTGGTGGTGGACACACGTAGGATCACATTTGGCACAATAGGATTCAAAATGGGGGTAGAAGAATTGGCTATCACACATTTTGCACTGGGAAGCACATTTTCAGTGGTGGTGGACACAGGTGAGATCACATTTGGCACAATAGGATTCAAAATGGTGGTAGAAGAATTGGCTATCACACATTTTGCACTGGGAAGCACATTTACAGTGGTGGTGGACACAGGTGAGATCACATTTGGCACAATAGCATTCAAAATGGGGGTAGAAGAATTGGCTATCACACATTTTGCACTGGGAAGCACATTTCCAGTGGTGGTGGACACAGGTGAGATCACATTTGGCACAATAGCATTCAAAATGGGGGTAGAAGAATTGGCTATCACACATTTTGCACTGGGAAGCACATTTTCAGTGGTGGTGGACACAGGTGAGATCACATTTGGCACAATAGGATTTAGAATGGGGGTAGAAGAATTGGCTATCACACATTTTGCACCGGGGAGCACATTTTCAGTGGTGGTGGACACAGGTGAGATCACATTTGGCACAATAGGATTCAGAATGGGGGTAGAAGAATTGGCTATCACACATTTTGCACCGGGGAGCACATTTTCAGTGGTGGTGGACACATGTGTGAGCATATTGCGTATAAGGGCAGTACAGTTTGAGGTGAGGTTGAGAGCATCGTTGGCAGCTATAGTGGAAGTAGTTACTATTGCTGTTGGCTTAGTGGTTGGGCGCATGAGTCTGGCCATGTAGGCAGGTGGAGTGGGTTGCGTTATACGGGAGCATAGCCGTACATTGCGGATGCTCGTTGGGAGTGACTTAGAGCTGATGGTGACCTCTATAGTGCGGGCACGTGGTCTGGAGTTCCTGGTGGGCAGACCTGGCTGTGATTTGAGGTGGCAGTAGTCAGGCTCCTTACCTCTGGGATGCGGCAGAGCCTCGCGGCAAACGGCAGATGAGCAGCGAAGAGCTGCAAAGAGGAGTGCAAGCCTTCTCCTCGCGGCTTTGCCTGGCGGCTCACTCCCTCTCCCTTTAAAGCGGGGGGGGGAGCCGGAGGGCTGGAAGCAGCATTGGGGCTTCTGGCGGGAAGGGAAGCAGTATTGGCGGCAAGTTCAAAAAATGCTTTCATCACAGATGCTTTCTTGGGTGTTCCCGACACGGCAACCGGGCCTTCCATGAGGAGGGGAACAGCTGTGTGCGTGGAGCACGCTGCAGCAGGGGCACCGAAGGAGATGTTGTTTTCAAATATCAGCTGATCCAGCTGAATTGATGGTGGCACTCGCAGCGGAGCTGCAAAGAGGAGTGCAGGCCTTGTCCTCTGGCCTTCTCCTCGCGGCTTTGCCTGGTGGCTCACTCCCTCTCCCTTTAAAGCGGGGGGGGGGAGCCGGAGGTCTGGAGGCAGCGTTGGGGCTGCTGGCGGGAAGGGAGGCAGTATTGGCGGCAAGTTCAAAAAATGCTTTCATCACAGATGCTTTCTTGGGTGTTCCCGACACGGCAACCAGGCCTTCCATGAGGAGGAGAACAGCTGTGTGCGTGGAGCACGCTGCAGCAGGGGCACCGAAGGAGATGTTTTCAAATATCAGCTGATCCAGCTGAATGGATGGTGGCACTCGCAGCCGAGCTGCAAAGAGGAGTGCAGGCCTTGTCCTCTGGCCTTCTCCTCGCGGCTTTCTGCGGATGTTCTGGGCATGTATATGTGCCTGCGGACTGAGGGGCGCGCAGTCATGATTGCCAACACCTGGTGTAGGCAGCGTGACTGCGTGGCCTGTGAGAAGCCCCCAACTATGGCAGTTGTCCACTGAAATGACCCAGTGGCCAAAAAATGCAGGACATTGAGCACCTTTTCCAAGGGGCTCAGTGCTTGGGAGCACAAGGTGGGTGATGTGAGGTCATCCTCCCACTCCCTGACCAGGTCTAGGAGGATACGAGGTAGAAACCTATACCTGCCATAGACCTGGTCCTCAGGCATCCCAAAAAGGCTGGTTCTGGGCAAAAAATGCGGGGCCTGGCTATTCTCCTCCTGCGGTGTCCCATGATCAGAGCTGCGACAAATGGGGCATTCATCGTAGATGTGTATACGTGTTTGTTGTTTGCGTGCAATTTTATACTGAGCGGGGACGCTTCCGCCTGCCTTTGTGTGGCGGACGTGTATACGCCTGTGCGCGTCTCTTGGCGTACGCGGGTTTCCTGTATTCGATTCCATGAATAAGTGTTGTCCGCATGCGTGTGGGCGTTCCGTGTATTTCCCTGCAGTACTTCCCCAGTTACACTTTCTTTTTCATGCGTTGTTCCCCATTCCACGTGTTCCGCCCCCTTTTTTGTGCGTGTGCTGACGTTGTGCGTTTCGCAGTGCACGCCGCGCACAATGTTCTGGATGTTGCTATGACGTGTGCCCCCGTGTGTGCCACCCGCGGATTTGGCGCACATCCCGGGGAAAACACGCGCAGGGCCTTCCATGAATCGCACGTGTGTGCGTGCGCTTGCTTTTTCACGCTTGCGCCAGCTTGTGCCACAGATTTTGGCACACATTTGTTCCATGAATCGGCCCCTAAACATTTAAAAAGCAGTTAGGAGCTCATTTTCTAAAAATTCGGAATTGCATGCAGTAGACCACCCATTTAGCACTTATGTGCTGTTCGTTCCTAACATGCATCATATTTCCACCCTTAGAAAACAGAGTTAGAAAGGATAGAGTAAGAACAAGAAGAATTGCCTTTACTCTTTCATTTTACTGTCCATTTTGTTGGAAATGTAAATGGTGTATTGAATTATGCTTTGCACACAGTGTTTACAATGGATTCTTGTGGAACGTGCCTGCTTGTATCCGTTCCTAAATGCCAGTGGATGCCACAGTCAGCCTCCTCTTTTATGTCTGCATGAATATCTCATACAGGTGTAAACATGGGAGCCTTTGCCAGTGGAGTGGGAATGAGGAGGAAACATATTTCCCTTCCCATCTCCAACTCTACCTGCAGACGTTTTTAAAGTGCCTTGAGGCAGTAAAATAAGTGCAAAGACTGGCATAAGCCCTAGTTTTTTTTTAACTTATTTTACTGCACTACAGCTTACAAAATGAGCACCTTAGTGTTTACTGCCTATTTGTAAACTGATGAACCAGAAACCTGGCTGCTCATTTCTTTTTTCTTTTTTTAAAGGGTTTTATTAATATCAACTTATACAAGGCATAAGAGGATCTTAACATGTCTCATAAACATTATGAACATAGGGGATTAACAATAGGACTTAGTTATTGAAATACACGGAGTCCTTGCATACATACACACTCATTAATTGTACAAGTCTAGGTTTTGGGTACATAGGGGAAAATATGCATACATTTAAGAAGAGAAACAAGACAAGGACAGAACATACACAGGAGGAAGGATGGGTTATTGGGGGAGACAATGGGCCTCATTATAAATTTGACGGTCTGGGAACTACGGTACCTGTGAGCTTGCCGGTACCATAGTTCCCAGACCGGCAAACTATGATTTGTGCTCACAGGTGCCTTTCTGCCCACCAGGTCAGACCTGGCAGCAGAGCGGCACCCGCGAGCGATGCACCGGCACGGTTATAGACAGTGTCAGTGCATCCGAACTCCCCATTCCCATTCAACCCTATGGGGCCGAATGGGAATGGGGAACATCTTTTTACTGGCGCCCGCTTATGTGCAATTACTGTGTCCGGCAAGGCCGTAATTACCCAATAATTGCCCATTTGCCGACGGCAGGAAAAAAATGACACCGGTGGCATTCGTGCCTGTATTGCAGGTATTACAGGCACAGCTACCGCCGATGTCAGAATGAGGCCCAACGGAAAAGAGTCTGCAATGTGTTCTTAATGATTAATAGTTAAACTGAAGTTACAGACGCTAAAAATTCAATAAAGGTTTTCCATTTCAGTTCATGTTTTAGTAATATGGACGCAATAGAAGCATTGCACTCTCTACTCTATGAGTGTTACAGATTGAATTCCACCACATCTTGCAATTAAGTTAGTCTAGATTTTTTCCAGTTGGATGAAATAGTTCTAATGGCAAGCATGAAAAACATGTCGAACAAGAAACACTTATTTTTATCAATAGCATCTTTTAAGGTAACACTGCCAGAAAAAAAGGAATTGAGGGCAGAAATCAATTAGTATGTTAAAGATTTTCTTGAGGGTTTTCCATATGTTGAGCCAAAAGGATTTAACAAATCTACATTCAAGGACCATATGCTTAAAAGACCCTGAGGGTCGAAGGCAGCTCCAACAATTGTCATTTTGCATGTGACCACATCTGAAGAGAAATGAAGGAGTAATTCAAATGCTATGGTGAAAAATGTATGTAGTTTGTAGTAAGCTTGCCTAAGCGGTGACTTTAGATATGTGATTTCATACTTGAGGCCATTCTAGTGAACATCCAAACGAGCACAATCATGATGCCAGGCAGAATTGCGATCTTGCATATATTGCATAGAGGAGTTTTGCAGAAGAGTTTTGTAATATATTGAAGCAGTCAAATTCGATTTGTAGAGAGAATGTAACCTATCATCATTAGGAGCAGTGTTTTTACAGATGACGGAGTCATCATTTTCCATACTAGCATTAATAATTTACAGGAATTTTTGCAAGAATGAGAAAGGGACATTCAATGTATCAACAAGTTCATTAAAGTTGACTGGGGTTCCTTGTACAAACAGCTGATCAAGAAATGTGATACCCAGCGAGAGCCATGGTTTCCAGAAAATTGATTTCTTTTTAATCTTAATTAGTGGGTTAAACCAGATTTAAGGCGAGATGTATTGGGAGGGCTTTGGATTTAGAGGGAACAAATAAGTTCTGAGGAAGCGGGTAGACAGGATAATACTTGTACTCTTAACACATCTATTTTGCGTCTTGAAAACATAGCAATCGGTAAGAGTTAGAGGGGACACCATTGCTCTCTCTAGACATAACCACTGGGATACATCATTAGAATATTCATGAGTAGACGATAAGTGTTCCAAAAAGGTAGCAGGCGCCCCTCTCCAGAAAGAACATGGCATGATAACCTGTCCTGTGGTTTTTTTCCCACTTTGAGAGTCCGCAGACATCACTTTTTGCTCACTGTACCTTTCACAGATGGGAAATATCCATTTGCATATCAGTCATAGTTATACTTGTTCTAAAACAAAAGCCATGTGATATTTTTTAAAGTCAGAAAACCCCAACCCTCCAGCAACATGTGGTTTCTTAATTTTACATAGAAATAGTCTGTGCTACTTCCCCCCTCACCCCAAAGAAATGCATTTGCGTGATTTGTCCGGGGGTAAATTACCTGCGGCGGAAATGTTTGCATGGGAAATGTATGCAATACAAAATGTTCTTACATTTCCCATGCGAACCTCCATTACAAATCAACACCAAAAACATACTAACATACACCCCACCCACACCCACACCTACAACACACCATCACCACCACCCCAACATACCCCCACCTCCCTACTTACCTTTCCTCCCGACTCGCTGTGTCACTGCGGTGCCGGTTCCCTTTCACTTCCGTGATCAGGAACCGGCGCCGCAGGGTCATTTTTAAATTTTATTTATTTATTTATTTTTTAGGCAGCTGCAGGGGTTTCCCCCGCCACCCCTGCAGACCCTGTTCTTTTGTTTTTTTCCTTTTTCTGTCGGGTGTGCTGCAGGGGTGTCCCCCGCAACCCCTGGTCACTATACAGTACAGCATAGTGAGTGGGGTGTTGTGGTGGACACCCCCACAACCCCAACCTTTATTTTTCGGTCAGGAGAGCTGTGGGGGTGTCCCCCACAACACCCCGCTCACTACACTGTATAGTGGAGCGCGTGGGGTGTTGCGGGGAACACCCCCGCAGCACCCTGCAGCCTTTTATTTGATTACAAAGAAATTTGGCCAAACAGGTGTCTATGGATTTAAAGAAAGAGGAGGGGAGAGGGATTGGCAACATATATAGGAGATATGGGATAATCTGAGAAATCATAATTTTAATAGATTCTAATCTACCCCACCATGACAGGTAAAGGAGGGACCAGGAATTGGTGAGTTCATTTATTCTAGAGATTAGGGAGCTAGTAGTAAGTTTAGTGATATCTTTGACAGAGGAGGAAATGTGTATACCAAGATATTTGAAGCCATTAGGACACCATTTCATACCTGTGGTTAGTACCTGATGTTTAATATACTGTACATTAAGAGGGAGAATTTCTGATTTATCTGTTTTCAGTTTATATCCTGAAGCTCACGAGAATTGCGAGATAATGTCTAGTAGGTGAGCCAAGGAGGATGCAGGATTTTTTAGTAGTAATAGGACATCTTCAGCATACACCACAGATTTTCTTTCTAGATCACCACACTGTATGCCCTTTATATTATTATTCTGCCTTATTCCTTCCAAGAAGGGTTCTAGGGATAAAATAAAAAGAAGTGGGGAAAGAGGACACCCTTGCTGTCTGCCCCTGAATAAGGGAAAGTATGAGGATATTTGTTCATTAATGAAAATGGATGCTTTAGGATTTGAGTAGAGAACTTTAATCATTGCGAGAAACGGGGATTCAAAACCATGCAATTTAAGGGTTTCAAACATGTAGTTCTATTCAACCCATTAATGACAAAATAAATACACCCAATCAAAAGCTTTCTCTGTGTCTAGGGCAACTGCTGCGTATGGATCTTTGGAGCCATGAATGGAGTCTAAAATGTTCAAAACTAATCTTATGTTGGAGGAAGATAGTCTGCCTTTAATGTAACCTATTTGATCTTGTTTTGTTAGATTAGGAAGCACAGGGAGAAGTCTATTAGCTCACATGTTTGCAAAAATGTTACAATCCATGTTGATAAGGAAGATGGGTCTGTAACTCTGAGGTAGTTCAGGATCTTTACCTGGATTGGGAAAGACTGTGTGATTCTAGAAAATATCCCTATGCCTCACCATCCAGGATGAATTGAGAAAAAAATTCACTAAGTTTAGGTATTAGAAGGTCTTTGAAGTATGCATAAAAGTCACTGGAGAAGCCATCGGGACCAGGAGCTTTTCCTTTTTTAAGGTCTTTGACAGCTTTGCGGATTTCGCTAGGAGAAATGGGGGCATCAAGTGACTGAGGATTTACCAATGGATATGTAGAGTGAGGTATGTTTTGGAGAAACTTCTGAATATGTGTTATTGGGGGAGTCTAGCGAATATTTTGATAATTTCTTTATCCGAGAACATTCTTTTGCCCATACGATCTTTAATGACTGCATTGTGGATTTTTCTTTTTTCAGTTTTAGATATGAAGCCAGGGACTATTAGAAAGTGAATATATTTTCGCTTTTTATTTTAAAAGGTTATCACAGGAGTATTGTGTCATGATTTTATTGTATTGCATTCTGAGCTTGATAATGTTATTTAAGATTGCCTCCGAATTAGTTCCTGAGTATTGAGATTCTAGGGTTTTAAATTGCTTGATAATATTCTCTGATTCTTGTTTAAGTAACTTTTTTTCGCGGCAAAGGATATAATGTGTCACCTAAGTACTGCTTTGTAGCAGTTCCAGTTGTTAGTAACAGAAGTATCCTGACTTGTTTTTTCTGAAAAGTAATTATTGTGTTGTTGGGTTATGAAGGATGTGAATGACTCGTCTTTCAGGAGGGCTGGATTAAATCTCCATCTATTGGATTTGCAAGTATTTTGTGGAGAGGAAAATTTAATATGGATTGGTGCATGATCAGATATTGCTATGCAATCAATTCTGGCATCTAGGAGGCAACTAGCTAGAGATTTAGATATATCTATAGTGTCTAATCTTGATAAAGTTTTATGAGGGCTGGAAAAAAACATACATTCTAAGTCAGAAGGGTGAGTGATACACCAGTCTGTAAGACCCAATTCTAAAATACATTTGGTGAATTGTATATGAGATTTGGTGTGTTCAAAGCACATGCTGTATTTCTTATCTAGAAACGGATCCATGATCTCTTTACAGTCACCACAGATGATTAAATAGTTGGGATTAGAGAGAAGAATGTGATTTTTAAGTTGTATGCAAAAAGAGCGGTTGTGCGATGAAGGACCATAGATGTTCAGAACAGTATATTCAATAGAATCCACTAATAGTTTAACAAGTATCCATCTGCCTATGTCAGATGACATGACATTTAAAGTTCTTGTTAATTAGAGTAATAACACCATTCTTCTTCCCATTAGCTGCACTCGAGAATACTTGGCCTACCCAATGGAGTTTGAGTTTGACCGCTTGTGTGTGAAAGATGAGTTTCTTGAATGCACGCTATGGATGGTTTGGCACAGTTAAGATGTGATAGTATTTTCAGTCTATTAATAGGGTTATGTAACCCTTTAACATACCACAAGGTTACATTGAATAATGACTTACAGTAAAGTAGTATACATGTTGCAGAACTTAAATAAAGTCAGTAATGGTTACTGCAAGAGAGGCTTTAGAAATAGTGTTAAGCATGGAGTTAGGCAACCTTTTTGAATGAATGGGTACATTTGTTAGCACATTTGACAAGGACATAGAGGGTAGGACACATAAGGGATGATATATATCTAAAAAGAAGGCCATCAAAAATAATTGTGGCCAACAAGAAATGTCCACACTGATCCATGTTGAGCAAAAAAGAAAAGTGGAGTTAGAAGAGCCTCTAAGGAGATAACCACCCCCACACCCAACTCCGGTGAGGAAACATTGCAGTTGTGGTTAGTTACATTTGATTGAAAGCATAAGTAATGACGTTCAAGTGGGTGGTCTTGAAGTTTCCATGTCTTCTCTCCTCTGGCTCTGGATGAAGTGTCTTAAGTCTGTTGGGTCTTGGAAGATAGAGGTGTGACCATTGAGAGTAACTTTAAGCATGGCAGGGTGTATGATGACATATTTTGCATTGAGCTGTTTTAAAGCTGGTCTAGGAGCAAGTAATTCCTTTCTTCTGGCCGCCATACTATTAGATACATCATGGGTGATGAAAATACCTTTGCCATTCCAAGCAAGTTGCTTTATTGATTTAGCTTTTTCCAAAATAAGAAGCATGTGACTATAATCAAGTAGTGCAAATATGAAGGTTCTGGATGAATTGTTAAATGAGTAGTTGGATGACTGCGCTGGGTTAATTGGACTAATCTGGTGAGCTATTTGGATGTTCAGTTGATCTGACGTCGGTAGATCTAAGAGCTTGGTGAGCAAAGTGTTTAGGAACAAGATTGGATTGTCTCCTTCAATACTTTCTGGCAGGCCTACAATATGTAGGTTATTTCTTCTGTTGCGATTTCCCAAATTTTCAGTATGTTTTTGCAAGGATTTGGCTGTGTTTTCAAGCACTTGTACTCTGCCCGTGACATCTTCAGCATCACTTACTCTTTTCTCAACTTCTGTTATTCTAGCCTCAAAAGCAGACCATTTATCATCAATTTGCTGTAATTTAGTGTTTGTTGCTTCCATGAAAGGTTTCAGAACCTTTAAATCCATGAGGATGGCTTGCATGGTTGGGTCAGGAGAGTCTTTTTTAGGCATCAGCGATTCACTTTTCTGCATTTTATTAGAAGGAGATATAGGTGCATCTTTAACTTGACCTTATTTTGATTAAATATTGAAGAACTTAATGTAGAATCAGTAATGTAATTCCTTATCCACCAGTACTTCACTTTGTATATTGATACAGTCACCTAATAAACGGGTGTTCCCCTCACGTAAGAATAGCTTACAAGCTATTTCTTGTTTTGAGAATTATGCATTAAGGGAGTAGCAGTACCTGCACTTAGTATGACATCAATGGTTTCTAGTTTCCAATACTACCAGCACTAGCTCAATTACATATGAAAACTGTGATAAAAGTAGCCAATAATTATTCACAGAAGACTTTTAAAAGTGGTTTTTCATGTTATTTTTTAGCCAATAATTAGACCTATTTGTTAAATAATAATTATTCATATATTGCATACAGAGGAGTTGAACTTACTTTAAAGAAAAAAAAAAGAAATTAGAAGCTCCTAGGCCTTATTTGATAGCTGGGCCTGTGTTGGAGGAAAGGTGCTTCCCCTGCATTAAGCATGCCTCTGTGACACGCTTATCCGGGCAGCTGACTGGAAACGTCGGCGTCGCCGTCACAGGACTTTGTGGCTTCAGGTCCAGACCACCAACACTTCGTAGAACTTTAAACACTGTTGCACCAGCTCACAGACATCACACCACGGACCTCCAGGGATATCAAACAAGTAAGGAAAACATTACTTGCTTAGAGAACGCACACTTAGGAGTGTGCAGTGAAGATATAGACTCTCACTGGAGCAGGAGTGCACGGTTCAGGCGGCCATTTCCAACTGTGCTAAGCCACACCCCCCCCCGCCTGCACATTTCTGCTTCCTTATTTGACCTCAACTGCGATTTAAAAAAAGAGACAAGATGCATTGTGCCATGGTATATTTGAAGCAACTTTAATGCAAAGACAGGGCATACAGGGATTTAACCATTTGCATTTATGGGTTATTTTAAAGGGGTTTGCACCATTTTTGTTTGTTTTAGTAAGGAAAATGCATAGATATGATTTAAAAGATATCTTTTGAAAGTAAGTTCTGAACTGTGCGTGTGATGCACATTTTTCAGCTGAAGTGCAACAATCCCATTCATATTCTGCAATTATCTCTGCTCGTGCAATTGCATATACTCTCTTCCCCATAAGTCAGTGTGGATCAGGTGCGGCTGGGTGTTGGATGGCCAATTTATTTCATAAGAGCTCTGTTAGGAAAGATTTCATATTTGAATGTAATTTTCCCTCCATGTGTCAACCCCCAAACATTTTGCTGCTGTTCTACACCCTGATCTAACCTTTGCCAGAGAAGTGCAGACCTCAGCCGCACTTCTCTGGGCTTTCCCTTAATTCCTATGGGGAAACTGACATGCCCTTAAGACAGTCAGTACTGGAAGACTTCGTTTCCCTTAGTCCTTTCCTCATGTTGCAGCTTTTGTGCAACATGTAACAGGTGTACAATGTAACTTACCTTACAGTACACTTGGTTCTCTAGTCATTCCAAAGGCCCTAGAAACTCTCGCTGGACTTATTATGAACTTTGCAGGTGTGTCACTGACAGGACTGGTGGCAGCTATAGTTTATCTTATGTTTTGAACCCTTTTCTGCCATGTTATCCGCATTAACCGCGCTTGGCACGAATAGGTGGCCTGGCTCCCAAAATGGCCATGCCACAAGGTTCTTTGTCCTGTCCTTTGGCCATCTTGCACCTTCACCTTCCCCAGGTCGAGTCGACCCGGGTCAGTCCTTATTTGGTCAACGCACTTTCCCGCAAAACCCAACGCTTTTGCGGGCTTCTGCATGCCTTGTGTGTGTGCCTCCAGGATGTGGGCTGGGATGTCTGTTCCCAATACACATCCTGGGTGCAAGAGAGTCTGGAGTGTCTTGAATGCTTGGGACCACCGTGGTCCATGATTGGTCCACGTATGGAGTGAGTGTTTGTGAGCAGATCTCCCATTGGGTCTTCTCCGTTTTGGTGCGAAGGGAACTTTGAATAAGAGGAGGCTGAAAACACCACTACCATCTGGATCTCCTGAGTTCACACCGATCAAAGGATAAGGATCCAAGTATCCTGCAACAAGAAGCCGAGTTGAGGAACTGCTGGTGACCCGCTGGAAGGTTTGGCACCTTGAGCCCGCTGTCGTCCTGTGAGACCCCTCTGCATCTGATCGTCCTAGAAGGTCTGTGAAGGCGCTTCGACCCATTGGAATAGTGGGACCAACTATTCTCAGCACCTTCATCAAACCCTGCAAGTAAGCCTCTTCGGAAGTGTCCCAGGGCCATCCAGTGGGCTGACAAGCTTACACGGAACATTTGCTCTTTCACCGCCGCCGTTTCGGGGAAGCCCTCGAAACTTGGCCTACTGCTAGCTCTGTGTCCACGGCACCCTCACTCCGAATTTCGTACACTTGGCATTCCCAGGTCTGAAGTGAGACGAGTGCGCCCGGACCAGAGTAAACGCGGTTGCCGTGTTGCCCTGCTGTAGTAATGACCTGTGCACGTTCGCTGCATTTGTGACCCCCCTCAACCCTGAATCCTGCTACCACGGAATCTACACAGTGTCGAGACGTCCTGCTTGTCACATCCGAACCTGCCAGCAACGTGAACTGAACTGGCGAAGTCTGGGTCTGCCTGCGTCGGGGACAGGTGAGTAGTCCATACCCCAACTGGTGGCCCCTAGCACAGGAGCCCATTTCTTTTCTACCGCTGTTGCGAAACAGCGACTCCATCCCGCACTCTCAACCTGCCGCTGCCCGCAAGTGGAGGTCCTGCTTGAGTAGTGGGGACTTGTTCTTCATCGCCTCACCCACCTTCCTGAACTGTCAGAGACCCTTGAAGAGACCCTATTTTGTCCATTGGCACCAGCGCGTGCAGGTACTATTGAGCATAAGCCTACTCTCTTCGTAGAGCTTGGACTGCTTCTTAGTTAGGTGTATTTCTGAAGATGAACTGGGTCTAAAGTTTACTTGCACTACCTGGTTTCCTCCCCATCTAGGTGGTCTACATATTCCGTGCTGTTAACTCCTTAGACCCCTCGGTCTTGTATATATATTGTATTGATTGTGATGTGTTGGTTTACTTTAGTGTTACTGTGATTGTTTGCTATGGTCTATGTTACAAAGGCCTTGTAATAAATGTGTATATATTTTTAATATAACACCTGTCTGGAGTAATTTGTATGTGTCCTTGCTTTGTGTGCTCATTGAGGTCTTTCAGTCACCCTCACCCCTCTTGAGACTTAGTCTTGACCGCCGCCATCGCTACCCTGATTGGTCTGGCTTGTCCAGAGGTTCCCCTGTTCCAAGAAACTAGGCTGGCCTTATGAACCTCTGCCCCTCCAGGTCAGAGTTCAGAAATCCTTCTTAACAAGCTCCACTAGAATTGTAAATAAATATCAGATGCATATTAAGAAAACAAGTGCAGAAGACAAGGCTCTGCAGTTCTTCAAATGAGTAACACACTCAAACCTTATGCTCAACCTTCCTGACCCCTTAGCATCATCACTTTGAACCATCGAACCAAAAGGTGTCACACTCCTATCAACCTTCCTTTTGTGATGTCACACAACAAAAATAAAATAAGGCAATGTGCTATGTTTATTTCTGTTCTTTTTGTTTTCACCTACAAAAGACTACTTTATATGTAGCCAGCTTTCAAAACAAGGTAGCAGGCGCTCCTCTCCAGAAAGAACATGGCATGATAACCTATTCTGAGATGAGAGTTTGCAGCACACGCTTTTTGCTCACTGTGCCTTTCACAGATGGGAAATATCCATTTGCATATCAGTCTTTGTCCCGCCCACATGGGCAGTCCAGCACCGAAATGCTATGGCAATTCCTCTCTGAACAAGAGTGCCAACAGCAATACCATACACGTGTTTCAGCCTTGTTGGGCCTCATCAGCGAGGTGAAGCTGCGCCTCTCTGAGCACAGTGAGCAGGGAGTCCACGTCTGGTTGCCCCCAGGTAACACAGGGTGACCAACCCCAAGTTCCTTACATATATTTCAAAAAGAGGTAGCAGGCGCTCCTCTCCAGAAAGTTCAGATTCCAATTCTTTAGGATCCTAGAGTCTTCAGTCCAGGTCTTCACATTTCACTGTCTCAAGCTTTAAACCTCTTTAAACCTCTTTTTGTTTTCTTGAAAAATGTGTAGGTAAGACTTAAAAATGGGCACTCAGGGCAAGTTACGCTTTATGCCTGGCTAGTACCTTGCCATCTGACATGTTAACTAATGCTCTGTTACAATATCTCTTTGATGTGATTTCCCATTATACCCCAGTGCACTTTACTTTTTATTCAATAGAAATGTCTCTTTGGATAATACAGTTTATTTTCCCAACAAGTATCAGTTTGGTTTGTTCCACTTTTTTCTTAGCACATCTATGATTTAATGGACAATTGCCTCAGTTTGATTCTCAACTTGTTATTCTGCTTCAAGGGCAGTGTCACTTGGGCCAACAACATTTTGCTTTTCAATATTTACCAACGTGAATGATCACACTGCATTCTTGGCAACACTTGAATCACTCATAATGTCTCTTGGGGTCAATACAACTTCGATTCCCAGGGTGCAGCATAAGTGGGCCTTGAAAAAGATTTGAATTTAACAACAATGTCTCTTGAATAGTTAAGACTTTAACTGCTTGCATGCATCATGCTTACATTTTGAGGAAGATTTAGAGGTACGGTCTGTGTCCCTTGCGATCAATACAACATTCCAACATGAGACATATTTGACATTTGAACAAGACATGGATTTAATGACAGTGCTTCTTTTTATCACTAAGACACACTTCCCAATAAGCATCATACTTGACCTATTTGATAATGATGAGAATTGGTTTAAATGCCAATATCTCTACAGTTAAATAAGACTTCAGCTCTCAACATGCATCAAATTGAATTGATTTTGACCTTTGGCAGAGAGATTATGCCATTTATTCTCATTCTCTAGAGTGAAAATGTGTAATGAAGTCTATCTTTCTTACTGGCTCTTTGTTAAGGGAATTACAGTTCCCATCATGTATTAGCTTCCTTCTGGAGATTTTGCTTTAGTCTGGGGAAATAGTCCTCCTTTTCCAGCTTTAACACATTTAAGAATCCTCTCTCTCTCCCTAATTCTCTCCTTTGAGAGATTATAGTTCTCATCATGCTTCGACTTTATTTTGCATACTATGTTAGAATTGCTCGGAGGAATCATTACTCATTTCTTGCCTTCTCATATTAATTCAAGTCTCAGATTTATCTGCTCTTCGTGGTTGGTGAAAGTATGTTGCTTCACTCTCAGACTGGCATCCACAGTCTCTGTTGTAGTCTTTTAAGCTCTGCTGGCACCTCACTCACTTCACTACTGCATTGTTAATCACCAATTGGCTCCTCCCTCTGTCCCCTCCTGCTTCTGCATCTCTCTCATAGCTTGGTCGAAGACTTCCTCTCCTTTGCCCACATACAGACACGTGCTGTCTGACTGTTTGACTTGTCAGGGTGTTTGTGGATGGACGTTCGTACCATGGACTTGCTCCACAACTTCATCAGTGTGTTCGGGTCTATGTTCCTGGATCATATATCCAGCCTCTTTCTCAGCATTTGCTGTAATGTGATGACTGCAGGTTCCCTGCGGGTGGGACAGTTTGCTCTCCCCAACTGACTTGACTCAGCTCCTAACTATAGACATCCTCCCTGGTGGTGCACTTTGCATATTCTTAAAGTCCCTGGGCCTTTAAGGGGATATCACAGGTTCATTGACACACAAAACAGACTGGGATCTTTCCTGCAGTGGGCTGATTTGGTAAAGTGCTAATACAGTAGAGCAGAGGCTTTGACTCTTTCAGGTGAAACTTTGCAGGGTGCTGCCCTCATCACAATTGTGTACATTTTTAAATAGGTATCTTCTATAGTTAATACATTTAGTTTTCTCTTTTTATTATGCTTAATAATGTCTCACCCTCCATGTTCATATTAAGCTCAGTCCTGTCAATATTGAGATATACCGAATAAAAGATGGAACAAATGATGAATAGTTAAACTATTGTGTACTGCTTCTAAATAAAAATACAGATGCACTGACAATTCTTGAGAAAACAGGTGTGTAATGACCAACCATCCTGCATACATAAATAAGTGTTGACCTCTTAGCTGGTTACCAGAAAACAACTGCTCCCAGTGCACCCTCACTTGACCATCTCACATGCCTCAACGTAATACACATTAAAAGATAGCATTCCTGTTGAGATGACAGTGGAGGTTAGCTAAGACTCGGCCTTACACGTATTCTTCCAAATAAGTTGTCCTTATTAGCCTCATTGGCCTCACACAGCCATCCCTGATTTTGCGGCTGATTTTCCTGCAGAGTGGCTACTAATAGCTCCTTTACCTCCTGGCCCAACCATCACATCACGACTCACTCACTGCTTGCATGGGCACACTTTGTTGATGTTCCAAACTGTCCCATGAACTGTTCTTAGAGGGGGACCAACTAATGGGGCATGGGTTGTGGGGGTTTAAATTATGCTCAACCTCTGACCTAGAGAATAACTTCCTTGAATGCCTTTCAGATTTCAAAAGCATATTTTTTCTGTGTATGGGATTCTCTTATCTTTTCCTTGTCCCCCCTCATAATCCATATCAGCCACTCAGGCTTCTCCTAGCCAGGGGGGTATATTTTGGTGTTCACTTCTCTACCAAAGCAGGCTTTAAAGGAATTCATCCTATTGGCGGAATGTGGTGGGCTCTGTGAGCTGTGATCATGTCGAACAACACTTCCTTCCGATTCATTCTTGACACCGGGCCTGATGGATGCAACTTGTGGTCACTCTGTTGAGGTGCTCCACTGTGCCATTTGTCATTTGCCTTGAGCCCAGAAACACTTGTGTACAGGCGTGTTATAAATGACTTATATCATATCATATCATATCATAGGTGGTAAATGGCACTGCATTTGTGAGTAAGTCTATTGCTGATCAAGCACTCCACCATCGCCAAAGATGTAAACTGTACATCATTGTTGGATATAACGCATGTGGGATACATTTCTCTTTAAAAGGTTCTTTCCAGAAATATTATTGCATGTCTAGTTCAAATCTCTTTGCTGACCATTTAATAAGGAGATTGATCAGGATTATAAAGTATTCCAGAACATATAACACTGCACTAGGCTTTGGATGCCTACATCTACTTTCTCCCATGATTTCGTCAGGACACTGATGTTTGTTATTGAAGATGTTTGTGACATGAATGTTTCCATGTCTCTTTCTCAAATCACACACTTCCAGAGAAGTACATACAAGTGACCAGTAGTCTGCTCTTATCAGCTTTTTATCTCTGAGGTTCTTCTACTTTTCATAACCCAAGTGCCTCATGGCATGTTTCGTAAGGCTGATTTTCTGTACAGCCTCCCTTACACTGGCCAGCTTCTCATCTTCTTCCACGGCTCCATCCCATTCTAAACCTGTGATACCTTTGCAATAAACAAATAGCACTCGCTCCCCTCCTTCGTCCTGAACTAACACCATATGTCAATCGCAACAGGCAGTCGGCAATCTATTCTTCAATCCAGGTAGATAGATCACCTTGAATGTGTGCTTTTGCAGTGACATCATCGACTTGTTTATCTGTGAGCATATTCGATGCAACCCTTTGGAGGTGAGGATGTCTTTGAGGGGTTTGTGGTCAGTATGTATCTCAAAATTGATGCTTCACACAAAGGACCAACACCTCTCTATGGCGACTTGCCAGAAAGATGATGCATTACTCAATGGAAATCATCATAAGCTGATACCTAGCCAAAAGGTATGCAAATACATTGGTATAGGCCTTCTATCAAGATGAACAAAGCCAAAGTTCTTAAATCTGTGTGTAGCTGTACCTGGCAGTATGTAAAATTCATATCTATTGAGGAGAATATCTTTGCTTCACTGATTGTGGTCATCATTACATTAATAAGGGAGACAGGGTGGTGTTTTGGAATACCACATCAATTTAGCACTCTTAGATCAAAACACAAGCAATGTTTTACCATAGGCCTCCTATAAGGAAGGCATGATATCTAATAGTAAGACAGACACAAGTGATCACAGCTCAAGGGTGTATATTGAACTTCAATTAAGTTTGAAAAATGCCTATCTAATCCTAAATCTAAAGATGGGAGTAAGCTACGACCATCAAATAATAACAACTCACTCCTCGTCGAGTCTGTCAAAATAAAAGGGCCTATACTAATAAACCTATTGCCAATCATTACCTCTAAATACAAATAGAGGGGGAAACAATGTTATGCAAAAGAAAATGTTCAAGAAATTATGTCAGGATATTCAAGCTGTTGGCTTCCCTTCCCCACATTTTCAGCACAGGACAAGGCAGCACACTCGAGCTTAGAACGCTCTCTGGCTTCTCAAGGATGACGATGCAGTTCAAAACTACAACATCTGGGCCTTCTGTGCCAGCGTCTCTTTGCCATTCAAAGTCTCTTATTTCAGGGGGTCTGATGCAACACGATAAACATTAATTTTCCTTTCTTCTTAGGATATCACATACACATCTTCTCGGGTGATAAACTATTCACCCCAGGTCCCCCTCTGCCTGGCTCAGACCCACTTTGGGATGAAACCTTCAATTGGTCTCCCTCTGCTGGGTTCAAACCAAATATCTCACATATACAACTTTGCGGGGGATTTACTGTTCACCCCGGGTCTGCCTCCACTGGATTCAGACCCACTTTAACACAAAACTCTCAATTGGTCTCCCTCCGCCTGGCTCGTACCAAATTTCTCTACTTCATCAAAATCAAAGACTTTCGACTGTGCGCTGGATTTTGCTTGACCTCTCGCAGGACCACTTTGATTTACAATGACTTGCTCTCTTCTTGATGTAACCCTTTTCTCAGTTCACGTTTGCCACTTCTCAGCTGGATACCTTACAGAGGCCTTTGATTGAGCACCCACGTGGTGTCGGACCACTTTGTCAAAGGTATTTACTTGCTTTTAAAGTTCAATCACTCATCAGCAGTTCAAATTTACTTGCGTCTCTTATCACACGTGTTTTAACAATGATCATTCCAGCACTCGGCATACAATTTTGCTGCTTGCAACCTTGGTTTCAACACAGACCGGTCTTGTATAGGTCTTCCCTACTCACCGGTTGTGTTTCACTGCTGCTGCTTTGTTCTTGGAGCCAAGGACAGTACCCCGGGAGCTGGTGCTTTTCCCCGCCTTGATTATTGACACAGGATGGCCCCAGGTATCCCTGACACACAATGCAGGATTCGTCAGCTTGGTTTTCTGGTCGTACGCTTTCTATTCTCGAGGTCTCAGGAAAGTAATTGTTCCTTGTTGAAAAGGTCAAGGGAACTTCCCTACTTGCGATCCCCTTCTGTGTTGCCATATTTCCTCTATCATTCAGCTGCCATCTTGAAAGAGGTCTCCCTTGCTGCCCCTGTGGTCTCCCTTGCTACCCCTAAAAAAATGTTTTACACATTGAAACTCCTGGACTGTGGCCAATGCCATGTGGCTCTTTGTTTCTAGTGTGGCTGGTTTTTTGTTAAGGCTTCTTAAAAAAAACAGGGTGTTCCATAGGTGTAACACTTTGAGCAGTGACCCTAAATAAGAAAGAATAGGAATAACAAATAATTAGTCTTTCTGGAATTCTATACAATCATTTCTAGACTCATTAAAGGTTTTTTTCAGGTACACTTCA